>NC_080852.1:38204463-38521963 GCF_030435755.1 Ochotona princeps | reverse complement strand
GGCAAGGAGAGAGGGACAGGGAAGGAAATAAAAATCTTATAATGTGGAACCAGCTGATTAAGCAGTTCAAGTTCTGGCTGTTCCATTTCTGATCCAGCTTTCTGCTAATGTGCCTGGGAAATCAGCAGAGGATGATAATTCAAGTCCTTGGGCCTCTGCGTTCATTTAGGAACTCCAGATGAAGTCCCTGACTTTGACTTGCCTCAGCCCCAGTCCTTGTGGACATTTGAGGAATCACCAACAGATGGAAGATCTCTCTCTCACTCACTCTCACTCCCATTCTCACTCTCAGTCTGTCTCTCCACTCTCTATAACTTTGTCTTTCAAATAAATAAAACAAATCCCGGGGGGGGGGGGCGGACTTCGTAAGGAAATGGTTCTCAAATTTTGAGAAATGCCTGGGGGATTTAAACATGCCGTGTGCTTCTGACTCTGTGTGAGATGCAGTGGTAGCTGGGTGGGGAACCAGACTTAGAGAACCACAGTAAGTAAGAAACCAGGCCAATGGGAAAGCAAACAAGGTGGCCCACGTGCTTGGGCTCCTACCCCTACCCGGGAGAGCTAAATTAAACTCCTGGCTTCAGCCTGGTCCGGCCCTGGTTATTGCAGCCATCTGGGGAGTGAACCAGAGCGTGCAAGATCTCTTTCTGCCTCTTTCTATGTAACTCTGACTTTCAAAATGATACATGAATCTTTATAAAGAGAAAAAAGAAGACAAGATTCAGTGGTTAACTCTAGGAAGCAGGTCTAGGGATGATTCTTGGCAATGCTGTTTGATCTTCTGTATTACTACATGGAAGTCATAAATCTGTAAACATTTTATAGTTAGAAAGGTAGACAATCCATGTTACAGGAAGAAAGTACTCAAGTACCCATGTATAAAGTGTCAACCCCCTCTGCCTTCTCTCCTACAAACTCCAAGAACAGATGCAACCAACCTTTGGAAGAGTGTCTGTCTACTGGGAATGGGGGTTACCAGCAGGGCTCACAAAAGAAACATTTGGGGCATCTGAAATGTTTGCCTTGACTGGGGTGATCATCTAGAAGCACATTTTTACTAGGACTAAAGGGATCTCCCATTGGAGTCCTGTACATTTCCCTGTATGAAATTTATCTTGACAAATCCACTGTCATCATCAATTGCTGCTCATTTACTTATATTTACATAGAATGCAAATACTACCACCAATACAGCCAACAAGGCCCATCATCACAACCGCTGTCAGCCTGGAGTGCCCTAAGGAAGCATCCCAGAAAGACACAGCAAGTGAGGTGATCACTCAGGGAGGAGAGAGCCCAGGAACATTGGATTTCCACTTCTGCTGTTAGAAAACTATTTGAGAAAGAGATAAAGACAAACAAACAAACAAAAAGCCACAAGAAACACTCGCCTGCCTGCGGTGTTGTTGAGGATGCTGGAGCTCTGCTTACTTCCCAGGAAACGTACTAAGCAGGAGACCCAACATGCACCTGCTGGGGTCCTCCACTCTGCTCTTCTGTGACCTGTGCCTCTGACCCACGGCCCCCCTCACCCTGAGTGGTAACTGTGCCATCCAATACCCACTCCCTAACTCACTTTGGATGACTAAGAGGACCACCCCAAAGTCAGGACTTTCTGGCGTTCCCACCCTACCGTGCGTATTGCTGCCGAGAGCAGCCCCATGGACCTGCAACACAGACCCTGAGCTGAAGCTACTCTCCATCCTCACTGCCAGGGGACCCCAACTCCTGCCAGTTGACTCCCCCCAGAAGCAGAGGGGCATTTCTCAGGGCTGCACTTACTTTATGCCAGCGGCACACTCGGCTGGAGCAGGACACCCACAAAAGAACTCACGGGGCAGAGCAATAGGGCCTGGTACCCTGCAATAAATTAACCCCATAGAAAATGCCTCAAGTGCACAGGTTCAAGAACGAGCTGCTTCATTCCAATCCAGATCCCTGGTAATGTGCCTGGGAAGGCAGCTGAACATTTCCCAAGCGCTTGGGCCCCTGCTACCTATGTGAGAGACTCATATGGCATTCTAGGCTCCTGGCGTGGACTGATCCAGCCCCAACCACTGGGGAATCAACCAACAGATGGAACAGCTCCCTTCCTTTCCCGCCCTCTCAGCCCCTCCCTTTTCCCTCTGTAACTTTGCCTTCCAAACGAATAAATAAATCTAAAAACCAAACCAAAGAAACAAGATGCCTCAAGAATGAATACGTAAATAGGTATACTCCACCCAGCTATCTCCAGCAACACTTCCATCTGCCTGATTATTTGCATGGTCAGTCTGAAACCTGCTGTATGCTGGAATAGTCTTTTTGGAGTTCAGAAAACTTAAGGTCAAAAGATAAAACTGAAGTCATCATGATCTGCCAATACAGACAAATGTTCACCATTGGTCCCAGGTTCTACTGTCACAAGTCCACTGTGTCACCATGGCCATTGTCCACTGCAGTGTGCCCTCAGTGGACAGCCATGACTCACCCAACTGTCACTGGGTCACACCACTGTAATGCAAAATATTAACAAGTGCTTGGCATTACTAGAGACGTGGAACTTTCGAGTAAATGAACACCTTTTAAATTATTGTAAAGATTTTTTAAACGGGCCCGGCGGCGTGGCCTAGCGGCTAAATTCCTCGCCTCAAATGCCCCGGGATCCCATATGGGTGCCGGTTCTAGTCCCGGCAGCTCCACTTCCCATCCAGCTCCCTGCTTGTGGCCTGGGAAAGCAGTCGAGGACGGCCCAAAGCACTGGGACCCTGCACCTGCGTGGGAGACCTGGAAGAGGTTCCTGGTTCCCAGCTTCGGATCGGCGCAGCACCAGCCGTTGCGGCTCACTGGGGGAATGAATCATCGGACGGAAGATCTTCCTCTCTGTCTTTCCTCCTCTCTGTATATCTGACTTTGTAATGAAAATAAATAAATCTTTTAAAAATATATATTTTTAAATGACAGTAGAATATCTACGGAAGGTACCACCTTAATCATTTTTAAGCATATAGTTGGGTGTCATAAATACATTCACAATATTTTGTGCAACCATCTGACCTAAGTATTTATTTGTGTTGGTGATGATAAGAGCAGAAAAGAGGGCCCAGTTCGGTGGCCTAGTAGCTAAAAGTCCTCGTCTTGAATGCACCAGGATCCCATATGGGCACCTGTTCTAATCCCAGCTGCCCCACTTCCCATCCAGCTCCCTGTTTGTGGCCTGGGGAAGCAGTTGAAGACAATCCAAAGCCTTGAGACCCTGCACCCATGCCTGTCTGGGAGACCCAGAAGAGCTCCTGGCTCCTGGCTTTGGATTAGCTCAGCTCTGGCCATAGAGGCCACTTGGGGAGTGAGTCATCAGACAGAAGATCTTCCTCTCTGTCTCTCCTCCTCTCTGTATATCTGACTTTGCAATAAAAATGAAATAAACCTTAAAAAAATATATATGGTTATGAAGAACAACCTATGCAACAGGAAGTAGGTTCTCATCAGGCACCTTGATCTAAGATTTCCACTCCCCAGAACTGTGGTAATGAGTTTATGTTTGTGGGATCTGGTGCTGTAGCACCATGGATAAAACTGCTACTTGTGATGCCAGCATCCCTTAATGCTGACTGCTCCACTTCTGATCTAGCTCTTTGCCAATGTGTCTGGGAAAGTAGCAGAGGATCCCCCAAGTCCTTGGGCCCCTGCACCTACCTACAGGGGAGACCCAGAAGAAGCTCTTGGCTTCTATCTGGCCCAGCACTGGATATTGCAACCACGTGGGAAGTAAACTAGTAGAAGAAACATCTCTGTCTGTTTCTCTATAACTCTGCTTCTCAATAAAATAAGTTTCTGATGGTTGTAAGCCACCCATAGAGGGGACTTTTTCTTCAATATTTGCTACAGCAGCCTGAAATACACTAAAAGATTTACTTGTTTATTTGTTGTTTGAAAGACAAAAAAACAGAGAGGAAGATGCAGACAGAAAGGGCTTCCACCTGCTGGTTCATTCCCCCAGTGAATGGTCGGGTAGGGCCAGGCTGCAGCCAGGACCCAGAAACTCCAACCTGGTCGCCCACATGAGTAGCAGGGACTCAAGTGCTTGAGTCATCCTCTGCTGCCTGTCCAGGTGCCTCAGAAGGGAGCTAAGTGGGAAACAGACCAACTGAGACTTCGACTGGTGCTCCCATGCGGGAGGCTGTCACCAGCAGAAGCTTAAGTTGCTGTGCCACATCACCAGCCCCATCCTGCATGGACAAGGACAGTCACAGAGCCGCTAAGTGGTGGAAGCAAGATTTAAACACAGGCTTGCTGAATCCCCAGACCCTGTGCAACAGGCCTCCTCCAGAGGCAATTACTTCCCAGGTATTCAGCTCCCAACTCCCCAGGGGGGAGGCAACACACAGAAGCCACCAGCTAGGGCAGTGACCCTGTGCGGCATACCCAGAAGGTAATGTAGGGAGACGGAGTGACTGTTCAACCAGGCTTGCAGAACACGGCCCCACCTCACTGAGTCCCTGGGCGGTCGGTCCAGGATGACCTCATCTGGGAAACAGGAATGGGGACGCAGTGTTATGGTCATGAGAACAGCCCTGCACGGGGAGGGCCCTCGGGCAGTGGTGCATGCTGTGCTACAAAATGTGTCCTAAAGCCAGCAGCGTGGTGGTCATCGAAATCAAGAGAAATCGGGTTAAACTGCAACTGCCAGCTTTGCACTCCCCCACCGCAGGTGGTCTCCTCTCACTGCAAGCCTTGGAGACCCCAGTCTATCAGAAAAGCAGAAAGTTTTCTGACTCGGCTTTCCCAGCTGCAGCGGAGGTACCTGGCCTATGCCAGCCCATTGACTCTCTTGATCTATTAGCTCTGTTCTCTGCGGCTTTCTCTTCGTTTAGATGGTTGTCCTCCTACCTAAAGATTACATCAACCCCCTAAACAGCAACAGAGCATATGTATCTGAGGATCAAAACTTTGTGATGTGAGTTCCAGAACTATTGCTCACCAATTTGGCCTGGCTTGTGTGCCTGTGCCTGAACCAATCATTGAAATTGGGAGATCGGTTGGGCCCGGCAGCGTGGCCTAGTGGCTAAAGTCCTCGCTTTGAATGCCCCAGGATCCCGTATGGGCGCTGGTTCTAATCCCGGCAGCTCCACTTCCCATCCAGCTCCCTGCTTGTGGCCTGGGAAAGCAGTTGAGGACGGCCCAAAGCCTTGGGATCCTGCACCCGCATGGGAGACCCGGAAGAGGTTCCTGGTTCCCAGCTTCGGATCGGCGCAGCACCGGCCATTGTGGTCACCGTTGTGGGGATTGAATCATCGGACGGAAGATCTTCCTCTCTGTCTCTCCTCCTCTCTGTGTATCTGACTTTGTAATAAAATAAATAAATCTTAAAAAAAAAAAATTGGATCGGTGACCCAGCACAATAGCCTAGTGGCTAAATCCTCTCCTTGCATGCACCAAGATCCCATATGGGCAATGGGTCATATCCCAGCTGCTTCACTTCCCTTCCAGCTCCCTGCTTGTGGCCTGGAAAGGCAGTGAAGGACAGCCCAAAGCCTTGGGACCCCACACCTGTGTGGGAGACCTGGAAGAAGCTCATGGCTCCTGGCTTCAGATCAGCTCAGCTCCAGTTGTTGCAGCTACTTGAGGAGTAAACCAACGAATGGAGATCTTTCTCTGTGTATTTCCTTCTCTGTGTATATATGCTTTTCCCAAAAGAAATTTTAAAAATCAAATAAATAAAATCTAAAATGGGGAGATCAGGGTTGGCCCTGTGGTGTAGAGGGCTAAGATGCTGCTTCCTGCAGTCCTGCACATATCATACAGGTGCAGGTTCCTGTCCTGATGCCGACTTCTCATCTGGCTCCTGCCAATATGCCAGGAAAAGCAGCAGAAGATGGCCCAAGTACTAGAGCCCTTGTACCCATGTAGGAGACCTAAAGGAAGCTCCAGGCGCCTGGCTTAGGCTTGGCACAACCATGACCATTTGGGGAGTGAGTCAGTCAGCAGATGGAAGATCCTCCTCTCTTTGTCTCTCCCTCTTTCTAATTTCACTTTTCAAATGAATTAATAAATCTTTTTTTTTTAATGACAGGTCATATTCTGAGTGGCTGGACCTTGAGACAAGAGGGGTAAAATGAACAGCCAGAAACATACTTGAGAATGGGATGAGGGGAGTGGATCCCCAAAATCAAAAGTGTGATTTCCTGAAAGGGAGGGGTGGAGGCTAGGCCAGGACAGAGGGTCAAGGGACAGGCAGACCACCTCTAGCGCAAGGAGCCCAAGCAAAGGCAGCTGAAGGCGGTGCCAACAAATGACCAGAGCAATGGGATACAGGAGGGGCACAGACCAAGGCAAATGCAGCCGGTATCAGGGGTGAGAACCCTGCCCTGGACTCACAGTGGGGCCAAGTTCAAGGGCAGTCTCTGCAGGGATGAAAACGGGGCAGCAACTCGGGCACGGCAGAGGCTGTGGCTAAAAGGCTGCTGCTGGGGGAGCCAGTGTGCCTCCGGCAGCTTTGGGTTGAGTGGACAGCTTGTCCCCCTTTGACTGCCAAGCCCCACAGGCTGAGGAAACCATAGCAACCACAAGTTAAGGAAGACAGATGAAACGCTTGTACACACAGCTTCCAGCCATGTGGCATAGCTTCGGGCTCCTAGGAGACAGCCACATAAAGACCAGTCTGGCTCATGGCGACCAGGCGAAGGGAACTATTTCTGGCCACTGCTATGCACTGTCTCATATGTGAGAGCCAGACAGACAAACAGGCAGTACAAACAGACGTGATGGCTACAAACGCAGGCTTGTCGTGGGCTGCACTTGGGGGGCTCACAAGCACGGAGTGCCAGCGGGGACTCACTTTGTTGCTGTGCTGCCACGCCAGGCAGACTCCCCCTCCCCCATCTCCTTAGTCCTCAGCACTTGGGGGGCTGCTGGGGAGAGCGAGTTACCGTGTGCACAGAGTAGCAACTAGAAAACCTGCTGCCCAGCCCCTGGTTGCTCCATCGTAAATAACCAGCTGCCCAACGCAATTTCCTGAGCTGCACAATCGCACTTCCATCCATCATGGGCCAGCGATTGTGGGTCCCCAGTAGGACGCTGAGAACTCCATTTCTCAAGGCCACGGGCCTGCCTGCCCTTCACTGCTGGAGCAGTAACTGTTGCTCTGCAACGCTGGGCGTGACAGCGTCCACTCAAATCACACACGCAATAGGACAGAAAATCCAAGGCATTCTCTCCAATCTGATTTTTTCCGGAGGCAAGAAAAGAAAAATCAGCAAACTCTTTCTGCCTGATAAAATACTGGAAATGTTAGGTGCACGGAACCCAAAGCGTAACTATGGCAACGCAAGTCACTCCAAGAAAGGACCGCAGATTATTTCCGGCACGTTGGCCAGGCTGGTGCTCACAAAGCAGAGGAAAGCGAGTGAGGGATTGAGGCCAGGGGAAGTTCCAGGCTCTGGCAAGGCGGATTAGCTGCTGCACAGCGGTCTCCTCCTCCCACCCTAGGAAGCCAGCAGCCCACCTCAATTCTGCAGTGCTCCCAACACAAAGCCATTCAAATCCCAGCAAGACCAACGAGGGGGGCCGGACAGGCACTGTGGTCCAGCTGGCTGAGGTGCTGCCTGCAGCAACCACATCCTGTACCTGAGTCTGGGTCAGTTTCTGCGACTGTGCTTCCCAACCGTCTTCCTGCTGAGGAGACTTGGAGGCAGCCGGCGATGGTTCAGGAACCTGGGCTCCTGTCTCGTTCACAAGGGAGACCTGTAGGCATTATGGAAGAAAGCAACATGCAGATCTCTCTGTCTCTCTGCCTTTCGAATCAATCAATCTCACCCACTCAACTCCCCACTAAAACAGCAAAAAAAAGCATGGTGGGTTATGGGGTTTGACCTGGGTGTTAAGATGCTGGCTCGAGGCATCACATCAGAGTGCCTGGGTTTGATTCCCAGGTTCATCTTGTGACTCCAACTCCCTGACAGCTCAGACCCTGGGAGGAGTAGTGAGGGCTCACGTAATGGGTTCCTGCTGTGCCTGTGAGATCCTGGCTCCCAGGACCGGCCACTCTCAACATTTTGGGGGAGCAATCCAGAGAGTGAGGAAAACTCCCACTCTCTGCTCACTCCCACTCTCTGCTCACTCCCGCGCGCTCTCTTTCTCAAAATCAAATCAATAAACAGGAGTTTTGCAAAACAAAGCATGAGTCATGAAGACTCCAGACTCCAGTAGCTTGGCCAGGCTGCAGGGAGGAGCAGACAGGAGACTCCTGAAGACACAAAGTCACCCTCTACTCTCCTCAGATGGTGACCCAGCTCTGGGCTGGGCTCAGGACTGAGGACCCGGACCCATTAGCTTGACAGATAAGGAAGCTGAGGTCCAGGAAAATGAAGACCCTGGGCCACGGCCTCTCAGAGTCAGCAATTACCAGGGCCTTCCAGCTCAGGCCACTGACTGTGCAGCTGGACAGGAAAGGTTTGCCTCCCAGCCATTAGACCCTAGGCACACCAGCCTCTTAGAACCTGGGCTGACTGGGGATAAAAATATTATCATTTTTAAGACTTATTTATTTAAATTTACAGAGTTAGAAGAAGAGACAGAAAGATCCTCCATCTGCTGGTTCACTCCCCAAATGACTACAATGGCCGGAGCTGAGCTGGCTGGAGCTGGGAACCAGGAGACTCTTCTGGACACAGGGACCCAAGTACTTAGACCATCCTCTGCTGCTTCCCCACACCATTCGCAGGGAGCTGGACCAGAGGTGAAGCAGCCAAGACCGGAATTGGTGCCCATATGAGATGCTGGCACCACAGGTGGGGACTTAGCCTGATATCTCACCATACTAGCCCAAATAATTATTATTAATACTCATGATTATGTAACAGTGTTCAATGTTTATAACAATAGTTATGTATTAGTAATATCTATCACTCACTATATTATTACATATTATTTAAAATTTATCACTGTCAATCATATTATTACATCTTTTAATATTACTTTCTTAATTTCACTATTATAAAAGGCTGTTACAGGGCAAGTGGAGTAAACCACATTGTATTAAGTACATAATAGTAGACTAATGGCAAAGCAATATCTTTTGAATTTCCAGAAGACTCCTACACAGAGCAGGATAGAATTCAAGTCCATCTTCATCTATAGCCCTAGACATCTCCACACCATCTTCCTCCCCAGATATAAACATTTGGATAGCTTGCATTTTTAAATTTTTATTTATTTAGTTATTTTTATTTTATTTGAAAGCAGAGACAGCAATCATCTTCCATCTTCTAGTTTACTCTTCAAATGGCCACAACAGCCAGGATGACATCAGGCCAAAGCCAGGACTTAGAAACTCAACCTAGGTCTCCCACACAAGCACCAGGGACCCAGGCACTTGGACCATCTTCTGCTACTTCAGAAATGGACCAGATGGCTACTGCCAATCCAGCTTTCTGCTTATTAACTGGGAAATCAGTGGAGGATGGTTCAAGTCGTTGGGCCATTATGTCCACATGGGAGACCTGGAAGAAGCTTCTGGTTCCTGGCTTTGGATTGACGTAGCTATGACCATTGTGGCTATTAGAGAAGTAAATCAATGGATGGAAGATGTTTCTCTCTGTCTCTCCTTTCTGTAAATCTGCCTTCCCAATAAAAATAAATAGACATTTTAAATAAATAAATAAGTAAAAGAGACACAGAAGTGGAGCAGCCAGGATACAAACTGGAGCCCACATAGGAAGTCGGCATCACAGGCAGTGGCTTCACCTGATTCACCACATCAGGCCCCAAGTGGTCTTTTAACTGCTGCCAAATGCCTGCCCTCTCTTCAATGGTTTGTTTTTTAAACAATGAGGCAGTTATTACATGTGATTAACAATTAAATAATTTTACAAAATGTAACTACTTTCCAAAACAAAAAAATAGATGTATTCAGTGGGAAGAGATTGTTTTGTGCAATTTTCCTTATTAGCTGGCTTCACAGAAGCAACAGAACTCCTCATCTGCTTCTGTATCTATGCTGTTCTGCTCTGTCATTTGATTAAAGCAAAGAAAGTGTGAACTCACACAGACTTGGCATCCCAAGGGGGAGGGGATGCTTCAACAACCTTTTCAGATAACTGCGACTTTTCTTCTTTGGTGCTCCATCCACACTCGGCAGGGAATAGCTTGGCCAACTTGACATGTGGAATCTGGAAGCATACCCAGAGCTCCCCACACCCCAGCACTGAGCCCTGGCCTATCACACACCTGGAGTGGATCTTTCCCTTGTGTACAGTTTGGTGACATCATACCTGGACCATCTAGAAAGCAGTCCCAACACTGTCACCTCTCATGCCCACTCTCACACCACTACCACATCACTGGTTTCAGGGAACCCCTCTGCAAGGATGGGACCCTGCCAGACTCACACAGGAGATCTGCCCCTCGGAAGTTTGACTGTAACCTTCGGCAACACATTTGCTATCACTACTTTTCCTTCACGAGTCCATTTCAGTGGCTTCTGAGACACTCTCTACCCAAGCCGGAGTAACAACAATCTCTGTTAACATTCTTCCAAAGGTAAAAATCACGACTCATCCTGGCATGAAATGAACATGTTAAAGTTTAGTGTGGTGTGGGGTGTGTGTGTGCACACACATATGTGTATGCATGTGTGTTTTAAACTCACCAGGGGCACACCAGGCAGACATTTTAACTGACTCCAAGAGAAGCCAAAGAAGTACACATTCCCAAGGAGTAAGAGCAGACTGGAACCACAGAACGGGTAGGGAGAGGAAGTCCCCCACCAGGCAGCATCACCCGCAGGTCTGTGGGCAGGACTGGCTGGGCCTGTTATCACTGCAGATCAGGTTCACAGCGCCATGAAACAACTCCCGAGGAGCCAGAGTCAGCCAAGGAGACCCGCAGGCAATGCCAGGGTTAAGTCCTCCCCCACCCCAGAACGTGGGCAGACCCCCTCCTCCAGGACACAGCCCTGTATTCATTCAGCCACAAAGATTGGGCTCCAACTGGTGGGCTGCAACTCACTGTCTTTGAGAAACCAGCAAAAGTCAAAGGCTCTCGAAGCTTATTGCAATCCTGCCCCAGGTGGCAGGAGGATTCCCTCAGAAGAGACCCTCGCTGGAGAGGAGCCCTTCCCAAGCAATGTCCTTATCCTTGAAGGACATTATCCTTGAAGGGCCACCCAGATGAACAAACAGGCCTTGCTAAGGTCTTCCAGGGTATTACCCCTGGACAGCACCTTTTTAAAAAGGAGAGGATTTTTCTATCTATTTGAAAGGCAGAGTCTCAGAGGGAGAAGCAGAGAGAGATCTTCCAATTGCTGGCTCCTTCCCAAAATGGCCATATCAGCCAGGACTGAGCCAGGCTGAAGCCAGGAGCCAAGAGCTTCATCCCGGTCTCCTGAGTGAGTGGTAAGGGCACCCGCAGGAAATGGGCACTTGGGCCCCACTGTCTTCCCTGACAGGAAACTGAATCAGAAGTGAAGCAGCCAGGACATGCACCAAGACTCACAAGGTATGCCAGCACCACGGGCGACTTCACCTGGTGTACCTCAGCACCAGCCCCTAGATAACACATTGTGTTATTTCCATCAAATGGACACATGAAAATTGGCAAGTTGACTTGTGTTCTTGCATTTTCCTTTTATTTTTTCTCTGAGAGGCAGAGGAGGGGCACCTGTGGCACGATTGTAGCTCTGGATGCCAGCACCCCATATATGCCAGTCTGAGACCCTGTTGCTGGGCTTCCTATGCAGGTTATGGGCCTGGGAAGGCAGCAGACAATGACCCAAGGATTCCTGCCATGCACGTGGGTGACGCGTGGAGCTTGGGGCTCCTTGCCATCGCCACTGTAACTGCTTAGGGAGTGAAGCAGTGCATGAAAACCATGTGTGTGTGTGTGTGTGTGTGTGTGTGTGTCTGCCTTTCCAATAAGTAAATAAACCTTAAAGTGCAAGATAAAAGAAAAATTCTGAATTCCTTAGGACTATAACCCCTCAACTGCATTTACTCCCTCTCCCCAGTTCTGAACTATTGTCATTACCTATTTTTTATCAAGTCATCAGTGCTGCTTTGCAGAAGTGATGTCTGTGTGCTGTGACCACCTCCTAGCACTGCCCAGGATGCTCATGACTGCAGGGCAGACCCTCCTTCTGTCCACAGCCCACCTTCGGAATGCTCTCAGATTTTGCCTGGAAGTGTCTTCTATTTTCCTGTAACTTCCAAAATAAATTTCTAATCCTTGGCTCACAGTTCTCTTAGCCAATGTGAGATAGTTTGAAGGTTTCTGCTACTACCATTGAGAAGACAACTGCCCAGGACAGCTCTCCTCCAGGGCCACCCATCTGTCCCATGGCCGTCGGGAGACCTTTTTGTCTTTACCTGCTGTAGCAGTATCTGTGGGGTGGGCAGCTGTGGGTTCCCTTCTGTTTTAGGGTGGCTTCTTGAATATGCAAGATTTCCCTGTTCCAATGTTGCTTCTACGGCATTCCTTCTCTCCTCTTCCAGAATGCTAATGGCACATCTGTTAGGCTGTCTCACCTTCCAGCTCCCTTAACTCTCCTTTCCCATTTCCTCTTCGACTCTCTGTGTTGTTTCACAATCCTCCCTTGGGTCACTAGTTCTCTCCCTCTCACTAGTTATGTCTAACTAACTGTTAAATCCATACTTTGTCACCTGGAAATGTTATTTTCTGAACCCTACTTTGCCATGTTTAGTGTCTGTTCATTCATAATTTGATTCATTGCTTTAGATTCATTGAAATCCCAAACCCCCTATCTCCTAGGACCAGTTATTCCACTCTCTGCAACGTCCTGGGGTTTCATTCTGTCGTCTGTTATTTCTATTGGTTCAGTACTTCTGTTGCCTTGCTTCCCTGCACTAAGTTTGAGCAGAAGCTGAAATTTCTTGCAGCTTGAGCGTGAAGAATCCCTGGAGACTGGGGGGAAGACGTAGATTTGGTTCTGCAAGGCTCCTTGGAAACACTGCTAGCCTAGCAGCACCTGGGCTGTAGAAGTCATGTTACAAATCCTCACGGGGTTCACTTGTGGTCACAGATTCTCAAGGAAGATGGGCCATCCACCCAGCCCCAATATGCAAGACCACAGATGTCAAGGTTTCCATCCCGCAGCTGTCAAGGTTTTCTTTTTCTTTTTTTTTTTTTTTTTTTGAATGTATTTGAAAAGCAGAAAGACAGAGATACCTTTCATCCACTGGTTCATTCCCAAAATGCCCAAAACAGCCAAAGCAGGCCCATCAAACGCAGGAGCCCAAAACTCAACCTCTGTCACCAACACTAGTAGCAGGAATTCTGCCTGCCAGGCTCTGTCTGAGCAGGTAGTGAACTCACATGCGAATTTGCCTCTTTGCCAGAGCCCTCCCCTCCCCCACCCCCGTCGAGGTTACTTCCAGATCCCCACTACACTATGTCCCCCTTCACACTGAAGGGTGGCTGTTTGAGTCAGACCTCCACAAGAGGGACCCTAGTAGACCCTAACCTTAAACAGGTTCTGGTTTCACTTCCTATTTCCCAGTGACCAAGACTGTGAGAAACCAAAGCTCAAAAATCACCTAGTTCAGCAAGTGTTTATGAGGCAAATGCCAGCTGCAGACTTGGCATACCTGTTTTAATTGTCAGCTTCTGGGGTTTTATATATATATATATATATGTTGGCTGATGGCTGTTTGGGGTCACCCAGCAATTCGGGTCAGCAGAGTAGCAAAGACCTCGTGGGCTGGACGGTAAGAGAGCAACGTCGGACTGAGGCTGTGGTTCCGTTTCATAGATTGGGAGTGAAGGGGAACAGTAGGCCTGAGTCAGGGGCTGCGCCTGCAAAGAAAGTCCATGAGCACCATCCTGCACTTGAACTTCATCCAGCTGGCAATGGAAGGACTTCTAATGAACTTGAGCCACAAGATTCACAAAGTTTTTCAAATACCAACATTTCAGGATTCTATTCTTGTTTCCATTTAAAGCAGTGTTTCTCAAACGTGTGGTCTACATCCCATCTACATCACAAGCTCCTAGAGTGCTTATCAAACCTGCAGATCCAGGGCTGGCACAATGGCCTAGCAAGCTAATCCTCCACCTGCGATGCTGGCATCCCATAGGTGAGCTGACTCTGGTCCCAGCTGTTCCACTTTTGATGCAGCTCCCTGTTTGACCTGGAAAGGCAGCAGAGCATGACTCAAGTCCTTGGGTGCCTGCACCCACATGGCAGACCTGGAAAGAAGCTCCTGGCTTCAGATCAGCTCAGTTCCAGCCATTGTAGCCATCTGGGGAGGGGATCAGGGGATGGAAGACCCTTTCGTCTTTTCTGAAGATCCAAGCTAGAGCCCACACCCCTCTGAGTCAGCAGCCCCAAGGGAGGAAGGTCGAGCAGCAGAAGTTCCCAAAACGGGGGGCATCGGAATTTCAACAAGTTTGCAGGTGAACCTCATGTACACTGAATTTGGGAGGTGAGAGCCACAGCAGTGCTGTCCAGACCACGGGTGAGCCAGGAATAGACTGGAAATTTTGGATTTTTAGTGAACTAGAATAAAAACTCTCGGCGCATCACTGACTGAAACCTGTATCCCGGAGTTAAAGTGTGTGAGCATGTCTGATGTGCTGTCCTAAGCCACTTAACGTGTTTCATGGGTGAGGTAAAAAAGAGAGAGAGAACAGTACTGCCTTCAAGGATGCCCTTTCTGATACCACTTTTAAAATATGTATTGATTTATTTCAAAGGCAGAGTTACAGAGAGGGAGAGATCTTCCATCTGCTGGTTCACTCTCCTATCTCCTGGCCTCAAATGCCAGGGCTGGCCCAGACTAAAGCCAGGAGCCACGAGCTCCATACGGGTCTCTCCCGTAGAGGTCAAGAGCCCAAGCACTTGGGTCATACTCTGCTTCTTCGCCAAGTGCGTTAGTTGAGAGCTGGATCAGAAGTGGAGCAGCCAAGATGCAAACTGGCCACTCTGTGAGATGTCGGCATTGCAGACAATGGCTTCACGTGCTATGCCACAATCCCAGTCCCCTTTCATTATTCGTCATCCTTATAATTAAAATGTTGGTAGGAACACAAATACAGTTCAAGTTCCCCCATGAAAGCACTCTGCTCATGGCACACATGCATACATCTTGTGTGTGCCTACGTTATTGATTTGGGCACTTCTTGGCTCAAAATTAAGCGACAAAAAGCACCACTGTAGACAAGGTGTGACAATACACTGCTGACTGCCACCCCCTCAAGGACTACTTGTTTATTTCCATCCAGACATCTCCACACCTGTGTCCAGCTCTCATTTCCTCAAGGCAGCTCTGCATTGAAGGGGATGATGAGGCACAAAATCCCAGCACAACTCACCCCAAGCACCTTATGGCTCCCTCATGGCCCATCACAGGCCAGTCCAGAACATCTTTGGCTTATTTGGATTCTATTTTCATTTTGCACTTGAACTTGGAGTAACGAAGCATGTGTCTGTCAAAAAACAGATAAGCAGAGACAAATTCAAGTGTATCAGTTCATGTGTCAACACACACACACACACGGTCATACACACATGTGCTGTATTAAATATACTGCTCATTTCAAGCATGCAGGTAACACCTATAAGATTCTTCAAAAAGTTCATGCAAATGTTTATTATGAAAGAAAAAAGACATGCATGGATTTCAAAAGCATTTTTGCACCAGCCTGTGCTTACATTTTAATTGCATTTTCTACTTTTATTCTTGTATGTTCTCTATTCCCATATACTTGCACTATTATCATGTTTCTTTCAGTTGAGTTACAAATTTTCATTGAAGTAAAATTTTTTTAAAGATTTATTTTTATTGCAGAGAGGAGGAGAGACAGAAATACCTTCCGTCCGATGATTCACTCCCCAAGTGACCGCAATGGCCCATGCTGTGCCGATCCAAAGCCAGAAGCCCAGAGCTTCTTCTGGGTCTCCCACACGGGTGCAGGGTCCCAAGGCTTTGGGCCATCCTGGAATGCTTTCCCAGACCACAAGCAAGGAGCTGGATGGGAAGTGGAGCAGCCAGCATTAGAACCAGCGCCCATATGGGATCCCAGCACAATCAGGGCAAGGACTTTAGCCACTAGGTCACAGCGCCGAGCCCTGAAGTAAAATTTTTATAATTAATACTTTATAATGCTGCTGTAAGTGAAGCGAGGATCACTCATCAAAATAATTGTAGAAAAGGAAGGGAGGGTGGAGAACCAGGGCACCCCGCGTGTTCCCGGCAGCTTCAGCTGCCTCCCAAGGCACAGAAACCTATGCCATCTGTTTGGGCGAGCTTTGATTACTTGTTATTAAAGTCCTGTCACAAGTCTGGACTGAGTCTTTCTCCACGATGTTGTCAGAAGGCACAAGGGACCGGGAGAGGAGGAACTGGACCCAGAAAGGGAGTCCTGCATCGGGGCCTGCTGGCGCCTCACAAGCACCTCCCACTCTGGGAGACACAGGCGTGGTTTTGTGGCCGGGACTGGGCCCTGGGCATTATCAGAAACCCCAGGCTCAGCCCTCGTTCTTGGGGGTGAACTGAGCAGGCCAAGCTTAGAGTTTGGGTTTCTAACGTGTTCCCACGTCATGCTGACACTTGGGAAACCACTGCAGTGGTAACCAAGGGGTGGAAAATGAAATTAAAAGATAGTTCTAGTTTAATACCAAAAAAAAAAAAAAATTCCAGAAACCCATGCATCTCTCCCCCAAGGGATGCATTTTCCAGGAACTTTGTGGCAACCTTTGCTACGTGAGGGTTTTATAGCCTGCTCTGCTCTCTCTGTCCACTCTGAACTCTGACCCTGCTGACTTCTAGTCCATCTCAAGAACCTCCCCCAACCTTGTTACCCAAACCGAACATTCTTTTATCCTCCCTTCACAAGCCCCAGGCTTTGAGACTCTTTTTTGTTTCTCAGACAAAACACATATATCAAACAATAATGAATTCGCTTTCTCATGTTTTATTAATCAAAGATCAGGGCAACTGCCAATCAGAACTTTTGGTCTGCGTGGGGTTAGCTGGTGCTCCTATAGAGGGTTGATCTAATTCTAGCCCTGAGCAAAGAAACTTGATGTGTCCGTTTAATTAGCCTGTACATCCAACCTCTGATAAATGGCAGCTCTTGGGACTGGTCTTTTGTGAAGTGGTGAGAACAGCTCACGGCCCTGCCTGCCTTCCCAGCATTGCTCTCGAAGACCCCCGGGGCCTGCAAAGTGCAGGTGGGGACCACCTGGTGTACACCATTCTCTTAGGGTCATCTCTCCCCCTCCCCCCCGTGTCCTTCCCCTAAAGAGCACAAAGGGGCTGTACCACGTGAACCTTCTTTGTAAACCACACCATACCTGCTCGAGGCTTTAGATTTCACAACTGCTGGGGGAAAAGAACTAAAAAAGGAAAGGCAAAAAACCTATGTGCTTCAATTACATGTCTGACTCCCTTAGACTGTAGCCAGGGCAGAACCACCCAATCACAGCATCCGTGTAGTAATGCAGACCTGTCCTAGACAAAGAAGACGAAACTCCAAAGTCACATTTACAGGGTGACAAACCAGTCAACAACACAGTGACCATGCCAAAGCTGGCATGAACTTCACCACGTGCCTCTCAAGTTCACCAGAACATGATTCCTTTTGATTACACAACCTGGTACTTCCTGGACAGGAGAGGTTTGACACAAGTGTGACTGGACTGCAAACAAGCTGATGCCTAAGAGCAGAGGGGACCAAAAAGGCATATACCTTCCTTAAGACGCTGGCAGTCAGGCCCAGCGCGGTGGCCTAGTGGCTAAAGTCCTCTCCTTGAATGTGTCAGGATCCTGTATGGGCGCCGGTTCTAATCCCGGTTGCCCTGCCTCCCATCCAGCTCCCTGCCTGTGGCCTGGGAAAGCAGTCAAGGACGGCCCAAAGTCTTGGGACCCTGCACCCAAATGGGAGACACAGAAGAAGCTCCAGATCGGCTCAGCACCAGCTGTTGTGGCCGCCTGGGGAGTGAATCATCACACGGAAGATCTTCTTCTCTGTCTCTCCTCCTTTGTATATATGACCTTCCAATGAAAATAAATAATTAAAAAAAAAAGACACTGGCAGTCATCTTGGTGTACAACTTGGCAACTCCTCTCCATGTGGTACTAGCCCTGGGGCTGAGGATTCCAGAGAGATTCTTTTGCTAAATCTCCCTAGCAAAATGCACACAGTGCGAGGTGCATCGAGGTTGCTCCTGAAGCACTGTCAGGTGTGCATGTATGTGTGTGTGTCTAAGAATCCCTCTCCTACCCACCTGTGACCAAGACCTAGAACTTGATTGTCATGCGGTAATGAGCCTCGCTGATGATGTACTTAAGCCAGGCATCATCTCACAAGAGGCAGACACCAAAGTAAACTGTGAGGCCGCATGCGCCTGGGAGCACTCCTTCACGGCTTTCAGTGGTGAGTTGCTCTGATACTACCGTGAACACTTCTCTGAGTGGCTGCAGACTCTCGCCATGCTGGAAAAGCCATGAGAGAAGGGCATGATGGAGCTAATGCTACAGTTAATTGGGACAGGGCCCTGTCTGGGTGCCCCATGATGGTCCAATTCCATCACTCAACGGCTGACTGAGTAACACAAAGAAATCCGAGCAGCTCTTTCAGGAAGTTCCCACTCTGCTCTGTTGCTACGGCAACTTAGGACTCCAGCCCAAGAGGACAGTACATGCATCCAATCCGCCTGTAAGGTGGATGTCTGCCTGCTTGAGTGACCTCAGAAGTGGTGCTGTCTTACAGCACAGGAGGCCAGAAGAAGTGCTGAGTGCCATGTGACTGCACTGTCCTTCTGTATGGAAATTGATCATACACATGACCACCAACATGATGTCAACTCCGTAAGAGGCCTTCACAGATGTATGTTAGAGGAATCTCCTGCAACTCGCAGAGTGGTCCCACATATCTGATATATTCTGCCCCCTGAGACCCACCAAAGTGACGGGCAAAGACACATAAAAGGAGTATGTTTACAGGGACAAGGAAAATGGGAAATCCTGTCACAGCAGGTAAGAGACATGCATTCTCCGTGAGCTCTTTTTTATTGTATAAATATAAAATCTGCCCCCTCTTTTTTCCATTTTAAGGTGTATGATTCTAAGGCATGAAGTTCACTCAGAGAGCAGTACAACCCTTGCCAGCCTCCCCTCTCTAGAACGTTTTTGCTTCCAGAACTGAAACTCTGTACCCATGAAACGCTACTTCCGCTCCTCCTCTTCCGCGCCTCCTCTTGCCCAGCCCATGGTAACCACCACCATGCTCTCCGCAGCTATGGACTCGGTCACTCCAGGTGTCTCAGGGAAGTGGAGTCATGGTCTATCTGTCTGTCCACCTGGTTTGTTTCCTTCCACAGAGCATCCTTAAGGCTCAGGAGTGTTGTACTGTGCTCAAGACTTCATTCCTTACCAAGGCTGAGTGCCTTCTGCTTCTCCAACCATCTACTAACGGACACGTGGGCTGTGTCTCCTCCGGGCCTTGTCATAACGCTGCTGCGAATATGAGCGCCTCCGTATCTGTCCAAGGGGCTGGTGTGCTGGTGCAGTGGGGTAAGTTACTACTTGCAATGCTGGCATTTCATACTGGAGTCTGGTTTGAGTCCCAGCTGCTCCACTTCTGATCTAGATCTCACCTAGTTACGGCAAAGAAGCAGAAGGTGGCCCGTGCACTTGACCCCTGCCACCCACATGAGAGACCCTTCCGGCTGTTCTAGGCTCCTGGCTCTGGCCTAAGATGTGGCTATTGCAGTCATTTGGAGTAAACTAGGAGATAGGAGGTCTCTCTCTCTCTCTCTCTCTCTCTCTCTCTCTGTTTCTCCTGTCATTCTGCCTTTCAAATAAAATTTTTTAAAAATCTCTATATATTTGTTTAAGTCCTTGCTTCAGTTCTTTTTTGTGTGCACCCAGCAGTGAAAACGATGACTCCATGTTTAATTTTCTAAGGAGCCACCACGTCGTGTTCTGCAGTAGATGTGTCTTTTCCATTCCCTGCAGCAGTACACAAGGGTTCCGATTTCACCGCATCCACACCACTGTTACTGCTTTGCAAGTTTGTCCTGATTGTAACCACCTAGCCCCTCGTCCATGCAATGCGGTATTGCACTATGGTTCCCATCTGTATCTCCCCAGTGATTAGTGGTGTTGACCCCCTTTTCCTGTGCTCACTCAACACTTATTCCATGTGTTTTTTGGGGTTTTTTATTTTGTTTTGTTTTGTTTTGTTTTGTTTTGTTTTGTTTCAGATGGAAAGCAGACGGAGGGATGGGAGCAGGGTGGGTACAAACGGAAAGGAAACTGATGTGCCCCACAAACCCCTCGAAGACTCGGGTTTCTGTGAGAGGATGAATAGGGGAGGGGAAGGCCAAGAACATCTTCCATGCCCACAGCCAAGAAGCTGTTACTCACCCGGGGAAGGAGAGGAGTCTGACCCGGGCAATCCGAGCCAGCAAGGCCCCCGTGTGCCAGTGCTGAGGCACAGAGACCAGAAGTGAGGAGTACGAGGGGAACTCATGGAGCAATAGAGCCCCCAGGCCCCTAACTTTAGTCTGACGCTGGCCACCGTGGGTTACTCCCTGGCAAGAAACCAGGGAGTTCTCGCGGCAAGACATTGAATGTCCTCGGTGGAAGGAAACCACAGACTGGGGCGCTTGGAGCTCGCCAGACAAGCCAGCAGGGGGAGCTGTGTTCCATGAGCCCTGCCTATGCGCACAGCGTCTCCAATCAGGATCTAGGTCTCACTGGAGAGCACAAAATGGCGGTACAGGAGTTTGGAGCAGCATTTAGGACATCTCTTGGGATGCTCACATTCCGTACCAGCGTGCTGGGGTTCCAGTCCCAGTTCCGCTTCTGACCCAAGCCTCCTGCTAATGCCCACCCGGGGAGGCAGCAGGTGATGGCTCAAGGGCTTGGGTCCCTGTCACCCATGTCAGACACCTGAACTAAGTCCCCAGCTCCCCGCTTTGGCTGGCCCAGCCCCGCTATCATGGGCATGAGGGAAATAAACTAGTGGATGGGAAATCTCTGTCTCAATCTCTGCTTCTATCTTTCAAACTAAATTTTTTTAAGTATTTATTTATTTTTATTGGAAGACAGATATGCAGAAAGGAGGCCAGAGAGGAAGATCTTCTGTCCGTTGATTCATTCCCCAAGCGGCCACAACAGCTAGTGCTGAGCTGATCTGAAGCCAGGAGCCAGGAACTTCCTCCAGGTCTCCCACACGGCTGCAGGGTCCCAAGGCTTTGGGCCGTCCTTGACTGCTTTCCCAGGCCACAAGCAGGGAGCTGGATGGGAAGTGGGGCAACTGGGATGAGAACAGGCACCCATATGGGATCCCAGCACATGCAAGGTGAGGACTTTAGCCACTAGGTTACTGCACCAGGTCCTCAAATAAATTTTTTTAAAAATTATTTATTCATTTGCCTGAAGGCAGAGTGACACACATGGAGAAAAGAGACCTTCTATCCACTGATTCACTTCCCAGGGGGCAAGAACCAGGTTGGGCCAGGCTTAAACCAGGAGTCTAGAACTTCATCTGGGTCTGACATGGGTGTCAGGGGCTCCAGTCCTCCACTGCCCTCCTGAACGCATCAGTAGGGAGCTGCAACAGAAGTACAGCAGCTGGGACTCAAGCGGTCACTTGGAAATGGAACGCCAGTGTCCTAAGTGATGGCAGAACTAGCTCTAGTACAAACACATTGTTTAGATAATATCTTTAAATATTCAAAAGAGGTAAATAAGGATTACCAGACATTTGAGAAACCCGTCATCATAAAAGAGAGAGAGAGAGACAACCCCTTCTGGGCACACAGAACTGACCGGGACTGAACAGATGGGAGCCAAAGACCGCTTCACACAAAAACTGAAGAAAAGGGCCCGGCGGCGTGGCCTGGCGGCTAAAGTCCTCGCCTTGGATGTCCCAGGATCCCATATGGGCGCCGGTTCTGATCGCGGCAGCTCCACTTCCCATCCAGCTCCCTGCTTGTGGCCTGGGAAAGCAGTTGAGGACGGCCCAATGCTTTGGGGCCCTGCACCCACATGGGAGACCCGGAAGAGGTTCCTGGTTCCCGGCTTCGGATCGGCGCAGCACCGGCTGTTGCGGCTCACTTGGGGAGTGAATCATCGGACGGAAGATCTTCCTCTCTGTCTCTCCTCCTCTCTGTATATCTGACTTTGTAATAAAATAAATAAATCTTTTAAAAAAAAAAAACTGCAGAATAGCCCAGCTAGCTAAGGAAGACGCTGTATCCATTGGTTAAGAATCAGACAAAATAGGGCCCGGCGGCGTGGCCTAGCGGCTAAAG
This sequence comes from Ochotona princeps, assembly GCF_030435755.1. Taxonomy (NCBI): domain Eukaryota; kingdom Metazoa; phylum Chordata; class Mammalia; order Lagomorpha; family Ochotonidae; genus Ochotona; species Ochotona princeps. The sequence goes on along the minus strand of NC_080852.1, from coordinate 38,499,702 downwards.
TCCTCGCCTTGAAAGCCCCGGGATCCCATATGGGCATCGGTTCTAATCCTGGCAGCTCCACTTCCCATCCAGCTCCCTGCTTGTGGCCTGGGAAAGCAGTCGAGGACGGCCCAAAGCATTGGGACCCTGCACCCGCGTGGGAGACCCGGAAGAGGTTCCTGGTTCCCGGCTTTGGATCGGCGCGTACCGGCCCGTTGCGGCTCACTTTGGGGAGTAAAAACATCGGATGGAAGATCTTCCTCTCTGTCTCTCCTCCTCTCTGTATATCCGGCTTTCCAATAACAATAAATTAAAAAAAAAAAAAAAAAAGAAGAATCAGACAAAATAGAACGCTATGAATCGGAAGAGGCCTCAAGAATTAACAATTATAGAAGTAACAAATATATAGATAGGGTCCAAGTAATCAAAAGGCAAAATGATGGGGAAATACTGGAGGCAACCGAACATTAAGAGGCTTTAGACATCAAAAGAATGCCACATCCAACTAAGCAAACAGGAAGAAACGACCAAGGTGAACATCCCAAACAGACGGACGCGAGTCTCTGATTGCAAGTGCAATGGATGAAGGGAGACTGGTGTTCAGCTTAGCACACCAGGGAGAGAGAAGAAAAGCCAGAAGTTTCCAGACAGACAGGTCACATGCAAAGGAATGAGAGCGAACGTGATTATCAGACTGCTCAGAACAGTCACTGAAAGCTAAAAAAAGAGTAAAACAATGTCTTTGAGAGACAACAATCTGCAGCCTGTACATCTAGAATGGGAGAGCCAACCCACAGATGCACAGAGAGAGGAGGGAAGACAAGGACTCAAAATCAAATGCAGACAGGGCCCGGCGGCGTGGCCTAGCAGCTAAAGTCCTCGCCTTGAAAGCCCCGGGATCCCATATGGGCATCGGTTCTAATCCTGGCAGCTCCACTTCCCATCCAGCTCCCTGCTTGTGGCCTGGGAAAGCAGTCGAGGACGGCCCAAAGCTTTGGGACACTGCACCCGCGTGGGAGACCCGGAAGAGGTTCCTGGTCCCGGCATCGGATTGGCGTGTACCAGCCCGTTGCGGCTCACTTGGGGAGTAAAAACATCGGATGGAAGATCTTCCTCTCTCTCTCTCCTCCTCTCTGTATATCCGGCTTTCCAATAATAATAATAAAAAAAAATCTTTAAAAAAAAAAATCAAATGCAGACAGCCCTAGCAGGACACGCCCCTCTCGGACACCCAGGGTCACATGTACCCCCCATTCCCTTCTGCAGACAGTCACAGCAGGACACGCCCCTCTCGGTCACACGAGTAACAAGACCTGGGAGCCAGGAAACAAGTACTCTAACACCAAAGCCAAGCGATGGGCGTGCACTCTCAGAGTAGCAGCAGGTTGCTGGGGAGGAAAACTCAGTCCACACTGAAGTGAAGAACTTCAAGGAGAAAAATCTCCAGGCAGTGTCATGTACACCGCTGATTGTGGAAAATGGCCGTGAAGCTTCAAACAGGAGAGAAAAAGGACAGACACCAAAACAACAACAACGACGAAATGATTCATACAGAATTGCAAAACTCAAAGGGGCAGGCACTGTGGTGCAGCGGCCGGGATGGCCGCCTGGGACACCGCAGCACAGCCCAGACCACCAGCTCAAGTATGGCACTCCAATTTTGGATGTGGTTTCACACTGAAGCATCCTGGGAGGCAGTGTATGACGACCCACCTGCGTGGGCCTGTGCCTCACACAGGGAAGATACAGGCGAGTTGTGGGATTCTGGCTTCAGCCTAGCTCAGCCCTGAGTGTCCATCTGGGCAGTGAGCCAATGGATGGATTCTCTCCATCCTCTGCTTCCCAGAGAGCGCCCTCCATCCCCACTGCCAGCTCCCTACAAACGTGGTGACTCGAGTAGCTGGGGCCCTGCTACCTCTGAGAGAGAGTGGGGTGGAGTTCTTGGCTCCTGGCTTTGGCATAGCCCAGCTACCTCTTGAAGGCATTTGGGGAGTGAACCACTGGTTTGAAAATCTCTCCTCCTCTTCCTCTTCTTCCTTCTCTTCTTCTCATCTTTCCTTTGAATAAGTAAACATTTAAAACTGAGGTCACAGAGTCAAATAATACATGGGATATGACGTTGGGTACGCTGCAACTCCGCCCCAGCACCACCTGGTGTCCACGGGTGACACCAGGCTAAGACACGCACCGGCTGGTAGCCTTCCTTCTCTGCCTCCGAGATGACACCCTGGCCAGTTCTAGCAGGGTTGGTACTCTTGGGGAAGAGACGTTTGAGTGGCCTCTTGGCGGGACTTGACCAGAGCCTAAGCTGGGGCAAGGGCGCCACCTGGTGAACAGTTCCCACAATGACCCCTCCGACGCTCACTCGCGAGCCGCGTCCCAGTGCTGCTGCAGCCCTGCGGCCCTCCATGATACTAAAGGCAGCAAAGGCTTCCTCCCCCATATTTTCTTACCACTTCATTTTGAAATAGTAGCGGGTGATAAAGCCACGTAAGGGATACATTTTAGGAATGGTGCAACCCTGATTCCAGGTGCACCGATAAATGGTAACGAAACCTCTGTTCTCTGTATTTTTTTTCCTCCCGTTTATTTGTGTTCAGCTGTGCCAAGAACACCTCATGTCAGACCTGCGCCCTTACAAGGTGTTTTAAGCACACAGTGTAACAGTGCTAACTACAAACAGAATTTCTGGAATGTATTCCTCTTGCACAACTGAAATATGAGACACTTGGTTCACACTTTTTGGGTGTATAGCATGTGAATTACCATAATAATAATACAGTAATAATCAGAGCTCTGCATTAACTTATAGCCATGTGAGGCAAGTACAGGAGGTCAGAATGTTTGCTAAGTTTGGTTGGCAGAGGAGTGGGACAGCTCGGGAGGTCTGTGCTCCAAGTGGTCACTGGTGGCAAGTGGCAGCAGCACCACAGCCGAGCACAGCAGCAGGCAGTGAAGCTCACCGCCCCCTTAACAGGAGGCTCCCTCCCAAGTCCACCTTGGTCATCCTGCAGTGGCCACAAAGGACTCCCCAGAGGACCCAGCCCACAGCACACGCTCCAAGACAAACATATCGATCAGCTGTGGCCGTCAGTCCCCCTGGACGGACAGGAGGAGTTTCGCACAGGCCGGTGAGGGACCTGGCCTGAGGCTGTACAGCTGGGAAACAGTCATCAGGCCTGGAGCCCCTGTTCTCCTCTTCCAGGGCCCATGCACTAAGCCCTGTACCTCGCCCCTGCCCTCCACTGAGCCCCCAAACACTGCCTGACTAGTACATCACGGCCCTATCTCCTATGGATTCACTCCCTCCTTCATTCCAGCTTGTTTACTGCTTGTGACACTGGAGTCCCATGTTGGGCACCAATTTAAGTCATTCCTTTACTTCTGACTCAACTCCCTGCTGATGCACTTGGAAAGGAAGTGCAAGATGAGCCGAGTCCCTGAGCCCCTTCCAACCACGTGGGAGACCAGGACGCAGTTCCTGAGTTCTGGCTTCAGCTTGGCCCAGACCTAGCCGCTGCTAGGGCAGCCATTTGGGGAGCTGACCTTACTTTTTTATCAGCCTCCATCAGCCAATGGAAGATATTCTCTCTCTCTCTCTCTCTCCCTCTCCCTTTCAAATAAATAAATCTTTAAAGGAAAAAAAATGCCTCTCAGGCACGCAACATGATAAGTGTCTCGATGGTCCAGCACTGTCCAAAATTAAATGCCCAGTGCAAGGAGTGCCAAGAAGTGGATCAGAAGCTGTCGCTGCCCAGCTGAGCCCTGTCACCCCAGCCAGAGCATCCAACTTCGGTAGGGAGCTTAAGCCCTGGCCACACAGCCCCTCCGGGGATCACAGGGCAACGCCGATGGTGTGGCACAAACCTTGTGTTGGGCAGGGAACAGGAAGAAAACCTGGTAACCAGGCTTGTGCACCATATGGCCCAGAAACCCACCCCGCAGCTGATGATTTGGCTAAGTCAGCCAAATACAGGCTACACTGAAGGAAGGGACTGAAAGAAGCCTTCTAAAATCCGTCACACATTGATTGGAAGTAATTCATAAGCACCTCTTACGTGTAACTCTGATCAAAATAGCCCAAAAGAAGGGGGGGCCTACGTGAATTACACAGTCAGAAAAAAAAAACGGGGCCCAGAACAGGAAAACGTCAAGAAAACACTTGAAATTAAGAATCGTTTTAAATTACACAATCATAGTCACAAAGTGAGAAGTTACCCAAGGATCTGCCAACAGGGGAATGAGCAAATGTATACATTCACAGAATGGACTTAAGAAATGAGGCTTGTGGTGGACCTGTGGCCCAGAGGAAAGATGCTACCTACCACACCACCTGGGTGACTCCAGGATCCGGCTTCTGCCTCGCTTCTCACCAAAGTGAACCCTGGGAGGCAGTGGTGATGGCCCCATAATTGACTCCCTGCCACTCACACTCCAGACTTAGAGTGAGGTGCTGGTTCCAACTCCCTGCTGGCCGTGGTGGGCATTTGGGGGGGTGAACCAGTAAATGGAAGATCTAGCTACCAATCTCCTTCTCAGATAAGTGCTTAAAGATGTTAATTAAAAAATTAGAACACGCAGGTCCGGCACGGTAGTCTAGCTGCTGAAGTCCTCGCCTTGCACACAGCAGGATCCTATATGGGCACCGGTTCATGTTCCTGCAGGCCCACTTCCCATCTAGCTCCTTGCTTGTGGCCTGGGAAACCGTCCAGGATGGCCCAAAGCCTTGGGATCCTGCAGCCACGTGGGAGACACAGAAGAGACTCCTGGCTCCTGGCATTGGATTGGCTCAGCACCAGCTGTTGTGGGGAGTGAATTATCAAATGGAAGATCTTCGTCTCTGTCTCTCTTCCTCTCTATATATCTGACTTTGCAATAACAATGAATAAAATAAATATTTTTAAAAAAATTAGAACACGGGCCCGGTGCTATAGCCTGGTGGCTAAAGTCCTCACCTTGCATGCACCAGGATCCCATGTGGGAGCCAGTTCATGTCCCGGCTGTTTCACTTCCCATCTAGCTCCTGCCTCTGGCCTGGGAAAGCAGTCGAGGACAGCCCAAAGCCTTGGGACCCTGCACCCACGTGGGAGACCGAAGGAAGCTCCTGGCTCTGGGCTTCACATCACCTTGGCTCTGGCCATTGTGGCCACTTGGGGAGTGAAGCAGCAGATGGAGGATCTTTCCCTCTGCCTCTTCTTTCTGTGAATCTGACTTTCCAATAAAAATAAATCTAAAAAAATTTAAAACACAGCAAAATTCTATTTATTGCATTCAGATACACAAAAGGAGTCTAAAAATGTTCACAGAACATGCATATTATGAAAAAAATAGTCATGGACTTTTTAAATGCCACCAAAATAAACTTGTATTTTAAGTCCACTTTGCCACAGACCTTTTGAAGTCCCTCACACACTCACGAAAGCACGTTCCCCAGCATCTTACTAGGGTACCCTCTGGGTGGTGGAATTCTTCTACACTTGTCTATACGATATGGAAGTTCTGGGACAGGCACACATCATCAATAAAATCCAGGAAAAAAAAAGCATATAGGAGTGAGAACTGGGCCAAGGGGTAAGCCACCGCCTGGGATGCCTGTATCCTGCATCAGAGAACTGGGGTTCAAGTCGCAGCTCAGATCTCCACTCCGACTTCCTGATAATGCATACGGAGGAAGATACCAAGTAACAATTCAAGAAACCAGGTCCTGGAGGCCAGCTTTGGGGCATGGCATGTGATGCCAGCATCCCATGTGGGCAACAGTTTGAGTCCCAGCTGCCCCACTTCCCACCCAGCTCGCTGATAATGGCCTGGGAAAGCAGCAGAGGATAGCCCAACATCCTTTAGCCCATGTGGGAGACTTAAAAGAAATTCCCGCCCCCTGGCTCCAGCCTGGCCCAGTTCCAGGCATTGCAGCCAACTGGGGGATAAACCAGCAAGTATAAGACCTTTCTCAATCTCTCTCTCTCTCTTTTAAATAAATTAATGAATCTTTAGCAACAACAAAAACAAGGTTCTAGGCCCTGGCTGAATAGCTCCATCAGGGACTCAAGCAAGACAAGCAGAACTGCCTCGCCATATCAAAGAAGTGTGACAAATGGCAATGGTTTCACGCCCCTAGCTTTTGGTGTGCCACTGAACACCTGCAGCAGGAAACACAGATACAGCCCCTGAGCCCTGTGTCCAAGTCAGCCCGGGGCCTTTCCGCCTCTGCTCCACACACTGCAGATGCCCCAAGAACAAGGCCCCTTCCTGCTCACTGACCTGCCACGGCAAGTCGCCTTGCTAAGGCTACATTGCCCTAAAGACCAAGCCTCCAAAACTAGAGGCTATGCCTGTCCTGCATTTGAAAAGAATGAAGGTAAAAGTATAAGGAACCGGCAGTGAGTCAGCATCTGAAGATGCATTCAGGCAACAAACATTTGCTCAGCATCTACTCTGTTCTGAGCACATACACACGACAGTCATTAAGAACATTCTGTGGAAGATGCTGAAAGCTACCCTGTGGAGTGTCAGTCCACAAACTGGTAGAATTAACTGACTGCTGCATTTCTGAGCCCTTGTTTCTTTAAGCTAATTAGCAGCAAAGCCAAATCAGGAGCAGGTTTCCTGTTCATTGGAGAGAACAGGCAGAAGAGAAACAGGCACGTCTGGGGAAGATGGGTAAACATCCAGGCAGAGCAAGAAGGCCCAAGCTGGTGGCCAGGCAATGCCTGCTTCCCTAGCATCCATTCCCGCACTCTCCAGCTCTGTCTTCTGAGAGGCAAGACCCGCCTCCAGCTGCAGAAGTGAATCCTGGTTGGCCTAAGCTAGACAGTGAGTTTCACCCTGGACCACTGATTGGCTCAGAACTTGAACCCCACCCCCGTCAGTGCCAGCACCACTTCCGTGCTGTCATTTTTGTGGGGAATCAGGCAAGTCCATACTCCACCTCCCCCCATGGTGTAACAGCCCTAACTCAGAGTTTCTCTGTTCTAAACACGGGGATTTCAATTCCTTCCATTATTCCATCTGCTTGAACAGGCTTGCTGTGACTTGCAACCAACAAGATGACACAAACAGGGACGCCTGCGAGTTGGTAAAGGGGCCTGGACTTCCCAAAGCTTAATAGTCAATGTGATCAGGATGTGCCTAACAAAGAGGTGAGAACATGGAGAAAAAGGGGCTGTCAACCTGAATCGGTGGAAAGCGCAAAGCAGTCCACACGGAAAGTGTGGGCCATTGAGGACAACCTAGCAAAGAAACCACGGCCTGACTGTCTCAGCGGAGTCCACTAGCCATCTCTGTGAAGTGCCAACCAGTGACTATTCCGAGCACCAAAGTGACCTCATTGTAAGCAAATGGGGGGTGATCAGGTTCCGCAAAACTATTCACAGACACTAAAGTTTGGATTCTATAAAGCTTTATCAAGGCACAAATTATGCTTCCTTGGACCTTCATACAGCAATTTAAGAATGTAAAAGCTGGGCCTGGCACAATGGTTCAATGGCTAAATCCTCACTTTGCAAGTGCCAGGATCCCGTACATGCATCAGTTCATGTTCTGGCTGCTCCACCTCCCATCCAGCTCCCTGCCTGTGGCCTGGAAAGGCAGTCAAGGACGGCCCAAAGCCTTGGGACCAGGTCACCCACGTGGGAGACCTGGAAGAAGCTCTTGGCTCCTGGCTTTGGGTAGGCTCAGCTCTGGCCATTGCTGCCATTTGGGGAGTGAAGCAGCAGATGGAAGATCTTTTTCTCTGTCTCTCCTTCTCTCCAAAAATCTGATCTGCCTTTGCAATAAGAATAAATGCATCTTTAAACAATAATAAAAAGAATGTAAACACCATTCTGTGCTTGCAGCCTGTAGAAAAGCAGGCCATAGGCTGGATTTGGCCTGCAGGCCTCCATGTTTCTGAAGTGAATGACGCTGGGTTTGGTGGGAAGATAGAGAGGGAAGAGGAGGAGCATGCGGGTCCAGCCGTAGCCCACCCGGCTGCAATGCCAGGAACGTGTTCTGTGTGTCAACCATAATATGGAGCAGAGAGTGGCTGCAATCTCTGTTGCTTCTAAAATGTTTGGCGCGCTAACACATCCCCTTCTACACAGAGCTTGGCTGGCCCAGGACTGAAAATCCAGGACCATGATGACATGTGTGGCTGCACACATGGATCTTCGGAGCCACAGCTCTCCTCCAACAACCTGAAAATCTGACAGCTCCCAGGGACTAGACTGTTGACACCTGTCACGCCATGACACTGTCTCTGGAACAAGCCAGGCACTCAGACCCTGATTCAACAAACTTTTATGAGCCAAACTTCAGCAGATCACCGGAAGCAGGTGCAAGCACAACCATCCATCAAGACAGACAGGTCACTGAGCAAGTGCATTCTCAGGCCTTCAAAAGAAAACACAGAGGCCGTGAATGTCCCCTGGAAAACACAAGCGCCAGTTTGACTGCCATCATGACTGGCACTGCCCCTGGAACTGGCTGATGCCATTATGGCAGGAGTGAGTGATTCCTGTACAGTACACTCACAATACAGTCATCTCAGCTCTCAGTTTTGGTCATCTGGTGATGTCAGGCCTTCACCTCGGGGTATCAGGAGAGCTGCTATCCCACCAACATCACCATCTCCCACACTGAAGCACCAGGGGTGGGGGGCGGGGCAGGCAAGACAAAGCACGCCTGCCTCTCTGTGCCAAGAAAAGTCTTGCTGCTTTTTCATTGGCTCTGGCTGAGTCATATGCCCATTGCCAAAGCCAAACACTGTGGTCTTCCCACACGTTGGGTGTTGGGTGTATGTGACCAGGTAAGGGTCACATGTTTCAGGAACAGGTCACATGAGCTGAGAGAAGAAGACAGCGTAAGTGTGTGTTGAGACTGGAAGAAGCAGGAATGGCCACCAGGAGTAGGGCAAGCACAGCTCCTGGCAGGAAGTGTCTGCTTCCAGAGCCCAAGCCACAGTAACTCAGCCCAGAAGATAATCAAAATGTCCTTGACCAAAAAACGCTCATCTTAAGACAAAATTTAAAAACAAAGAGTGACTTCCTGGCTTTCGTGGTGAAATGGAAATCAAGAACATAAGAAGATATATATACAAAAGCCACTGAAAACGATTGAAACTTTTACAATAGTAATAATTTTTCAACATAATTTGCTTTCCAGGTTAAGCAATAAAAAGCTATCCTGTTAACCTATGAGATGCTTCAAACCAGTCACAGGAAAGTGAAATGAGAAGAGAATGAGTCCTGTGAAGTCCCTTGTCTGCCTCCAGATGACAGCAGAAGCTGGGCAAAACTAGGGAAAGGGGAGCACAGGACGACTGCACCTGTGTCTGTTCCCCCACACTCCCAGTTCGGATTCTCCTTCGGTGCCACAGATTTGCTCCATCCAGTATTTCCTGCAAGTGGGTCACAGGCCAGAGAAGAAACTGTTGGGATTTTATTGTCACTATCATCATTTTATAGAGCAGTGGGTCCTGTATGACTTTTGAAAAACTGGATTTTCAGATAAACCAGTATTTTTGCTTTTCTGCAGACAAGCCATCAAAACTAGTTGCTTAGAAGGGAACTACCCGGGCAATCTCTGAAATTATTTTTAAAATGTGATCGGGTTGTCCTTCTGCCCCTTCACTACGCCCTGCTGAGCGTCTTAAGGCAGTTGGAGGCCGTCAGAGGAAGGATTCGTTGTTTTTTTTCAAGCCTGAGAAACTGGAACTCCCCTGCCTTTCAAAGCACAAAGCCCTATTATTCAAAGCCAGGGGCCTGGGAGGCAGGGCGATTCAATTTTGTAGGCCACCGTGTACTCCTTCCTTTCTCCTGCCAAATCAAGGCTCACACCAATCCCAAGTGGACCGCAAAGGGGGCGGTGGTCCTCTGTGCGAAAGAGAAAGCAGTCAAAGCAGTCGAGGAAAAAGAGATGGGGCCAGCCAGGAGCCGCGTCCTTCTGAGCGCCTGGGGAGCGCTCATTCTGTGCGGATGGCGCCGACCCCATTCACGCGCCCATTGTAAATTCCATCTGTGTGCTATCACTTCCTGACCCAGAAACGGGGAAACCGCGCAGCCATCCATAGCTTTCCCTCAGAGCCCGCCTGGCCCCGGCATCATTCCTCCGAGGCTTGCCAGCTCCTTGGAGACTTGGCAAAGGTCTGGGATCGTGTTTGCCTGCAATTCCTTCTCGCCGTTTATTTAGCAAAGGTTCTTCTCCCCACCCCTCTGTTTTCCTGCGGGAAACTGGATCCTCCACGAACCCAGCGTTAGGAGGACAGCTCAGGGCAGGCGGAGGCGGGAGGAGTACTCCTTTCTTTCCTGTGAGAAGCTCAGCTGTGCAAAGCTGGAAAAGGGTCAAGCAGCCGCCCGGACCGCTTGCGTCTGCGCTTCAGCAGTGGAGGGTGAGGGTGAGAAGGAAAACAGAAGATGGGCAGCAGTGGTTCTCATTGCAGCTAAGGAGACGTCGCAGCTCAGTGGTGCTGGACTGGGGCCTCAGCGTGTGCACTCCTAGTTAGGTGCCCAGGGCCGCTGGTGTCACTGGTCCACAGGACACACTTTGAGAACGGCTGGAGGAGAACTGTAAATGCCTCTAACATCAAATAAGACTTAATTCCCAGGCTCAACCCCTTCCCGACTGAGGCTCAGGAAACTCCACGTGGCGGTAGCCATGCCACAGAGCCCCGGCTGCAGGCTTTCTATCGGAACTGGTTAGGAGGCTCCCCCAACGGAGCACAGATACCCTGCTGCTGTCACTCAACTTCATTTCTAGACTGTATCTGACCAGGGTGGAAAAACATCACCATTGGCCAATTCAAAGTCTTCTTCCAGCTTTCAGAAAAATGCCTCTAGGTTCCGGGTTCATGGAGGACCAATGGCGGCAGGAATCCAAGTCTAATTCCATGGCACCTTGTCTTGTCCTCTGAGAGAGAGAGCGGGAGGCCTGTCCACACAGAAGCACAAGCCCAGCACACAGGGGTCACTCAGGAGCCACGGGCCATTCACGGGTCCCACAATGAAACAGTCCCTTACATGAAATACAGTATAGAGCAGGCCGGCTCAGAGAGGGGGTTCTAAACCTTACACCCCCTTCCAAATAAACAGAAACTTTCTTCTCAAAAGAAGTTGTCTGTCACTGAACAGACAGTGGTGAGAAAGCACAGAAGATTATGCAAGAAGGAATGTCAGGAGAGTTCTTTGTACATGAAAACAAGGAGTTGTTTGCAGAAGGGACCGTGTGCTTAAACCAATTAAATTTTGTTCCTTGGCTTTCATAGCACATTAAGTTGGTTTTTTTCCCCCTTCCAAGACATACTGACTCATAAAACATATTAACTGTGGCAGGCTGGGTTCCAACGAAGACAGATGGCAAGGGTCGTTTACCTACGAGTAAGCGCAAGCACAGTTTCAGGAACCACAGACTCCTCAGCCACAGGAACTTGCTGCACTGGGAATGTGACAAATTGTAACCATCTTTGTTCAGATACAAATGGTTCCAGACCAGAAGAGCATTTCAGCTCAAAACACGATGCAAAACCTGGCGCTAAGACCAGGAGACACCACCTGCGTGTGGGTGCCCTCCTACCAAAACCAGCGACCATGAAGGGGGCTGCAGCAAAACGCCCTCACTGCCCTGCCGGGTGACAGAATAGTGGAGTTTCTTAAACTACCAGATTGTTGTCACAGATCTGAGTCCTTACATTTTTTTTTTTTTTGTCTACTTCGTTAAACGTTTTTTATTTTTTCTGGCTTAAAGATTCATTTTTATCTACTCAAAAGATACAGTTAGGGAAGGAAACAGAGATCTTCCAGCCACTGGTTCACTCTCCAAGTAGCTGCAAAGGTCAGAGCTGAGCCGAAGCAAATCCAGGAGCCAGGAACCTCTTCCAGGTCCCCCACATGGGCACAGGGGCCCAAGGACCTGAGCCTCCCTCTGTTGCTCTTCCAGGCCACAATCTGAGAGTTGGCTCAGAAGTGGAGTGCCCAGGTCTCAATCCAGCACCTTTATGGGATTCTGGCAATGCAGGCTGTCCACAACTTAGCCCGCTGCACTGTGACGCTGGGCCCTGTTTTTCAAGGAGGAACACAAACAGCAACAAAGCCCTCAGATGCACTGACATGAAGTCACGCAGCTCCTGACAATGACAGGCACCACTGGGCCTCAACATCTGGGCTGGGACGATGACCCTCTGGAGGGCAGGAGTCTCACAGGGACAAGAGCCCACATCGGCTCCTTGGTGGTCGCCTTGCTTCACCCGCTATCCACACCACCGCATCGGCCTCACCTTCCTCCCTGGTTCTCATATTTCTTGGCTGGCTCCCTTGGCTGAATTCCATTGCCTGGCCATTGGTCAACTCCTCCTTGTCTTGAACCTCAGTACTCTCCTCTTCTGCCTTACCTGACACCCAGAACATTCAACAGCCCCACAACGCACTGGCTCTGCGTCTCCCTGGGAGTGGTACAAAAAAAGCATTCTGTCTCAACTGGGCTTGAGTTATTTCAGCAACTTCCCAGGCTTTTTCCTCAGACTCTCTCTCTCTCTCTCTCTCTCTCTCTCTCTCTCTCTCTCTCTCTCTCTCTCTTTCTTCCTTCCCCCCAGCAAGAATCTTCTCTGTGATTTAAAAAAAAAAAAAAAAAAAAGGCTAACTTCAAGAAAGAAATGTAGAATTCATCACAGGCAACTTGGCGTTTGTAGCACCAGCCACAGTCCTATCACGTGTAAGCAGAAAAGACATTCAGATCACCCATTAGGGATCAGCCACTGCTGCCATACCTCTTGCTGGGGAGGGAGTTCAACTGAAGTCCTCCGGGGAGGAGGGAGAGGAAGAGCATGTCAGAGGAATACAGAAAGGCTAAGAACGCAAGCAGCCTTTGTATGGGAAGCTAGGCAGCCAGTAGTAAGGACATTCTCAAGTCACTGAGCCTTTATTGTTACAACTTCCTGTCAATCTACAATTATTTCAAACGACCAAGTCAAGGCTTTTTTCCATTGTAATGTAATTAAACATAGCATTACAATGTGATTATACTGTACTTTTTTTCAAAACAGCATGGACATACTTTTTTTTTTCAGGATTTATTTATTTGGAAGGCAAAGAGAGGAGGAGAAAGAGAGATCTTCCATCTGCTGATTCAGTCCTCAAAGGGCTGCAATAGCCAGGGCCAGGCCAAGCAAAGGCTAGGAGCTTCTTCTGTGTCTCCCACATGGGTACAGGGGCCCAAGCACAGGCCAGTGCTTTCCCAGGTCATTAGCTGGGAGCTGAGTCAGAAGTGCAACAGCGGCCCGGTGCCGTGGCCTAGCGGCTAAAGTCCTCGCCTTGAATGCGCCAGGATCCCATATGGGCGCCGGTTCTAATCCCGGCAGCTCCACTTCCCATACAGCTCCCTGCTTGTGGCCTGAGAAAGCAGTCGAGGACGGCCCAATGCTTTGGGACCCTGCACCCACGTGGGAGATCTGGAGGACATTCCTGGCTCCTGGCTCCGGATCGGCACAACACCGGCTGTTGCAGTCACTTGAGGAGTGAATCATCGCACGGAAGATCTTCCTCTCTGTCTCTCCTCCTCTCTATGTATCTGACTTTCCAATAAAAAGATATAAATAAAAAAAAAGAAGTGCAACAGCTAGAACTTATATTTAATGCTGCACCACAGCTTTGGCCCCTGCAATTGCAGCTCCATTCCATTTGGTCAGTGACTACTCAGCCAGCTCCTGGCCAGAGAGATGAGCAGCCCGTGATTCCCAGAACGGAAGCCCTGTGGGCTGTGGAGGGAGCAGAGAGATGTGTGGAGAATGTCATGCACTGTGATGCGTGCTACACCGTATCTGAGACAAGATCAGCCCAGGGCACAGCAGGGGCATCCAGGGCTGCCTCAGGAACAGAGCAGACAGGAACAGGAGTCACTCTCTCCTGAAGGCCCTTCTGTGCACCAGTCACTGCGGGGGCGGGGAGGGGGGGGCGCTTGACAGACAGGTCTCATCCTTCAGCCCCATTTACAGAGTCCAGCCTGGGGAGGCTGAGCATTGATGGGAGAGGAGATATCCTGAGCCAGAAGGGAGAAGTGACAGCTCTGTCCCTGCTCTGTGACCACGTGACTCCAGAGGCTCCCTGGCTTTCTGGTCCTGGGGCTCATCATCTGCACAACGGAGCGTAGCTAGCATCTGATCTTGCCAGGCTGATGGAACAATGGGTGCAGAAGTGGCTTCAGAGGGTCTCACAGGAGAGCCCAGGTGGAGATTCACCTACAGGCAGAGGCTGGGGCAGAGGGCAAGGATGATCTGATCGCACAAGACAGGTTAATGAAGACAGCAGCCATCCTAGCAGTTAGCAACTACCACAAAAGAACACACCCCATGATGAGTGGTTCGAATTAGCAAAGTTATTACTGCTGTTCCTTTTTTTTAAGATTTATTTTTATTTATTGGAAAGACAGAATTACACAGTGAGAGAGAAAGGGAGAGACAAAGAGGTCTTTCATCCCCAAATGGCTGCAATGGCCAGGGCTGGGCCAGGCCAAACCACGAATTTCTTCTGGGTCTCCCACACTGGTGACAGGGTCCAAGCACTTAGGCCATCCTACACTACTTTCCCAGGCACATTAGCAAGGAGCTGGATCAGAAGTGGAGCTGCTGGGAACTCAGAAGCAGTGCCCATATGGGATGCTGGCACTGCAGGTGGCAGCGCCACCACCAGTCCCAGTATATTGCTTTGTCAAGTGGTGGTTCTCATTCACACGGCTACATTCTTTGGAAGGGGTCTGCTAGGATCTGGGCTCATTTGCAATGCCAGGACAGCTAATGCTGGGTGATTACTGTTAACTGCTGCCATGTAGGAAACTGGGCCTCTTTCTGCTAAAACTCAAAAGGGATGTGTCTGTGTCTGCATTGTGTGACACACAGAGAGAAGCTGTTCAATCTTCAAATGTTTACTAGTTTTTTAGAATTATTTTTATTTGAAAAGCAAATTTACAGAGATTTACAGAGAGAAGGAGAGACCAAAAGATCTTTCATCTACTGGTTCACTCCGCAAATGGCTACAACAATCAGTGTTGAGCCAATCCAAAACCAGGAGCCACACATCCCAAGGGTCCCAGGCTTCAGGCCATCCTCCTCTGCTTTCCCAGGCTATAAGCAGGGAGCTAAATGGGAAGCAGAACAGCTGGGGTATGAATAGGCCCCCATATGGGATTCTGACATTTGCAAAGGGAAGATCAGCCCATTGAACCATTGCGCTGGCCCCATGTTTACTAACTTTAATTTTCATGAAAATATTGAGGGACCCTACAGAATACATCTGTGGACTGTATTTTTGGAATTTGGGCCATGAATTAGCAACCTCCAAGTGCAATACTGCCCTTGGCTGGCCCTCACTTCTGTATCCTTTCCTTCAGACTCGGCTGGGATCTCCTCCGAGTGCCTGTGCTCCTGAAACTGGGGTGCCTAAGAAGACAGCATCAGTTCCACCTGAGAATGTGTCAGAAATGCACGTTCTTGGGCCCCAGCCTTGATCTACAGGTCCAGGCTCCAGGAGGTAGGGTCTGGGAACCGGGAAGAGCCCACGCCGGCTCCCAGTATCAGCTGAGCCCCAGAACCACAGGCGCCCCCAGAAGCTGTCGCTGAGGTGGTCCTGGAGGCCTTTGGGATTGCTGTGTGCTCTGCAAGTCTCTGCCTAGCAGCAGTGGGTATTTGTTTAGGCCTTGGCACAAAGTGGGAAAGAAAAACCACAGAGGTCTCTGAAGAGACAGAGACCAGCACCGTGACACAGCCTCCCTCCACAGGCAATGCCAGCTTCCTACATGATCGCTGGTTCAAGTCCCAGCTGCTCCACCTCTGATTCAGCTCCTTTTTGATGTGCTTGGAAAGCACCTGCATGATGACTCTAGCACCTGGGCCCTGTCCACATATGGGAAGCTCAGAGGGAGTTTAGGCCTTGCAGCCGTTTGGGGAGTGAACCAGAAGCTGCAAGATCTCTCTGTCTCTCCCTCTCTGTAACTCTGCTTTTCCAAAAAATAAATATGTATATATATCAAAACAACGGGGGGGGGGGGGGGTGCTAACCACTACCTGCAATGTCAATATCCCTTATGGGCACTGGTTTGAGTCTCAACTGCTCCACTTCCAGTCCAGCTCTCTGTGATAACCTGGGAAGGCAATGCAAGATGGACCAAGCCCTTGGGCTCCTGCACCATGTGGGAGATCTTAAAGAAGCTCCAGCTCCCAGCACTCTTACCTAAGGAATTCCCATGCTCACCAAAGGGCAGGAGCCTTCACAGGACCCACCAGTGACTCCAGCTTGGACACAGACCCCATGTTGTCCACATTCTTAACTTGGAACAGCAAATTAAGCCACCATATAGGACGCTGGCATCCCATATGGCAGTGCCGGTTCGAGGACTATTTGCTTGGTTTCCAGTCCAGCTTCCTGCAAACACAACTGTGAAGGCAGTGGTTGACGGCCCAGGTACCTGGAACCCCTTCCAACTATGTGAGATACCCAGATGGAGTTTCATCTCTGGCCTTGGCCTGGTCCAACCCTGTTATAGCCATTTGGAAGATACCAGCAGATGAAATCTGTCCCTCTCTCTTTCTGTGCCTGCTCTGTTACTCAGTCATTCAAATAAACATGACTTTCAAACACAAAGAGAGGAGCAAGAAATATTCCTATATTTAAATTTTGGCAATTACTTTCAATCCCTGGATGGGTTGACAGGATGCATCCTCTGTTTCAAGCTGACCCTGAGAAGATAAATCCTTCAGACGACCCCTAGCTTCTGTCCTGTCTGGGACATGGTGCAGTGAGACTGAGGGGCCCTGGAGGACAATTCTCATCTCATCTGTCCCTTGTTTGTCTTAATCAATCAGCCTAATGCTTGCCGCATGCCACTGCAGACAGGACCTTGTAGCCACAGGATCATCACCCCACGAGGAAAGAAAAATTCCAGCCCAGGTCATCAGCTCATCAGGCCAGACACAAACAGACAAAACAGGACTCAGTGGAGAGCAGTGAGGCACACACAACACACAGGTCTGTAACTGGCTCGTGCCAGTGGGACTGGGTGGCACTGACCACTAACTGGAGAGCGCAGCTCAACACTTCCCACCAATCTCCCAACCTGAGACTTTCACGCTTCTTTCATCTCTGCCTCACTCCTTCCCCTTCAATCTATTTTGTGGATGGATTTCCTCTCCAGCACTATTCCTCTGAGGAGCTCGTGACACCTCCTGCCCTCTCTTCCCCCTCCTGATTTGTAGCAGTGCAGATGGAAATCAACAATAATGAACAGTGACAGATGCAAAAAGAAAAAAAAATGAGACAGGCATATTGCTTCCATTTGAGACTCCAAATAAGGTTGGCCTAACAGACAAGAATGGAGTTGCTGCATCCTCTCCAGGAGAAATGGGCTTTGCTCACTCTGACGTCCCCCCTGCTTACCACCACTACCCTTTGCCTGGCAAAACTCAAGACCTGAAATTCTGAGCTTCAGACCCACAGTCCTCCCTTCAAAGTGTTTCTTTCATTCTGCTCCTTACGAGTGAGTGAGGATTCCATGAGTCAGATGGTTCCTGAGGCTGGCTACTGCCCAAGGTTCATCTGAGCTCCTCCCACGCCTCTCCTCCACCGTGCCCAGAGGAGTGATGTGAAAAGGGCCCCCAAGAGAAAGGCTGGACTTTCCGCTCACCGTGGATAGAGGTGCAGCTGTCAAGGATACAGATGTGTTCCATGTTGTTCACTGTTCCTTCCCTAACATTCCTCCCTGGACTGCCCTTTTGCTCTGGCCCTTTCTGGCCACTCTGGACAGGCTGTGGCTGCACCTGGAATGGGAGGGTGGACAGGTGGAAGGGAATTGCCTAATGTGGCAGAACTTCCCAAAGGCCGCACCCGCAACGTGAAGCTCAGTGAACTGAGAAGCAGACCTGAGAGGGGCTCTCTGGACCCTCCAGAATCCACCCCAACTCCAAGAGAGGCTGGAGAAACTTGTGGAGCCTACTCATTTACTTTCATTCTCATTGCCTCTACCTGGCTGCATTGCTCGCCTGCAGATCCGTAGCAGACTGAAATGAAAACAGCCATGAACTTGCTCAGCTCGTCAATCCTGCCAGGCTGGCTTAGTTCACCACTCCTCTCAGACTGCCAACGGCCTCCTCCTCCTCCTCCGCCTTCCATCTCTGGCTGCAACCTTGCTCCCACTCCATCTCCCTGTGCACCCACTTTGGCAGCCTTAACAACTGAGCTTTAACAATTACCTATAGGGTCCGGCGTGGTGGCCTAGCAACTAAAAGTCCTCACCTTGAACATGCTGGGATCCCATATGGGCACCGGTTCTAATCCCGACAGCCCCGCTTCCCATCCACCTCCCTGCTTGTGGCCCAGACCCTGCATCTGCTTGGGAGACCTGGAAGAAGTTCCTGGCTCCTGGCTTCAGATTGGCACAGCTCTGGCCATTATGCTCATTTGGGGAGTGAATCAACAGACAGAAGATTTTCCTCTCTGTCTCTCCTCCTCTCTATCTGATTTTGCAATAAAAATAAATAAATCTTAAAACACACACACAATCACCTACAAGCAGGGCCTTCAAAAAGCTCATGGAACACATAACCAAAAGATGACAAGAGTTTTGTATGCCCTTTTTTTGTCTGTTTGTTTTATTTAAAGTTTTGTTTTGTTGTTTGTTTATTCGTTTGTTTTCAACAGGCAGAGTTACAGAGAGAGGGAAGGACAGAAACAGAGATCTTCCAACTTCTGGTTCACTTTCCAAATAGCTGCAACAGTCATGGCTGGGTCAGATGGAAGCCAGGAGCTAGCAGCCTCTTCCAGGTCTCCTATATGAGTCTGGATGTCCAAACAGTTAAGTCATTCTCCACTGCTTTCCCAAGCGCATTATCGGGGAGCTGGAGTGGAAGCAGAGCAACCAGGACTTGAACCAGTGCCCATGTACAAAGCCAGCACCAAGGTAGCAGTCTTACCTGCTATGCCACAGCACCCACCCCATGTACACCCTTTTTGAAGCTTCCAAGCCTACTGATGACTTCCTATGTTGTCTGTACCTAGAGCACAGATCACAGCTTAGTACAGCCCCCACATACTCCTCCACCTGCAGCACCCACACGGGATCCAGGACCTCCTTCCTCTTGCATTCTCTTTCTGTTAACCATACCTCCACTATCTCAGCTAGACCAGACTGAAATTCTAATCCTATCATCAGAGTTGGCTCGGAGCTCCTGTAGGTGCGTCTGGGACGGGCCTCCAACGGCATGGATGAGTCCCAGCAACTTGCAAGTCCGTTTCTGCCCGGAAGATGTGAGGTGAGGTGTCAGTGCACCTGGGACTGCAGCCACACTGGAAAGGAGCTGCTCCTTATCCTTCCTCCACCACTCCTTGCCCCCAGGACCTCGGCTCTCACCTGCAACATCCTTTGCCTGAACCCCTGACATAAATCTCTTGCTCATTCCTCTTTTTCTGACTGCCACCAAAGAGACCTCTGGTTTCAAGCATGTGTAAACTCTCTTGTTTCCACAGAAGCTGTGCACATGTACTGTGTTGAATGTGGAAAAGACTGCAGCTGTAACTTTGCATATTCTCCAGCCATGCTCTGCGCATACACCTGCAGATGCGAAGGCTCCTGTCAGGACTTCTCTGATTCACTCTACTCTCAAACATCCGTGCTAGGAATTTTTCTATGTCAACAGTCCCTTTGTTAACATCACTGATGTGGCAGACAATGTCTGGATGGAAATGCCATGATTTGTGGAAACAATCGCCAATTATTGGGATCCTAAATTTCTTTTCATATTTGCTAATTTGCAAAAAATGCATACTATAGTGAATATGTTTGTTCACACATTTTCTGTGCACATATGTAGCTTTTTCTTTAGAAGTGGAATTTCCAGGCTGCTGAAGACGTCCATTGTTAAAACTGGAATCCTGTTACCAAATACTGCCCCAGAAGACTTTATCAACAATCACACTCCTGCCAGTGGAGGGATCATTTACAAGCACAAATCACATGACATGGGGGACAGTTAAAGATTTATTTTACTTTTTATTGGAAAGGCAGATATACAGAGAAAGAATGAGATACAGGAGAAAGATCTATCTACTCTCTCACTCCCCAGGTGGCCATAACAGCCGGAGTTGAGCTGATCCAAAGCCAGGAGCCACTTTGAGTCTCCTATGCAGGTCCAGGGTCCCAAGGCTTTGGGCCATTCTCTACTGCTTCCCAGGCCACAAGTAAGCAAAGGAAGTAGAGTAGCTGGGATACAAACTAGTGCCCCTAAGAGATTCCAGTGGAAGGTGAGGATTTATCCCTTAGGCTACTGTGCCAGACCCAGACCTGTAAGTACTGTGGTGAGTGCCTGGTGTAGTGGCCAAGACACTGCCTAGAAAGGCCGCATCCACTTTCAAAGTACCTGAGTCTAGGCCCAGCTCAGCTGTCATCTGGACTCTTGCTAAAGTGCAGAGACACAGCAGGTGATGGCTCAAAGACTTGGGTCACCACCACTCCTGTGGGAGATAATCCAGTTGAGTTTCTGCCTCCAGGCATGGATCTGGTCCAGTCCTACCCATAGGCATTGTTGAGTTAACCAGAAGATGGAAGATCTCTGCCTCTCCCTCTGCCTTTCAAACAAATTACGTTAAATATTTTAAAATAACACACAGAAATGCCAGTTCTTTCTTCAAGACTTAGAGAAAACGCCTAAGCCTTGTAAGGTCAGGGACTTTCATTTTTACTAAGGACTTAATTGCTTCCTCCGTTAAATAGTAACCATAATTACAATTTTATATTCACCAAACAAAACACTGTAGCACTACCAATTACCAAGAGCTTCGGCTTCCACAGAAACTCTGGTGTAAATTTCCTGCTATACAACTTGAGAGGAGAGGTGGCTAGAGTTTCCACAACTTCCAGGTAGTTGGTTTATTTTATTTTATTTTATTTTTTTAAATGCTTCATGGTGTTTTCAGCCTCATTTCTAGCCCTTGCTGTATGTGGTACTTCAAGTGCCAAACAATAAGGTATCTGTGTTGGATCAGTTCACTGAGGCCTGAGCACCATGGTGTTGCTGGGTTGTTGTTTGGCTCCGTTCACCTCCTTTCACCTTCATTATCACCATATTTTTTTCCCCATTGGAAGTAAAATGAATGCGGTAGTTTTCCTGGGGGCTTCTGGCCCAGTGAATGAACAAGGTTCAAGAGCAAATGGTCTGGGGCCCGGCGGCGTGGCCTAGTGGCTAAAGTCCTCGCCTTGAAAGCCCCGGGATCCCATATGGGCACCAGTTCTAATCCCGGCAGCTCTACTTCCCATCCAGCTCCCTGCTTGTGGCCTGGGAAAGCAGTTGAGGACGGCCCAATGCCTTGGGACACTGCACCCGCGTGGGAGACCCGGAAGAGGTTCCAGGTTCCCAGCTTCGGATCGGCGCGCATCGGCCCGTTGCGCTCACTTGGGGAGTGAATCATTGGACGGAAGATCTTCCTCTCTGTCTCTCCTCCTCTGTGTATATCTGGCTCTAATAAAATGAATAAATCTTTAAAAAAAAAAAGAGCAAATGGTCTGGAGTCGGCACCGAGCTGCTGCATTCCACATGAGAGAGCATGTTCAGGTCGGGACTGTGCTCCTGGTCCAGCTCTTTGCTGACACGCCTGGGGGACAGCGCAGGATGAGCAGAGTGCCTGGGCTCCTGCCACCCACATGAGAGGCCCCAGGGGAGCTCTTGGCTCTGGACTCAGCCTGGCCTAGCCTTAGATGGTGCAGGCATTTGAAAAGAGAACCAGTGAACGGAGGGTGTCTCTGTCTCTCCCCATCTCTCTGTGCATCTGTCTCTCTGTGTCACTGTACCTTGCATACATACAAACAAATCTCTAAAACAGAACACGGAATGAGTGAATGGCGCAGGTGTCTCAGAATCCCATCTGGAGAGTGAGTGCATGGTCTCACACAGGAAAATTTACTGTTTCAGGCTGGAAAAACATTTTTTAAAGATTTATTCATTTTTATTGGAAAGGCAGATACACAGAGAGGAGAGGCAGAGGGGAGGATCTTCCGTCCAATGGTTCACTCCCCAAGTGGCCACAATGGCTGGAGCTGAGCCGATCCGAAGCCAGGAGCTCTTCTGAGTCTCCCACACGGGTGCAGGATCCCAAGGCCCTGGGCCATCCTTGACTGCTTTCCCAGGCCACAAGCAGGGAGCTGGATGGGAAGTAGAGCTGCTGGGATTAGAACCGGCGTCCATATGGGATCCCAGCGCATGCAAGGCGAGGACTTCAACCACCATGCTATCGTGCCGGGCCCCAGGCTGGAAAATTATTACCCACAAGCTAATGAGATGTGTGAAGGAAGAAATGAGAACACTGTAGAGAGGAACAATCTTGAGGGAAAATGACAGGGAGGCCAAGGGCCCTTTCTCCTCCCAACACCCACTTAAAACGCGGGCCTCATGTGCAGAAGACCAGAGGCAGGACTGGGCTACACAGCGACAGGACCAAAACGCCTGAGCTGCCTGTGAACCGAAACCAAGCCCACGCAAGGCCGCGCGGAGGAGTGCAATGACGCTGCTGTGCCCGGGCCAAGGCACTGAGCCACTAGCACGCCCCATCTGAATGTGAGCGACACACCGGAAAGAGGAGACAGGGCTTCCCACGCCAGCGTCTGCCGCAGAAACACAGCCAGCTGTCCAACTGGTTCTGGGGACAGGCTTGTGGCGGCTTGTTTTCCCAGCCAGCTCTGGGAAGCTGAGCTTTCTGAAAAGCAAGGCATTTACTCCCAGTAAATCATGGAGGGTCTTCCAGCAACTCAGTTTGCACTTCTACAAGGGTTCTGTAACTTGCCAGCCTGAGAAAGAACGGGATGCTCCTTGGTGCACCTTGGTGCTGAGCACAAGAGAGAACAGGCAGCCCAGTTCTGTCCTACCTGGCTCTGCTCACACATCTACTGCCAGGACTAGCCTGGCTACTCCCCAGCAGGCAGGAGGGGCACTCCACACTCACAGACATGCCCGGTCAGGCAGCGGCTAGGCCATAATCCAACAAGCTTGTTGTTTTTACTCATCTGGGCTCCCGGGGAAATCCTTCAGGGCACCAGCATTGTATCCACACCAGGACCCTGCGTGCAGTTCCCAAGTTGGTTATAAATCACACACGACTCCGTTCCACCCAAGACTGAGGCCCCAGAACCTTCTCTCTACACGTCTTCTGAAGCAAAGTAACGTGACAGCCACGAGGCTCCCTGGCTGGGCAGACCACAGTAAGGGTGGAATAAAACATGTAATGACAAAGAAAGAACAAGATCAGAGGAACAAAGGGGAAGCAAAGGGACTGAGACAGAGTAATCAAACACTTTACCAGCAACACGTGAACAGTGCTGCCTGGCACAGACCCTGTTGGCACAGCTTGTGTCTGTTGAGCATCGTCTGGTAAATGCTGGACAGTGCAAAGTGCTCTCTACAAACCTCATTTCATTTACTCACCGTACACACACACTGCATACCTTCTATCCTGAACCAGCAGCACTCCCTCATCACAGCTTACTTGTCAGCTGGGAGAGTCTTGCTCATTTATTTCCTTTACAGATTCATTTATTCATTTGAAAGGCAGAATTATAAGAGAGAGAGAGAGAGGGAAAGAGAGACAGAGATCTTCCATTCACTGGTTCACTCCCCAGAAGGCCAAAAATTCCGGAGTGGGGCCAGATCGACACCAGGAGCTTGTTCTGGGTGTCACACGTGGCAGCAGGGCCCAGGGCCCAGGGCCATCTCTGCTGATTTCTCAGGCACATTAGCAGGGACCTGGATCAGAAGTAGAACAGCTGGTACTCAAAATGGAACCTACATAGGCTTAACCTGCTGTGTCACAGCACTGGCCCTGGGAAGATCTTATTGAATCATCACATTAAAGAGAGAAGCGGGGCACGGAGGGAAGGGAAAGGATGTGAGAGGCTATCGAGGCTTTAGGGAAGGGCACAGAAGAAATGAAGGCTGGAGTAAGGCACAGTGAGCCCAGAGTCTTGAGATGCTAGATTGAAAGAATGAGCTGCCCTGCCTCAATCAGGGGGTCCGGACTTAGTGAACAACCTGACAAATGTACAGTTTAACAAAGTAACCTTCCAGAGTTCCTCAAGTAGAGGGAGCCATTCAGAGGCAGACCACCCCATTTGCTACTTCCATAAAGAGATAGGGGCCAGCACTACAGCACAGTGGGTTAAGCTGCAAGGCCGGAATCCCATACTGCAGTGCTGGTTCGAGTCCTGCTCACTCTGCTTCTGATCCAGCTCCCTGCTAACGTGCTTGGGAGAGCAGCACACACGATGGCCCAAGGCGTTGGGGCTCTCACACCACATGGGAGGCCCGGACAGAGTGCCAGGCCCTGCCTGCTGCAGCCAGTGCATAGAAGAGGAGAAGACAGCCTCTTCTCTAGTTCTCCTTGTCTGTCACTCTGCCTTCCAAATAAATAAATAAGGAGATAAGACAGACTTGGAATAACCACTGCTCATATCGACACCTGACTCTTGCTTCTTCTCCCAGCCTATTGCAGTGAAAGAAAAGGGGGGAAAAATGAGTGAACTGTTTGACCGAATCCCTGACTAGTACCAATTATAACAGCAGGGCTGGAAAGTTACTATTAGCTTCATCACTTGTAGTATGGGATTCCCCTCCCCATAGGATCCCTGGGCCTAGTTCAGCTGGCCTCTGTATGGGAAGGCTCCACACTGGCAATGCAAGGAACCGCTGACAGAAAACAGCATAAACGAACAAAACACCTGCATCTCTCCTGAACATGTGCAGCCTTCTTGTCATCACTCCTCAAACAACAGAGCACAGCAACGTTTACAAGGCTTCCACATCATATCAGCTCTTTAAAAAGTCACTGAGGTGAGAGTCAAAGGCATCTACCAGGCGCTGTGCCTAGGGGACCGCAAATACTAAGCCACTGTTTGTGTGAGGGACAGTGTGCGTGGACTTTGGCACGCTCCATGGAGGTAAGCTCTGCACTGCTCTTCTAAGTATCCAGCTGCTGCAGCCAGTCTCTGGGCCGTGGGGCTTATGGAGTGACTTCACCTGGGCAGGGCAGGGCTGCTGTCCCAGCCTTGGCGTGTTGCACTTCCTGCATGAGTCCCCGTCCTCACCCGCAATACTCTCCCCTTGTGGGTGCTCCTTTAGTTCTGATGACACAGCAGGGAGAGAAAATGGCGAGTTTCTCAGACTTCGGTCCTGTTCTCTGCGCCTTGAAGGCGCTGTAATGTCACAGCAGGACCACTAGGTGGCAGGGGTGTCTCACCATCAGGCTAATGACCTTCTTTCTGTCCTCCCATCTCCATTACAACAAAGACACTTGTGCTTTCCCAAGGATTTTAAACCACTTTTCTTATCAGTAGGTAAGCCAAGAGGACAATCAAGTTCATAGTGTCTTGAAGACTCACCCTGATGTCACTAATTCCACCCGGAGTGTGATGGGGTTTTCGGTTACTGAGAAAGTTTCATAGCCTCTGGCTGGCAAGTGCATGGGAAAAGTAAACAGAACTCTGCTTGTTTAGGGAGGGCTGGGGTTCTGAAAGCCCAGCAGGACAAAGGTCCTACGGGTTACAGGTTACAGGCTCTCATCTCAGTACCAGGATTGCAGGCACCTCTGCCCACCAGCTCCCCAAAGAAAATGTTCTTTGGGGAGATGTAATTTCAGCAGCTTACTGAGTAAAAAACTGAATGTAGCATCCTCTTGAAACAAAACTTACTAGGAGGTGCAGCAAATGGAAGGGAGACACAGGGAAGGCCGTGTGCTAAAGAGACCCTCACTGTACAGTGTGTGGGATAAATGCTGGTATACAGACAGCACAAGGCTGTTAATATATCACCTGTAGAGACACAAACTGTGAAGAGCTGTAACTGTAACAGCAGGAGAAGGGGAAGCGGGAGGGTGGTCAGTCAAGGAGCTAAGCTTAGCACTGGCCTGTGCCATAGCAAGTTTAGCTGCAGCTTAGGGTATAGGCATTTCATATTGGAATGCAACTTGGAGTCCTGGATGCTCCACTTCGGATGCATGCAGGAAGACAGCAGAAAGTGGCCCAGGTACATGGGTCCCAGCTACCTCCACGGGAGACAGACGACGTGGTGGTTCCTGGTTCCCTGCAGAGAGCAAAGGTAACTACATGGAATATGGCAAAGCTGGGATTCACATCTGGGTCCCCCTCAAAGGCAGGCACATGCTCCTTGCGCTCTCCAACTTCCCTCATACACGACTCGGGCCTTGAAGAACATGATTCTACGGGCTGCAGCTGCTAGGGCTCTGCAGATCAAGTAATCACCCACAACCCACACTGGAGTTTCTATTCACGTCCCAGCTGCTCCACCTCTGATGCAGCTCCCTACTAACGCACATGAGAACACAGCAAAGGATGGCCCAAATCCTTGGGACCCTGCACCTGCATGGGAGACTCAGAAGAAACCCCTGGCTCCTTGGTTTCAGGTCAGCTCAGCTTCAGTTACTATGGCCACTTGGGGAATGAACCAGCAGATGGAACATACTCCTCTCTGTCTCTGCTCTCTCTGTAATGCTATTTTCCAAATAAAAATAAATCTTTTTTTTTTTTAAGTACTGAAAGCATGCCTTGTTTAAAAAAAAAAAGAAGGAAAAAAAGTAAAAGGAGAAGTGATTAACAGTCCTGTGTGGGTGGAAGAGGAGAGCAAAGGGTTGGGCAGGAGAGTGGCCATGGTGTGTGCCATCCCAGCCACACCCTGCTGTGAGACAGACAGGCCAGAGGGCAGAACAGTTGTCCGGGTTGTCAAGAGCAAGGGCCACTGCATTCCTCACTGTGTCGCTGTGTCTGACGTCGCCACCACTGCTGCTGAGAAAGGACCCCAAGGCCTGAGCTTCCACACGAAGTGCCAGCCAGAGCCCATTTTAGTCAGCCATCAGGTTGTTTCTGATGTCAACTCTAATTTACCATTGGTTTTATATCTAAATCTAAATCTATATCTATATCCACATTATTTTTTTTTTAATTGACCAAAACTCCAAAGAGCAGATGTGTCCATGTTTGCCTCCCTGTGGCATTCCAGCCCAACTTGTGCTTATCCAGCGGCAGGGCGTGGTTCTGCCGGACCAGCAGTTCTGCCAGGTCTCTCCCTCAAACGTCGGATTCTTTCCCATCTAGTCAGAACAGACAGCTTGTCGCTCAGAAGGCTCCAGAATCATACAGTTCTCATTCCTTCCCCCTCCACCTCTGTGTCTACATCCAGTACCACTCTCACCAGGACAATGCACACGGCCATAGAACAGCTCCGTCCCTGCCTTATCACATTCTCCAGGCAGCAGAGTGATCCTTCTCTGGAGAACGGGGGTTTATTGGTGTGCTCCCCCCATCTCATCTTCCCCCCCTTCACTCCCTCCTTCCTGGACACCTGGCCTGCTGTGGCAGCCCTCCAGGAAAGGCACTTATGAAGGAAAAGCTTATTTCAACTCACGGTTTGGGAGATTCAGGCCACAATCGGTGATGGCCCCCAGCAATGACACTCTTGCTTCTGGAGTCTTGGGACAGCACAGGGCATCACACGGCGAGAGCAGAGAGCGCAAGGGAGGAAGGGGCACATGATGAGCCAGTAAGCACGGAGGGAAAAGTCAGGCCCAACTCTCAGGCAAGCGTTCAGAGCCAAGCACATGGTCAAAACACCTCCCAAGGCTGTGTTTTCAGTGACCAAGGCCCCCTACCCAAATATCACAACTGAATTTCCACATACTCAGTACTAACATGACTCTGGGAATTAAATGACAGCAAGAATACAGAAGCCAAATGATATGCAAAGCAACGCACCCTAGCTGGGTACTTGGGCAGAGCAGGCTGAGCTGCTGCTGGGCACACCAGGAGCCCACACCATGGCTCTGGTTACTCACAGCAGCACTTTCCCCAGTGTGAGCTCTGTTTATCATGCATGACTTAAAAGTTTACTTTTTTAAAAAATAAATCTTTAAAAAAAATCTGTATTGGAAAGTCAGATATATAGAAAGAGGAAGAGAGACAGAGAGGAAGATCTTCCATCCAATGATTCACTGCCCAAGTGACCGCAACGGCCGGTGCTGCACCAATCCGAAGCTGGGAACCAGGAACCACCTCTGGGTCTCCCATGCTGGTGCAGGGTCCCAAGGCCGTGGGTCGTCCTCGACCACTTTCCCAGGCCACAAGCAGGGAGCTGGATGGGAAGTGGAGCTGCTGGGATTAGAACCTGCGTCCATATGGGATCCCGGCACGCTCAAGGCGAGGACTTTAGCCGCTAGGCCAACGCGCCGGGCCCCCCAATACAGATTTTTTTAAAAGTTTACTTTTATTTAAAAAGGCAGAGAAAGGTCTTCCAACCATTGGCTTATCCCAAAGTTCCCACAACAGCCTAGGGTGGCCCAGGAAGAGCCAGGAGCTGGGAGCTCCATCTGGATCTCCCAGAGATGTGGCCGAGACCTAAGCCCTTGAGTTGTTGTCCGCTGCCTCCCAGGGGAGCTGCATGGCAAGCAGAGCAGCACTCCTTCCCAGCCACTGACACGACAAGTGGAAGACCCATGTGGTGACTCCTCTCACTGTATCGTAAAGCCTACCCTAATGCGTGAAGGCACGCATTAAATAATACTGAACCCGATCAAGAGAATGCTTTCAATGTCTCAGCCCTTCTTGTAATGCTAAGATCTCATTTAGCACTAGCTTGTCCCTAGTACCTGAGAATTTGTCACTAATGAATAGATAATGAAGGGCCATCATTAGTTCTAGCCATGAAGGGACCAGTCAAAATGGCCACACCCCACATCAGGGTTTAATTCTTAGTTTGCTTTGGCTGAGGCAGTCCCTATGAGGCAGTAGTTAGGGCTCAAGTGACTGGGTTCCTGCTATCCATTTGGGAGACCTACACAGCATTCTCAGCTCCTCTTTCCAACCTTGGTCATGGTGAGCACTTGATGGCTAAGTCAGTGGATGTGAACTCTAACCCCTCCCAAAGAAACAAGCCTAGCAAGCCTTTTGGAGGTAGCAGTATCTGACAGAATGTAGTCATTTTCTTTTGGTGTTATTTCAGTCACTTTTTGAAAGACGTATTTATTTATTCATGTATTTGAAAGGCAGTGTAACAGACAAGGGAAGTGATACAAAATGAAGCAGAGTTCTTCCATCTACTGATTCACTCTTCAAAATGCTTCCAACAACTGGGTTTGGGCCAAGGCAAAGCCAGGAGCCAGACACTCCATCCTGGCCTCCCACATGGGTAGCAGGGGCCCAGGTTCTTAGACCACCAACTGCTGCTTTCCCGGAAGCATTAGCAGGAAGCTGGATCAAAAACAGAGCAGGAAGGATTGAAACCTGCACTCTGTCCAACACAGGATGCAGGTACCCCAAGTGCAAGCTGAACCCAAGCCCCACTGAATTTATTTTCAGGATACCATATGGTTTATGTGCCTGACAATGTACAAATCTTAAATAAAGTTCCCAACAGCTCTAGGAGGGAAGCCCCATTTCACAGATGAGGCAAATGCAAATGAGTTTCCCAAGATACTCAAATTTCCCTAGAGTTAGCTTAAAACATCCATTTAAAGGTACAAGGATGGGGGAGGCAGCTTTTGGCATAGTGGTTAAGACACTGCCTGGGTGCCTGGGTCTCACTCTGCTTCCAAGCCAGCTTTCTGGAAATGGGCACCAAGGGATCAAGTGGTTGGGCTCCTGCCCTACATGGGAGACAAGGACTGAATCCTGGTCTCCTGGTTTAGGTCTGGTTATGGCCAGGTAATTGGGAAGTCAACCTCAGGATGACAAATCTCATTCTCTCTGCCTTTCAAATGAAATAAATACAGTTATTTATTTGAATATTTATTTATTTGACTCTCTCCTGCTCTGTCACTCTGCCTTTCAAATGATTTAAGGCATAGTGACAGAGCAGGAGAGAGTCAATCCCTCTGTCTGCTGGTTTACTGTTCAAATGGCTGCAAGAGGGACTGGCACTGTCGCTTAACTGGCTAACCCTCCAGCCTGTGCTGCATCCCAAATGCACTCCAGCCAGTTGCTCCATTTCCCAGCTTGCTCATTGCTTATGGCCTTTTTTTTTTTTAAGATTTATTTATTTTTATTGCAAAGTCATATACCAGAAAGAAGGATCTTCCGTCTGATGATTCACTCCCCAAGTGGCCACAATGGCTGGGGCTGAGCCAATCCGAAGCCAGGAGCCAGGAGCTTCTTCCTGGTCTCCCACGCGGGTGCAGGGTCCCAGCCACAAGCAGGGAGGTGGATGGGAAGCAGGGCTGTCGGGATTAGAACTGGTGCCCATATGGGATCCTGGCACTTTCAAGGCGAGGACTTTCAGTTGCTAGGCCACCACGCCAGGCCCCGCTTATGGCCTTTAAAAGCTGCAGCAGACGGCCCAAGTCTTCGGGCCCCTACACCTACGTGGGAGACCTGGAATAGTCTCCTGGCATTGGATCAGCTCAGCTTTGGCCCTTGTAGTCATTTGAGGAGTGAACCAGCAGCTAGAAGAGCTCTTTGTCTCCCCTTCTCGTTGTAAATCTGCCATTCCAAAATAAATAAATAAACTTTTTTTTTTTTTATTGTTGCTGACAGAAAAGTTTATCTGCGAAGGGACCAGGTGAGCAGGGAAGGGAGAGGAAAGGAGAAGTACCTCTGCGAAGAAAACCAGGAGGTGGGGTGCCTCTCGAGAGAGGAGGGAGAGACACCGTGTTTTGGCTTTCTTTGCATTTCATTTTATGACATCGTTTCATTGGCTCTGAGGTTCCCCCAACCCCTCCACGTACCCTCCCCCCATGTTGGATTACTTCACCTTATTGCAACATTCCAGTTCAAATCCATTGTAAGCATATACCATGCATAGAATCCAGCATCTTATTGTCCAGATAAATTCAACAGTTTCTTGGGGAGACCATCTCTGGTCTAAAAGCAGAGCTGGCAGAATATCACTCCGACCAATTAAAAGCCATAACATAGCATCACCAATAGTTTACAACATTATGGAGTTAATTGACACGGTATTCAGTGACTGATATGTTAGAAAATGCAAGTTTTTAACCACATCCTGTGACTACTTCATTAACATTTCAATTCTAGTTTATATACAACTGGCTTCTATCCACCTTAAAATAGCTATGGGATACTATTCAGCTGTCTCGTGTCTATTTTCATTTTTGCATTTAGCAGTTTATTGTATTGAAGCATAATTTTTACTGAACTTGGCAGATTTTAGGAAGAGTCCAAACTGGCTTATAACTTTAAAAAGGCACACATCAACAGTTGAGCCACAGAACAGTTTTAGGAGGGGTGTGCAGAGAAATCTTCAATACCCCAGTGAGGAGTAACTTATTTCATGTCCTACCTTGTAAGGTATATGTGAGTCCCCGCTGACCGTTTCCTGTCTGGTTCTAAGCTTTCCTTGTGTTCTCTATCTATTTTAATTTTGTTGTTGTTGTTTTGTTTTGTTTTGGGGGGGCTCCGGGGTGACCCTGATGGTCATTGCAGGAGAAGGTGGGAATCCAAAGTTGGAATTAAGTAAAGACCAGAGAAAGCTCCTCTCCCTAGTCCCGAAGGGAGTTTCCTGTTCTGTTTCTAGAGACCGCTCAGGGCTCCTGGCTGTTGTTCCGATGGCATTGGACCCTGCAAGGAAGGATTTGTTTATCTGTTTATGTATTTTTTTAAAAGGCTGAGACTACTGGGTCTGCATGCTGATGTCAGAGGCAAGAAGCTCCATCTTGGAGTTCATATGGGAGTTGAGGACCTAAATAACTGAAGTATCGTCCACGTACTAACAGGAGGCTGGTTTAACTAGCTGCACAACACTGGCCACACACACACAAACTTTTAAATGCATTTAAGGGGCCTGCGTTGTAGTGTAGCAAGAAAAGCCATCGCCTGCCGTGCCAATATGCCACATGGGTACCGGTTGATATCCCAGCTGCTTCACTTCCAATTCTGCCCGGCCCCCTCCCTGGTGCATGGCCTGGGAAGCACAGGAGGATGGCCCAAGTGGCGGAGTCCCTGCACTGCTGCTGGCTCTGGGTCTGGCTCAGCCCTAGTCAATGTGGCCATCTGAGGGGCGAGTCAGCAGATGAAAGACCCCTCTCTCCAACTCCTTCATATAAACCTTTAACAACAGAAAACCAAGTCCTGGCACATTGGCCTAGCAGCTAAAGTCCTTGCCTTGAAAGCGCCCCGGGATCCCATATGGCCGCTGGTTCTAATCCTGGCTGCTCCACTTCCCATCCAGCTCCCTGCTTGTGGCCTGGGAAAGCGGTCAAGGGCAGCCCAAAGCTTTGGGACCCTGCACCTGCGTGTGGGAGACCTGGAAGAAGCTCTTGGCTCCTGGCTTTGGATTGGCGCAGCACCGGCCATGTGGCCACTTGGGGAGTGAATCAGCGGACGGAAGATCTTCCTCTCTGTCTCTCCTCCTCTCTGTATATCCGCTTTTCCAATACTTAAAACAAAACAAACAAAAAAACAGAAAACCAGTTTGTGCAGCTCTGGCTAAGCAGCTGGGCCCAAGAATCCTAGGGTCACAATGCCCTGGCTCGGCTTCTAAGTGCACGCGGTGTGACATATTGGCGCAAACTAAGGCATTTATCTTCTGAGATTCAGCGTCTCTGGGCTTAATCGGGGGTTGGATCCGGCTCCCCTCCACAGCCCGCACAAACGGGACGGCGCCTGCCAAGCGCTTACCCAGCGCAGGGCGCCCAGACGTGGGCTACGACCAACTGGGCAGCTGAGGGTCCTGGGGCACCCAGGCGGTCACCGCGGTGAGGAAGCCGCGGGGCACTTCAGGCGGACACGGCGGTGAGGAGGCCGC
The DNA here is from genome assembly GCF_030435755.1 of Ochotona princeps. Taxonomy (NCBI): domain Eukaryota; kingdom Metazoa; phylum Chordata; class Mammalia; order Lagomorpha; family Ochotonidae; genus Ochotona; species Ochotona princeps. The sequence goes on along the minus strand of NC_080852.1, from coordinate 38,466,965 downwards.
GGGGCTCTCAGGCGGACACCGCCGGACACCTCAGGCGGACACGGTGGTGAAGAGAAGGCGGGGCTCTCCGGCGGACACCGCGGCCCCTCCCCTCACAGCGCCCTCCGAGCATGCGCACTACTCCACCCTCCCGTCCAGACGCACGCCCCGACCTCGGAGCCGACGTGCCCTTGGCCTGCCTTCCGTTTCCGGGCTCTCAGCGAGGTGACTTCCGGCGGCGTGGCCGCAGCGCGCGGGGCTGGCGGGGACCCCGGGCCGGTGACCGGTAACAGGGCGGCAGGTGGGGGCACCGGGCGCGGGGCGGGTTCTCCTCCAGCTCGGCCCTATCGGGCGCCCCGCGTTGGTGGCGGGGGGTCGTCCGAGGTTCCGTGGCGGTGTGGGGCAGGGCTAGTCGGGAGATGGGGCGTCTTCGGCCGCCGGCCTTGGGCGAACCGTGAGCGGCTGGAGGCTGGGAGCTGACCAGGCATGGAAGCGCCGCTCGAGGACTTTCCGTGTCCATGGCGCATCTCCTCGTCGGTCCCCAGTTGTCCAGTGCCTGGGTCCCCTGGGACATCCCAGATGCGCAAATGCGGGACACGGGGGTGGGCCAGGTTCTTCCCGGTAGCCTGACATCGGTGGTCATTATAGGCAGACTGGTCAGCACTGCCATGATTGTTGTTTTTCCCCTTAAAGATTTCTGTATTTGAACCATCCGCTGATTCATTCCCCAAACGGCTCACAAAGGCCAGGGCTGGGCCAGGCCCAAGTCAGGAGCCTGGAGCTTCTTCAGGGCCTCCCACGTGGGTGCAGGTGCCATACTCCGGGTGTGAGCAGGGAGCTGGGTTGGAAGGAGACTCCACGCACCTATATGGGTGGCCCATATTATGGGGCAGTGGCTTGGCGTGCTATACCACAGAGCCTGCCTCATCTTTCTTTTCTTTTCATTCATTTTTTTTTGCATTAATACCGAAACCAAGTTTAATGAAAAGAAATAATGAGGACAGTACACCCAGCAGTACACCCGTGGAGCACTTCTAAGTGCGCGCGTCTTAAAGTTGAGTGGTTGGCTTGGCGATGTGCTAGTCTTCCCTTATTTCTGCCAGCAGCCCCCCAAGGAAAGTGTCATGTTTGGCTCCTGCTTGCAGACTGAGGAGCCGAGCCTTGCCTTGCCTTGGGTCACTGGGCGAGTGCGTGGGGAGGCAGGAACACCAGCCCACTGTTGTCACCATGACATGCTGGCCCCTTGTTTAGTAGGAAGGAGTGTCCACACCCTGGCCTCCACCCCCATTTCTTCAGCCACATAGTTGACCGAGCAGGTAGATCAGATCTGATATGTTCAGTTTAGTTGCATTGTTCATGCTTGCCACCCTGCACGGCACATAGTTTTTAATTATAGTTGAAATACGGGGATTATGATGTTTGTACTTTATTTCATCTTTTTTTTTTTTTTTTCTGTTCTTCTGAAGGGACTGTGCTAGGCCTCTTGGCCAGGCCACCACCATGTCTGACGTTCAAGAAGCCACTGACCAATTCCTTGATGTGAACCTGGGTGAGAAGGAGGGTTCTGTGGGAGTGACTGGAAGTGGCCTCCCTGGGGGGCCTGAGCCCCTGCAAGTCACCATTGGAGCCACAGTCCCCACCGGCTTTGAGCAGACTGCGGCCGACGAAGTGAGGGAGAAGCTGAAGTCCACCTGCACAATCAGCAAGGACCGGGGCAAGATCTACTTTGACATTTCAGTGGAAAGTCTGGCCCAGGTTTGAACCAAGCTCTATTTTAAGTAGTTTTCTAATTTTGTTGTTTTATGATTACTTTCTGGGTTGTGGCCCCTTGGAATCTCTTTTGTTCTTTTTTTATTTTGCCTAAATCCTGTGAGTTTAAAGTAGGTACTGATTTGTGAGTTTGACTGTGTCTTGAGTTTGCTGAAGTTTATATATTATTTATGTGTTTCCAGGTATGTTTACCTGCTTGCTATATTTTTAGGAGAGCCCTCGCACTTCCTGTTATTGAATTCACCAGAAATGTGCTCGCTTCGGCAGCACATGTATGGAATTTTCCAGAAAGATGCCTCTTGTGTCTCATGAACAAGTTGGAGCACTTGCTACGCTTGCCACAGTTTATTTACTTCAGCATCTTGCCAAAGCTTAGGCTTTTGTGATGAAGTGCATGGCAAGCTTTTTGCTTTTAATCTCTGTCAAGATTCTTGCTCAGAGATGTTGACGTGAAGAAGGTGAAAGGTTCAGAGTAGGCAAATTGCCCCTGATTCTAATAAATGCTGCAAGGACCCCCCCCCCACATGGGCAGCAGGGGGTTGGGGGGTCCGTCCACAGCCACATGAGGTCAGTGGGCACACGGGCAGCAGGCGGGCTGGGGCTACTGACTGCTTCGTGTCAGTTTGTGTGTTTGTTTTCTTCAATGAGTCCTGAGCTCTGAGTGTCTGGGCTGTAGTGGGCACCTCCTAAGTGTCCGTCGGATGACTTGGTGCACAGGTGTCTGTGTCCGGTGTTGTATCTAATACCCTCAGCTGCTGTGTGAGGACAACATTATTACTAACCATGGGCTTAGGAAGGGGAAGTGCTGGAGTGCTCACCGTTGCAGTGACAGTGCACCATAGGCAGCGGCAGGGAACGTGGCAGAGTCCCTGCCAGTTGTCTTCATTGTTCCCTTTTCTCCCAGCCCCTGCTGTCCGTGCAGCACTTTCTGGTTCTGTTCTTCAGCTGTGCTTCTCTTTCCCCAGGGGGAAGGCAGCCATGGATGGGTAACCAAGCAGATAGGAGAATGGGGAGGTAGGAGGTGTTTAGGGTACAGACTGTAGGCACTAACCCTCGTAAAAACACTGCACTTGATTTTTAATAATACATTTATTTTATTTTTGATGATGTTTACATAGTTGAGAGGGATGCATGCCCATGTGGACCTCCGATTCGGGTGGGGAGGGGTGAGGAATGGGGGATGAGACGACTGCCTCCACTCTCCTTTTTCCTTCCTGCATCTGGAGAAAGTGGAGAGAGACCGTGAGAGGGCCACCTCCAGCACTCAACCACATCAGTTCCCAGGAATGGGGGACGGCCAGCTGATGTCATCCCAGGTCCCTGATGTGGATCATGTTCTGAGAATACTGCTTAGTTAAGTGTTTTCAATAATTCTGAGATGCTGTTGATTTTTTTGCTCCAAGGTTGAGGATTCTTCCAAGGTTCATTGGCTGCATAGTCCACCTTAGTGTTGATTCACTCAGATTGTTGCCGTCAAAGCTTGACCAGTAGAGCTGTCGAATTTGTTCTGCCCTCCATGGTACTGAATGTCTTCTGTAGCCTTTAGTCAACTGGGTGTCATGTTCCCCATAAGCTTCCGGGCATGTTGTCCACTGCACGGGCCTTAGCAACAGGGGAGACCCAGTTCTGACACATGGCCTCCATGGTCAGACCACAGATCCTGTGATTTTTCACTGTGGTTGGAGTTCTGAGTCCAGTGATCTAGTTGTGGGGGATCCTCAAAGAAACTTTGCCAGAGGCGACACCAGGCCTGACTCCTATGTGTGCCAGCCAGTGCGGGGTCTGGCTCAGTCCATCAACACACACCTGTGGTTGCAGTCACCTGGTTAGTTCTGTCCCAAGCCCCATTTCATACACATACCAATGGATGCTGTGGCCCAGCCTAACCCACCACACACTTGGCCCTCATGCACATTAGTGGGAACTGCAGTCTAGGCAGAGCAGCCCCCAGTAACCTCACGAGGCCCACCCCTAGCCTCGGTTCCGGTGCATGCCAGTATGTGCAGCACACTGGTCCAGTCTGTCCTGTATCCCATTCTGCTCGTACACATCAATGGATGTTGGAGCCTAGCTCAGCCCAACTGACCCCACTGTCCAGACCACATTTATGCCTCGTGTGAAAGCCTGTCTAGCTAGGCCCGCCCTCAGCCAGAGCTCACATGCTCAGCAGCGGGAGTTGTAGCCCATCAGAGAGCTGCCCACAATTTCCCAACTAGGCCCACTCCCAGCCCCAAAACTTGCACTTTGCAGGTGGTTCTATAGTCTAGCCTGCCAGGACTTGCCCCCAGTCCCAGCACCTGTTAGCCGATGTGTGGCAAAACCCAAGCAGCCTGCACTTACTCTGACTCATGTATGTACCAGTGGATATGGTCCCTTAGGCCAGCCTGGCTCTCCCTATAACCCCGTTCACATGCAGGCCAACCCAGGTCTGCCCCCAGCCCCAGCTCTTATGCTCACTAGAGCAACAGTGGCCCAGTAGGGAAGTCCTTGCAGTTGCCCTACTGGACTTGACCCCCATCCCTGGTCTTACATGCACTGGTGGGAGCTACAGATCAAACTGGCATGGCCCGCTTTACCTTGGCATTCACCAACAGGTGCTGCAGCCATCCTCCAGTCCCAGCCCTAATGTGAACTGGCTGGTATTGTGGCCCAACCCAGCTGGTCTTGTATCCCATTCCAGTTCTCACACCTGCCAGTGGGTATTGTGAATTGGTCCAGCCTGGCCTGTACCCATGTGTGCCAGCAGGTGCTGTGGCCTGGCCTGGTCTGGGCTGTTCCCAGCCTTGGTTCTTGCACTCACCTGCAGGGACTGCGTCCTGCCGGAGGAGTTCCCCAGCTCCTCTATCAGGTCACTTCCCAGATGCAGATCTCCGCGTGATTTTTGTTTGTGGGTAGCTGATATTGGTTCGAAGGTTTCTCAGACGCTTGTATCACGTTTTCTTCCCAGGTTCATTCTCTGAGATCTGTTGACAATTTATTCGTTGTGGTGCAGGAGTTCAAGGACTTCCAGTTCAAAAGCACCAAGGTGAGTTTGCAGCTTTCCCAGTGCAGCAACAGATGTCCACGATCTCCTCAGGGAGACTCCTGCTGCTTGTCACTTCTGGTTCTTGTGTACCATTACTGTTCTTTATACAGAGCAGGATACTGGGAGTTTTTATCTCAAAAAGCCGAACATTTGTGAAGATCTGTGGCGTGGGTGTGGATGCTTGGCCTCGTGGGTAGAGTCCCTGTGGCCTGTTAGCATGCGTGGTTTGATGCTCAACTGTGTCTCTTACCTCCTGCTTCCTTCATGTGCATGCGCAGTCCTGGTAGGCAGCTGTGCTGGCTCTCGCCGGCAGGGCCTGTCAGTCATGGGGGAGACCTGGATGCACTTCCCAGCATCACTGGAACGGGCATTTGGGGAGTGACCAGAGCATGGGAGCACCGTCGCTGTCTGTTTCCCTCACCACATTAAATAAAAAATAATTTTTAGCAAAAATTCTTTAATTTTAAAATAAATTTTTAATTAGAATGTTTATAAAATCAATATTGAAAACCTAGAAGTTTATTGAAAGTGGAACAGATTTTTTTTCAAGATTTTATTCTTTTTTATTTTAAAGGCAGGTTACAGATAAAAAGATAGAGAACGATCTTCCATCTCTTGGTTCATTCCCTAAGTGGCCACAATAACCAGAGCTGAATCGGTCTACAGCCAGGAGCCAGGAGCCTTTTCCAAACCTCCCGCATAGGTGCAGATTCCCAAGAACTTGGGTCATCTTTTGCTTTCCTAGACCATTGGCAGGGAGAGCACGATGGGAAATGGAGCAACTGGGACATGAACCGGCGTCCATATTGGATCCTGGCTCTTACGGGTGAAGGATTACCCAGTTGAGCCAGCCCTATTGTTGGGCATTTTTACAAGACATGTAAAGCTTAGATCTGTATTGCTGATACATGGACAGCTTCACAGTGACGTTGCTTCCAAAATGTAAGCCAAAGAGCAGGAGCTCCTTCGTGTCCCTCGGTGTGGTGCTCCTGCTTTGCTGTCTCCTAACACCCTTTGTTGAGATGATGCCAGAGTACTGCTTCGTTGCCATCCAATGTTCAACAACTAAGTCCTAAGTCATCAGCAGCTGCCCCGGCTGATGGTTGAAACTAGATGGCAGAGGGCCCGGCGTGTTGGCCTAGCGGCTAAAATCCTCTCCTTGAACGTGCCAGGATCCCATATGGGCACCGGTTCTGATCCCAGCGGCCCTCCTTCCAACCCAGCTCCCTGCTTCTGGCCTGGGAAAGCAGTCGAGGACAGCCCAAAGCCTTGGGAACCTACACCTGCGTGGGAGACCCAGAAGAGCTCCTGGCTCCCGGCTCCGGATCGGTACAGTACCGGCTGTTGCGTTCACTTGAGGAGTGAACCATCGGACGAAGATCTTTCTCTGTCTCTCCTCCTCTCTGTATATCTGACTTTGCAATAAAAATAAATAAATCTAAAAAAAAAAAAAAAAAAAAAAGAAGAAGAAGAAGAAGAAGAAACTAGATGGCAGCAAAGGCTGTGGGTTTTTTCCATGGTAATTTTTGTTCAGATTTGCAGAGTCAAATGCTTCAAAACGTCAACTTTAAAGTCTATCTGAGAAATAATCATTAAAAACAAAAACAAAAACCACTAGGTCAGTGTGAAGCCAGAAGCTAGGAGCTTCTTCTGGGTTTCCCACATGGGTACAGGGGTCCTAGCACTTGGATCATGCTCTGTAGCTTCTCCCAGGCCATTACCAGGGAGCCAGGACGTGACCTGACACCCATAAGGGATGGCAGTGTGCACAGGCAGAGGCTTGACCTGAGGTACCATGGTGCTGGCCTCTTCTGGTCATTTTCTCTCCAGTCCTTCTTTGGTTTTTGCCTGTTTTTATTTTATTTGCTTTTGGTAGGATAGGGTTTATTTACTTATTTTGAAGGAGTTGGAGGAAGACTGAGATCATCCATCTAGTGGTTCACTCTAGATGGTTTCAGTGGATAGCATGGGCCAGGCCAAAGCCCGAAGCTTCACCTGGGCAGGGGAAAACACTTGGATCGTCCTCCACTGCTTTTCCCAGGCCACTAGCAGGGAGCAGAGTTAGAAGTGAAGCAGCTGGGACATGAATTGGTGCCACTGTGGTATAAATCTTAAAAAAAAAGATGTATTTATTTTTTATTGGAAAGGCAGATTTACAGAGAGGGGAGAGACAGAAGGATCTTCTGTCTGCTAGTTCACTCCCCAAGTGGCTACAGCCGGAGCTGTGCTGATCCAAAGCCAGGAGCCAGTAGCTTCTTTTGGGTCTCCCACATGGGTGCAGGGTCCCAAGGCTTTGGCTGTCCTCGACTGCTTTCCCAGGCCACAAGCAGGGAGCTGGATGGGAAATGGAGCTGCCAAAACATGACCTGGTGCCAATATAGGATCCCGGCACATGCACGGCAAGGGTTTAGCCACTAGGCTACCATGCTGGGCCCATTTGCTTTTTCTTTTAACTTTCCTAGTTTCTGTCCATCTCCTTCTGTGGCTTGATTTGCCACCTCTTCCTGCTTTTATATCTCTGGTCTGGACTCTTATCCCACAAAGCTATTCCTTCATTACATTTGTTGATGTCATGTCTTTTTGCTTGTGGTTGCAAACTCTTTTTCAATGTTTCTGATTCTTGGATGCAGTGTTTGGCTGCTGTTTGTTTTTCTGTCCATGGTTCCTCTTCCTCTTTTATGATTTTCATGTACGTCCTGTGCCGGTGATGTTTGCTAATTGCTCTTCTTGGAATAAGGAAGTTCCTCTTGGGCTTGGTATTTATTGGAGGTTCTTAGGGAGAGAGATGGTAGCAACCAAGCCTTCACTCTTGTTCTGTCTGTCAGTTCTGATATCTTCTACTTTGATCTTAAGTGATGGCTGCTCTTCTTACTGGTCCTGTGATCCTATGTAATAGAACTTTCCAGTGGAGATATTTTCAGTGTATGTAACATGCTAGCCACTAACTAGAACTGCAGCCACAGGGACGCCATAGCTGAAGGCTCTGCTTGTCCCTTGCTGTGGCTACAGGTGGCCAGCAGCTGCCACAGGGGATACCCTGTACTCCCTGTTTCAGCTAACTGGCAGCCCTTTGTACGCCACTGCTGTTTTCAGTGTTTGGCTTACAGCACTGGCCAAGGCCAGTGAAGTCCTTTCCACTATGCTGTCACTTTCTAGGAGCCTTGATGGTAACGAATACATAAACCTAGTGAGCTCAGATAATGCCAAGGGGTGTAAAGAAAATGCAGCAGGAAGAGAGTGACCTGGGAAGGCTGATTTAAATGGAGGAGGCTTTCAGAGGGTATGCCTGTGCTAGCAGTGCAGAGGGCCCTTGCAATACACATGAGTACAGGGACAGATTGGAAGTCAGGGACAGACTAGCCTTGACATGACAGAACAGAAACAGGCAGGGTTCAGGTAGGTTTATTGAAGAATTGAGATTGTGTGTGTACAGTGGGAAGCTATTGAAACATTTATTAAGAAGGGGTATCACTGTATTTAATTAAAAAAAAAGACTATTTTTATTGGGAAAGCAGAACACAGAGAGAAAGAGAAAACAATCTTCCATCCACTGGCTTGCTCAACAAATGGCTGGCTGTGAACAGTCCAAGTCGAAGCAGTCCGAAGCGAGGAGCAGACGCTTCCACTGGGTCTCCCTCTTGGGTGCAGGGGCCCAGGGACTTGAGCCATTCTCCCCTCAAGCAGGGCTGTAAGCAGGGATCGGAAATGCAGGACTCAGAGGGTGCCCGGATGGGATGCCAGAGCCACAGGCAGAGCCTTAGCTTACTGCTCCTCTGCACTGACCCGCTGGCTTTACTTTTTAAAAATACAACTTTTGGACCCAGTGCAGTGGCCTAGTGGCTGAAGTCCTTGCCTTGCATGCTCCAGGATCCCATATGGGTGCCAGTTCTAATCCCAGTGGCCTTATTTTCCTTCCAGCTCCCTGCTGTGGCCTGGGAAAACAGTCAAGGATCACCCAAAGCCTTGGGACCCTGCACCCGTGTGCGAGACCTGAAGAGGCTCCAGGCTGTTGGCTTCAGATTGGCTCAACTCCAGCCATTGCAGCCACTTAGGGAGTAAATCATCGCACGGAAGATCTTCCTCTCTGTCTCTTCTTCCTCTCTGTTTATCTGACTTTCCAATAAAAATAAAAATAAATCTTTTAAAAATATACAATTTTTATTACTACTTTGGTAATTTTTTTAAACCGCTTAAGGCATTTTATTTTTGTTTTAAAAATTTTTGCTTCTGGGATCAGCATTAATGCGTAGCAAGTTAAGCCAAGCCTGTATTCCAACATTCGCTATGTTTGCTGGTTTGAGTGCCCAGCTGCTCCACTTCTGATCCAGCTACCTGCTAATGTGCCTGGGAAAGCAGCAAAAGGTGGGCCAGGTGCTTAGGCCCCCGCACCCATATGACAGACCCAGATGGCACCAGCCCCTAAATTGTCTCCTTTAAGCCTCCTTCAGCTCTGTTTTCTTAACTTATTTGAGAGGCTTACCATGCATCTTTTCACTTAGCCGTGCTGTTTGACTCTCCTTAACTGTTGGCATTTTATTTGCAGTTATTCAGCCCCGTTACCCATGGCATTTATGATCAGTGTACTCCATGAGCAAAGTAGGGGCTAATGTATTCAGTGACAGAGGTGAGAAATGAATGATTTTATTTGCTGTCTTGTAGGAAGAAGTTCTAAAGGATTTTGAAGAGTTGGCTGGGAAGCTGTCATGGTCAGAACCTTTAAAAGTGTGGGAACTGAACAGCAGCTTTAAGAAAAAAAAAACAAAACGCAAAAAGGTGACTCAGAATTCAAATAAAGAGAAGACTCATGATGGACAGGGAGACAAAAAGGACAAGAAGGGTGATAAAAAAGAGTTTACTGGTGGTGTCTTAGAGCCCCAAATCTTAGACTATTATGAAAATCCAGCCATCAAAGAGGAAATCTCCACGTTGGTTGGTGACGATTCGGTGTCTTGCCAAGAGGAGAATGATGAACGGGCCAAAGAAGAAATGGATCCTCAGGTGCTCAAGTTTCGCGTCACGTGCAACAGGGCGGGAGAGAAACACTGCTTTACCTCAAATGAGGCTGCGAGGGATTTTGGAGGTGCTGTTCAGGAATATTTTAAGTGGAAGGCTGACATGACCAACTTTGATGTGGAGGTAAGAACAGGTTCTAACTGTGCTGTTTCAAGCAAGCTGTTGCAGATTCTGGAACTTTCAGACCTATCTAATCTTGGGGACAGTTAAACCGAAGCAATAGAGCTGAAAGGGTGTGGTTAACAAGAGCATGGGTTACAGAGACAGATCTAGATCCAAAGTTAACTCCGTAATTGTGCCTATTTCAAATGGAGCCTGTAATAGTGTGTACCTTGGAGGTGGTTCTAAGCAGTGCGTGAGGCAGTGCCTTTACAGGAGTGGCTGTAAGACCTAGCATGTGCCAAGTGCTCAACAGATGGGAGCTGGCAAGGCTGGCTTTTCTGTAGTTTGCTGAATTCTGGATTATAAATTGGATATGTCTCTTGGTGGTACAGCTTTGTCACTAGGTACAGTGAAGTGCAATTTTTAAGATTTTGTTTTTTCTTTTGAAAGTCAGATTTACAGAGAGAAGGAGAGATAGAGCAAAAGATCTTTCATCCACTGGTTCACTCCCCAAGTGGCCACAATGGCCAGAGCTGAGGCGATCTGAAGCCAGGAGCCAGTAGCTTCTTCCAGGTCTCCTCCATGGGTACAGGGTCCCAAGGCTTTGAGCCATCCTTGACTGCTTTCCCAGGGCACAAGCAGGGAACTGGGTGGGAAATGGAGCAGCTGGGACATAAACCGACACCCATCTGGGATCCCTGCACTTGTAAGGCAATGACTTCACACACACACACACACACACACACACACACACACACACACACACACTTTTTCTTACCACTAAGTGAATTTCTGTTCTTTGAGGATACTCAGTTTGGGGGCAGCTCATTTGCATTGCTTTGATCCTGCAGCTGCCAAGAGAATGACTGCACTAACTAGACCAGTCGTTTCCCAGAGCAGGGGGTTCGGAGGGCAGACCAAAGGCTATGCATTCCCAGGGTTATATACCAGAAACTTGACTGGGCAAGCAAGCTTGTGTTTTTGTGCTTTGGTTTCCTCATCTGCAGAGGGGCTGTAGGAACGTGGAATGAGCTCACATGTGGGCAGTGTGGATCTGTGCCTCGTGCGTAGCAGGTACCTGTAACTGCCTGCTGTCGCTGTTAAAGAAAACACAAGGAGAATGTTTGCAGTGGAAGGCTATAAAGCATACTTTTCGTGAAAATAGCTTCATTGTGTATTAGGAAGACTAACTACCAAGACAAGTCATGTCACAGCCGTTATCACCTAAGTGTGTCAAAGTTCTAAAGTACTAAGTAACACACAGTACAGTAGATAAAGCACTGTGTTAATAACTGGGTAATCTAGGTGGAGGGTATAATTCATTGTGCTAGTGAAAAATACCTGTACTTAAACCTGGGGAGTGTCGTGGTGCAGTGGGTTCATCCACTGATTGTGATGTCTACCTGCAGCTCCAGGCCTGGTGACTCCACTGCCAGTTCAGCTTTCTGAGAACTGAAGGCAGTAGATGATGGCTCAGGTACTTGGGTCCCTGCCAGCCATGTTGGAGTCCTGAATGGAATTCTCGGCTTGAGACTTCAGCCAAGCCTACCCTTGGCTGTTGCAGGCATCTGGCGAGTGAACTAGCAGACTGAAAATTCTTTCTGTATTGCTCTCGGTCTCTCTTTCCTTCAGCGTTACCTGCCTTTCAAAAAGAAAAAAGAAAAAACAAATAGAAAAAAAAGCATGAACATTCAAAATACTGGAGGAACATCTTGTTATATAGTCACAGATGTTGTGAATAAAATAGAAGTTAAGCAATAAGTGGTATACACTTTTCATTTGTATGAAGTTTAGAAAAGTGGGAATATTGGTTTGTGATGGGAGGGGTGAGATCAGTGACCGTTTTGGCTGGGTATTGAAGGGGGCTCTGGGCAGGTGACAAGCTGCGCTGGGCGCGTGCCACGGGTCCTGCTTACTGGAGACAGTCTCCCTAGATAAGAAAGCCAGAAGGGAGAAAGCCTGCAGTGAAAAGGCTTAGTCGTAACTGTTCACTTGAAATTTTATCTTATTGACCTTGGCTTCAGGTTCTCTTGAACATCCACGACAGTGAGGTGGTTGTGGGCATTGCGCTGACCGAAGAGAGCCTCCACCGGAGGAACATCACGCACTTCGGCCCCACGACTCTCAGATCCACGCTCGCCTATGGCATGCTCAGGTACGCAGGCGGCCTCATCTGACCAAAGCAGCCCCTGCGCTCTCGGTAAAATTCTGATTTTGGTGGGAGAAGGAAAAGAAGTGTTTTGGAATTTAGTGGCCAAAGAGCAGGATGAAAAATTGATGGTTTGTAAGTATTTCTTTCTCCTCTACTATTTAGTGCTGGCTTTTTGTGGTCTTGAAAGCACGGTGTTAATAGTTGGTTAATCTAGGTGTCTGTTTTCTTGCTTTTAAAACGAGAGTGACAGTCTTCCTCTGCCTCATACTAGATTCGCTCCATTCCTCTTTGGACAGGATATATGGACGGTGTGTGTAACATGAGCAAAGCAGAGAAAGCCCAGAGTTTGAAAGGTGTGCAGTATGTAAATGAACACACAGAGCTTTGACTGGTTTTGTAAAATTGCATGCACACAGCAACCCGGGACTGTGGCTGGAACGGTCGCCTTTTCTGAGTACAGGAGCTATTTTCCCTCTGAGCCCTTCCCCGTTCTCTGGGTGCTTGAAGCTCCTGTTTGCAGACGGTACCATGGGTTTCCTGTTCAGGAGGCGGACAGGCAGAAGAGGTGCTGAGTTCCTGTCCCCTGCAGTCCTGACCAACTTGCCAACAGTGCTAGGGAGGACAGGCTGCCTACTTCCTAGGTGCTGAGGGTAGGAACAGGGAGGCAGACTTGGACAGCTGTCAGGCTCAGCCCCAAGAATCTCGTGCAGGAGGTGGAGAAGCCTAGGCCAGCAGCAGGAAGTGGAAGCTGTGATGTGTGAGGGTGAGGCCTCTAGTTCTGCGGCACCTGCCTGTGGGTCATCTCGCATCTGCTGAAAGAACGGTCTGCCTGGTGGGGTGGATTCAGCAGTGCAGCACCTGAAAGGAGCATGATGAGTTCACACGTGTTAGCTTCAAAATGCCCCATGTGTGTATCAGAAACTAAAATCATGCCTTTAGTTTTTAAATTCAAAAGATTTGCTAAATATTTAATTCCCAGTAAATGATACATGTTTTGAGACTTTTTTTTTTATCACAACAATAAGGGTATTCTAAAGGTATACTTGAGCAGGTGTATATAAGAAAGTATTTTAAAAGATCTGGGAGCTGGGCCCAGCACGGTAGCCTAGTGGCAAAGGTCTTCACCTTGCACGCCCAGCATCACATACGGCTGCCAGTTCATGTCCCAGTAGCCCCACTTCCCATCCAGCTCCCTGCTTGTGGCCTGGGAAAGCAGTAGAGGACAGCCCAAAGCTTAGGGATCCTGCAGCCATGTGACAGGCCCGGAAGAGACTCTTGACTTCTAATAGGCTCAGCTCCGACCCTTGCAGCCACTTGGGGAATGAATCAGCAGACGGAAGATCTTCCTCTGTCTTTTCTCCTCTTTGTAAATCTGACTTTCCAATCAAAATAAATAAAATCTTAAAAAAAAAATCTGGGAACTAAGTTTGCTCTGAGTGAACTGCAATTTTAAATGAGAGCAGAGACAAGTTGTATGTAATAAGTTTTTTTAAGTACTAGAGTCAACATGGAACACAAGTGAAATTTAATTTTTATTATCTATTTTTTTTTTTTTTTAAAGATTTTATTATTATTGGAAAGCTGGATATACAGAGAGGAGGAGAGACAGAGAGGAAGATCTTCCATCCGATGTTTCACTCCCCAAGTGAGCCGCAACGGGCCAGTGTGCGCCAATCCGATGCCGGGAACCAGGAACCTCTTCCGGGTCTCCCATGCGGGTACAGTGTCCCAAAGCTTTGGGCCGTCCTCGACTGCTTTCCCAGGCCACAAGCAGGGAGCTGGATGGGAAGTGGAGCTGCCGGGATTAGAACCAACGCCCATATGGGATCCCGGGGCTTTCAAGGCGAGGACTTTAGCCGCTAGGCCACGCCGCCGGGCCCTTATTATCTATTTTTAAGGACTTATTTATTTGAAAGCTAGAGTTACAGAGAGAAAGGTGTCCTTCCCACTGGCTCACTTGCCAAATGACCACAATGACAAGATGGAAGCAAGAACTTTTTCCAGTCTTCCATGTGGGTACAGGGACCCAGGCAGTTGGGTCATCTTTTGCAGTTTTCACAGGTGCATTATCAGGGAGCTGGATTAGGAATGGAGCATCTGAGATTTGAACCGGAGCCTATATATGATGTTGACATCACAGCAGCTTTAGCTGCTGTGCCACAACACTGCTCACTACAAGTAAAATCTTTTTTTCTTAAGATTTATGTAATTGAAAAGTCAGATACATAGAGAAGAAGATCTTACATCCGTTGATTCACTCCCCAAGCAACTTCTATAGCCAGAGCTGCACCAATCTGAAGCCAGAAGCTTGGAGCCTCTTCCGGTCTCCCATGAGGTTGCAGGGTCCCAAGGCTTTGGCCCGTCCTCAACTGCTTTCCCAGACCACAGGCAGAGAGCTGGATGGGAAGTAGGGTTGCCAGGATACGAACTGGTGCCCACATGGGATCCCAGCGTGTGCAAGGTGAGGACTTCAGCCACTAGGTACCACGCTGAGCCCACAAGTGGAATCTAAGTGTTTGTGGCTTGGTGTGCCTTTATACTGAGGAGATGGGCCCTGGTCTTGGAAATTTGAATTGCTTCACATTGACCTTCTTTTTCTTTTCTTCTTCCAGGCTCTGTGCTCCTCAACCTGGTGATATAATTGTCGATCCAATGTGTGGAACTGGAGCAATACCAATAGAGGTAGTAGTGTTTCTGTAGCTGCCAGATAAATGAGTGTAGATGCAGTGTATGGAAGACCTAGGCAGGGCACACGGGATGCGCTGGCGCGGGCTGAGGCCAGGGAGCCACAGCAGGTGAACTGCCTCATGAGGAGCAGTAGCTCCTTATGGGAGCTCGCCGAGTGCCAGACAGCTCCCGTGGCAGCCCAAGCACTTCCACCCACGGGGCAGACGGGCTGGCAGACTGGAAGGGGCAGGGGACAGGGGGAGGCACAGGCGTGACCTAGAGGAAGGCCGTTTCACTTCTGTGAGGTGAGACTGTTTCTTATCTTCCCTGGTTGCTGGGTTAGTATGGATGAGGGTACTTCAAAAAGGACATGAAAAAACGAGATTAAAAAACCATTCTTTTGATTAAAAAATGTTTTGAGTCCATGCATAGTTTTTCTTAATCACATTTTTCTAAAGATTCATTTTTTATTTACTTGAGAAAGTTACAGAGAGGGAGAGACAGACATGTTCCGTCCACTCGTCCACTTCCCAAATGGCGCAATGATGAGGTCTGGGCCAGGCCGGGCCAGGAGTGCCTTTGGGGTTCTGGTGGACGCCCTTGCAGGGTGCACCTTCCGTGTGGGGAGCACCAGCTGCAGGGCTCTCCAGCCGTGAGTGGTGTGCTGCTTTGGCAAAGCGGGAGGGTTTGCATCCCTGCGGCAGGGTAGGCCCCTCTCCGCTGCTGTCAGGGAACATGTGTCTCTGTACCAAGTGACACAGGCCTCGGCTTTTCGTTGCTGACATGTGACAGTCTGTGTATATTTCACCGATGTGACTAATTGAATATCACCAGGTTGTTTCAGGGATGTGGTGGTTATCATTCAAAACTACTTCTCGGAAGAGGAAGTTGTGTTTTACTTCGAAATTCTGATATTCTCATCTATCAGATTATGCTTTGAGAACTGCAAAGGGATATGTGTTTAGTCAGTTTGAGTTGGATAATTTATTTTTAAAATTTTCTTTAGTCATTTGAGAGGCAGTCACAATGTACACTCATATCCAGTGGGTCACTCCCAGATGTCCACAGCAAACAAGCAAATCTTTAAATAAATGAAAAGGAAAAGAAAGGACGGGAGGAGGAGGGTTAAAAACGGAGCAGAGGCAGGAATGCAGTGGTAGGATTGTCTGGAGGGCTGCTCTGGAGGAGCCGATAAAAGAGCCTGGACAGCTGGTGTCTCTGGGGGGGGTTGGACATCTGAGCTGGGTCTGGAGAGACTGGTGGGAGGCAAGCAGAGAAAGGACAGTGGGACATTTCCATCAAGGGGAAGAGCTTAGCCGCCGGCATGTCGCGTGCTGGGTTGGATGGGACCGTGTTCTCGTAGTTGATTAAAATCACCTGCTGTTTGTGGTTCACTGTATGCCCTTGTCTTGCAGGGTGCTACGGAGTGGTCTCACTGTTACCATATCGCAGGGGACAACAACTCCCTGGCCGTGAACAGAGCAGCAAATAACATCTCATCTCTACTGACCAAGACCCAAACTAAAGAAGGGTAAGAACTTGATTACCTAGATTCTGTATCATCTTGTAGACTTTAACCACTTTCAACTGATATCCTGGTAACCAAAATATGGGACACTAAGTATATTGAGATTTTAAAACTTTTCTTACTTAAGTGTACTTTCTGTACCCTAAAACAACTTATTCCTGTTCTCCTTTTTCTTTCCTTATTCATAGATCTGTTTTCCCCATATAGCTACAGAATGTTGTATCAGTTTTTAATCTTTATTTTCCAAAGTTTTTTTTTTTTTTAATTTATTTTTAATGGAAAATGAGATTTACAGAGAGAAGGAGATGGAGAAAGATCAACCATCCGTTGATTCACTCCCCAAGTGGCTGCAATGGCTGGAGCTGAACTGATCTGAAGCCTGGATCCTCTTCCTGGTCTCCCATGCAGGTGCAGGGTCCCGAGGCTTTGGGCCGTCCTCTACTGCTTTCCCAGACCACAGGCAGGGAGCTGGATGGGAGTGGAGCATCCAGGATATCCCGGTGCATGCAAGGCGATGACTTTAACCACTAGGACACTGAGTCGAGCCCTATTTCCCAAAGTTTTACACACTTTTGTGTTTTTATTTAGTTCATTGTTTTTAATTCCTAGATTTATTTATTTGAAAGGTAGAGTTAGAGTTAATCGAAAGGGAAAAAGAAAGAGATCTCCCACTTGCTGGTCAGAACTAGACTGAGCCAAAGCTGAAAGCTTCATGCAGGTCTCCCCCTTGGGGACAAGGCCCAAGAACTGCAACTAATTGGAAGTAGAGCTGCTGGGGCTGAATAAGTGCCCATTTGGGATGCCTGGTACTGTAGGTGGCACCTTAATCTGCCGTGCCACAACACCAGCCTCTGTTTAGTGTATTTTTAAAGTGATTGCATAATATCCCATTATTTGGAAACATTATAGATACTTAACTTTTTACAGTTACTTGGCACTGAACAAGAATCGCAGAGTCAAACCAGACCTAGCAGCCACACCCGAGATGCCGCCACATACCATGGCTGAGAATTCCTACCAGTGGCCTCTGCAGGCACTTCCCAAGGCTTGGCCTCTGAAGTTTGCTGATTTTTCTCCTTGCATGGTTCTGTAATCCTGTCCTCCTGTATTGCCTGCTGATGGTTTATTCTCATGCTCCAACTTGGTTCTGTAAGGGAAAACCACCTGGCCTCTTTGTCCTACCGGGACTGAAAGCAGGTATTTGAAGGGCAAGGCATCTTCTGTCCCTCTTGACTCTTCCCTTCTCTTTGCTAAAACACTGTAGGTCCCTATTCCTGGCCGTTGTGCCGAGGTGCCTGTGAGCCAGGTAGCTCCGGTGAGAAGCCTCTCCCCAGAGCACACACCTCTGAAATCCCGTGGTGTGGAAGCTCACTTTGTTTGCCACCGCTTTGAGGTCCAGGATGTTGTCATACCATCCAAAGCTTGGCCCTCTGCACCAGATCCCACTCGATGGCGTCATCTGCGCCAGCTCACAGTTTCTTGCCAGAGTCATCGGGAACTTGCTGGTGTCCTTGGGTCTCAGCAAGCAGCCAAAGGCAGTGGCTAGTGGGGTTGTACGCCTGAGAGCTGGCGGGGAACCTGGGATTCAGCATGTCGCACGCCTGGGTGCCCTCTCTCAGGTGGCACGGTTACGGCCATGGGAGATACACACACAAAGCTCTGGGTTTTTGTTTTGTTTTTTATACTAATTTGTTTTGTTCTGGTGATAATCTTGTTTTACGGTGTTCTGTTTTTCTCCATTGTTTCTATAACTGCATCATCAGTTATGTAATTACAGCTTCAGTGCTTTTAAATTTTTTTTCTGTACTTTCCTTTTTTATTTGAAAGGCAGACATTGATTTATCTTACATCTGCCGGTCCCCTCCCCCAGACACCTGGCTGGGCCAGGCACACAGGTGTCCCACGTGCTGGAACAGCAGCTGCTCTCCTGGGACATCAGAAGCCAACCAGGCATTCCGATAGGAATGCAGGCATCACATGCAGCATCTTAACCAGTGTGTCAAACGCCTCTTGTAGTTTTTGTTTGTTTTAAAAGCATTTTAGGGGCAGAAAAGCAAATGCAGAGTATAAAACCTGAGATACATATTTTAAGACAGAGGATATTATGGTAGCCACACTATACTTCAAGCTCCGAGAATCCAGTGCAGGGCCTAGTGCCATAGCCTAGTGGCCAGATCCTCACCTTGCATCCACAGAGATACCATATGGGTGCTGTGTTGTATCCCAGCTGCTCCAGTTCCCATCCAGCTCCCTGCTCATAGCCTGGGAAAGCAGTAGAGGACAGCCAAAGGCCTTGGGACGCTATACCTGCGTGGGAGATTTGGAGGAAGCTCCTGACTCCTGGCTTCAGATGGCCCCAGCTCCAGCCCTTGCAGCCACTTTGGGAGTAAATCAGTGGATGGAGGATCTTTCTTTGTTCTCCTTCTCCCTAAGTCTCATATGGCCTTTCCAATAAAAATCTTTTTAAAAACTAAACAACTCGTTTCTGATCTATCTTCCTGCTAATGTGACTGGAAGGCCGCAGATCCTGGCCCAGGTGCAGGGTCCCTGCTCCCCAACTGGCTCGTGTCTGCCTCATCTTGGCTGTGCGGGGTGTTTGGAGTGTGAACCAACATGCAGAAGTTGTCTCTGGATCCCTGCTTCCCTCCTCTCCTCTCATCATTTCCTTTTTCCCTCTGCTACTATGCCCTTCAAATAAATAAATAGTATATAATATTATATAGTACATATTAGATATATATTATATACTGTGAGAGAGAGATAAAGATCTCATTTGATTCACTTCTCTTTTTTTTTTTGT
Source organism: Ochotona princeps (assembly GCF_030435755.1). Taxonomy (NCBI): domain Eukaryota; kingdom Metazoa; phylum Chordata; class Mammalia; order Lagomorpha; family Ochotonidae; genus Ochotona; species Ochotona princeps. The sequence continues at coordinate 38,447,929 of NC_080852.1, read as the reverse complement.
TTAAGATTTATTCATTTTATTACAGCCAGATATACACAGAGGAGGAGAGACAGAGAGGAAGATCTTCCGTCCGCTGATTCACTCCCCAAGTGAGCCGCAACGGGCCGATGCGCGCCGATCCGATGCCGGGAACCTGGAACCTCTTCCGGGTCTCCCACGCGGGTGCAGTGTCCTAATGCACTGGGCCATCCTCAACTGCTTTCCCAGGCCACAAGCAGGGAGCTGGATGGGAAGTGGAGCTGCCGGGATTAGAACCGGCGCCCATATGGGATCCCGGGGCTTTCAAGGCGAGGACTTTAGCCGCTAGGCCACGCCGCCGGGCCCTGATTCACTTATCGAATGCCCTAGGCTAGGCTCCAGCTGCAGCCAGGAACTTGGAACTCATTTCTGGTTTCTCCAGTAGCTGGCAGGGGCCCAAGCACTGAGCATCACCTGCTACCTCCTAGGGTGGGATGCATACATCCCAGGTAATACTTGCCCCCTTGACACTTGATTTTACAGATTACCTGTTAGTTATTTGTGTTACAAGCTTGTTTTCCCTACATTTATTTGGTCCAGATAGAAGTTTCTATGGTATGCTTGTCATTCTTCTGGACATCCCATTGAGGTCACTGTGGTAGTTTTATCTCATGACCTTTATCTTATGCTTTCTTGCTAATTATTTGATGAAATTGCTGATGTTCTCACCTATTTTCTTAGAATTTTACACTTTATATAGAAGTTTCTTTTCAGAAAAAAAATCATTTTCTTCATTTTCCATTTCAGCGTAGATTGAAACACCTTTCCTTTGTTCCCACAGCAGAGCATCCTGGGGCTTGCCCATTGACGCTGCTCAGTGGGACATCTGCAGCCTGCCCCTGAGGACGGCCTCCGTGGATATTATTGTAACAGACATGCCATTTGGAAAGAGGTACTACTTGATCGTTTTTACTTATTTTTAATGAGCCTTCCCTTTACCTGTTTTCTGCATGTGTTAGTATTTTCTTTGAGCCAGTTCTAAGTTCAGCAAAACAAAACAAAGCCAGAAAACACCTCTTTAGTTTCTTTTAATAGACTTAGCAGAGCTTTTACTTAATTTGAGCAGTCTGATGCATTCATGTGTCTCTGAGAGGTCGGGGGTGTACAGGGCTTGCTTGCTTCTGACCACTTCAGGGTGCGCATGGTGCAGACCCTTGGCTTCTGTGCCAGGGCACGGGTTGACACGGTGCATTACATAAGCAGTCTGAGGAAAACTTGATTGTTTTCTCAGGATAAGTGGTTTCTATAGCTTTGCTGCTTATGATATTAATTTTTTTCTTGGGGCAGATATTTGGAAAAGTGAAGACTGCACTGTAAGTGCATGCCCCCATTGCAGTGCACTTTCCAGAAATCAACAGATAACTGCTGGGCCACCTGGGTCCATGCCACCCACACGGGGCCTATGGTTGGGGGCCTGACCTAGGCTGACTGGGCCCAAGCCAAGCTTTTGTAGGCATTTGCTGAGTGAATCTGTGGATGAAATGCCCGTTTATCTCTGTCTTCAAAACCAATCAAAGAAAAAAAATTTTCTGATTCAAATTTTTAAGTTGTTTGCCAATATCTTATTTCACAGACTGTATGTACAAAAGTGCTTTTAAAAAGTTCATGGAAAATGTGATTAAAAAGATGTGTATTTTTGTGTAAGATAATTCTTTTCAAAATATATTTGTTTGAAAGGCAGAGTTAGACAGAGGTCTTTCACCCAACAGGTTCCTCCCCTAATGGGTCAAAGCCAGGAGCTTGGGACTCCACTGCAGTGTCCTATGTGGGTGGCAGGATTATGGCACTTGAACCATCTTCCACTGATTTTCCCAGGCTCATTAGGAAAGAGTTGTATTGGATCCAGAGTGGCTGGGACTTGAACAACCAGCACTCAGAAGGGTTGCTAGAATTGTAGGAAGCAGCTTATCCCACTGGCCCGTTTAAGATGCTTTTTAAATTCATTCAAGCTTTATCATAATCACCATTTTCCTTGTCCTTTTTGAAAGTCCTTCATGAAGTTCTGGCTTCTTAAAGGCAAATTCTTCATTCCTCAGGATACATAATTTTGTCCTCATTTCGTACAGTCTTAGATATCTGTTTCTTGCAACATTAAGTGCTTGACTCATAATATTATTATTATATTTTTTTAGAATGGGCTCCAAGAAGAGAAACTGGAATCTTTATCCAGCTTGCCTGCAGGAGATGAGCCGTGTTTGCAGACCTGGAACAGGCCGAGCTGTGCTCCTTACTCAGGACAAGAAATGTTTTACCAAGGTGCTGCACAGTAGCTCAGTAATCTCAGCCTGTAGTGACTTTAGATCTTTTTAGGTGAATTTTAATAGAATTAGTTTACATAGGATTTAGATTTCCCTGAAGAATTAAGTTATTTTAAATTATTTATTTTAAAGGCAGGTTTATGGAGGGTGAGAGATCTTTCACATGCTAGTTTACTCCCCAAATGGCCACAATGGCTGGGGCTGTGCCAGCCTGGAGCCAGGGTTCCCACATGGGTGGCAAGAGCTCAAATAGTTGGCCCATCTTCTGCTTTTCCCAGGTAGATTAGGGTGGAACAGCTGGGATGCTAGTGTCAGCGGCACCAGCTCTTCCGAAGTGTTAACTGGCAGCTGAGATCTGAGGTGGATCCTCAAGATGCCAGTCTAATTGCTTTTATGTCTTCTGTGTGTGCACAGGCACTATCTGGAATGGGGCATGTATGGCGAAAGGTGCATACAGTTTGGGTGAACATTGGAGGTCTTCATGCTGCGGTTTATCTCCTGAAACGTACACCACAAGCATTTGTTCATCCTTCAGAGGACAGAGACAGAGGAGCTCGTTGGTGATGCTGCGTCTGAAGGTGCTGGGTAGCATCTGTGCTTCCCACACTGGCAAGGCCGGTGGAAGAACCTGCTGGGAGAGTAAGTGCGATTTGCACTGCTATGTTTATAAGAAAGCAGAGCTTGTCTTTGGAGCTGTTTTTAAGGGTTAGCTGGGCAGGTAACATTTTTCTTTTCTTTTTTAGATGTTTAGTGAAGACCTTTATAAAACGTTTTGGGAGTTTTGGTTCCCATTTTGTTTTCAGCATTGTCACAAGTGGAAAGATATCCAGGCCTAAAAATACCATTGTAGCCTCCTAGGCCTGTCTGCTGCCTCTGCAACTTTGCTTTCTGTAGCTTGGACCTCAAAAATAAAGTTTCAGTACATTTGGTGACATGTTTGCTTCGTACCAGGATGAAATCTTAAAACATGGCACCTTTTAGTGAGATGAATCTATAGGACTGAAACTTATGAAAGGGGCTACAAAAGGATGTGTTGCTTTTTAAAGTCAAAACATAACTGTTGGCCCTGGTACAGTAGCCTAGCAGCTAAAGTCCTTGCCTTGAACAGCTGGGATCCCATATGGACACCGTTTCTAATCCCGGTGGCCCCACTTCCCATCCAGCTTCCAGCTTGTGGCCTGGGAAAGCAGTGGAGGACAGCCCAAAGCCTTGGGACCTTGCATCCACATGGGAGACCTGGAGGAAACTCCTAGCTCCGGATATGATCAGCTCAGCCCCAGCCGTTGTGGCCACTTGGGGGGGGAGCGGGAAACGATCTCTGTCTCTCCTCCTCTCTGTATATCTGCCTTTCTAATAAAATTAAATCTTTCTTTAAAAACATAACCGTTATTTTATATTGGTTTCTTAAAAGAGAGAAACAAGGGAAGGTATCAGAATAGAGTGAAAGCGTTCCAGATGGCATTCACGAGATTGGCCATTTTCCCCTATTTTCTCCCAGATCAGTGGTCACATCTAGTTGCTTTTCTGGCTGCATCAAGTCCTTCCTGAGATAGTTTTGTGGAAAAGCAGCTCCTGGAAAAAGAGTCCTGGTAAAGTGGCATTGTTACTTGGCTGCCTTTAGCTTGGATCTTTAGTCTTGTAATTCATACTACCTGCTGATGTCTCCATTTGGAATAAAAGGGTCTAGCACTTCCTTCCTCTCCAACATGTGTACATGAGCTGCAGAATCTGTGTTCTCTGATCTAAATCCCACACTTCAGAATGGATTGGAAGACATTTAGAAAGGTTTTGTATTCTGTTGTTTGTGAGCTGAACATGAAAGTTTTCACTTGAAATGACCATTTCACCCTGAAATGCTGGTTGGTCAGCACGGAGTATGTATGTATGTGTAAGTGCCTGGTACAGTATCTGCCTCAGAATGGGATGTCAGTACACACTGAACAATTGGAATACTTGTTGGATGTTAGCTTAGTGTTTCTGACATCTTCATCCCTAGTACCATAGTATGTACTAAGAGTCAACAACAGGCTTTCAATGGGTTTTCCAAGTCCTGAATGTCAATAGTGACATTTATGTCCACTTATCAGCTACGTGGCCTTGGTCTTTACCTTCTGAGCTCTCCTAGACCATGAGAATGGGGAATAAAATGGAACACACATGAAACAGCAGAGTTACGTACCCAACATTGATACTGTCCATATGCCTCAAATGGGGAAATAAAGATAGTTCTCTCCCAAAGACGCTGTTATACTGCAGTGATCTGTGAGAGCGTTTTTATCACACTGCTTCTGACATGGCTTTCAGAAAATTCCCCAAACCTCTGGCCTCCTGTGGACCTAGGCAGCTAAAGAATGATTTTGCAGAAGCACTTTTCTTGTCACTTCATTTGCCCTGGGGCTATTTCCTAATCAGCTAGTCAGATATTTATGGTAACGATTTTCACTAGAAAGAGCAGTTGGGTTTCTCTGAAGGCTAACTCCTGAATTCCTGCCTGCCTAGTTAAAACTCCACCAAAGGCTGGTTGGAGCATGCCCAGGATTCCAGCCAGCGTGGCTTACCTTAGGTAGTCATTTTTAACTCCCTGCTGCAGTCACCTCAGCAGGCATTTTGCAGTTTGTGTATCACAGCTAGAACAGCCACTTCCTGCAACCTCGGGATGCTCTTGCAGTGTAGCCAGATTCCTCATCCTGTCACATCAGCAATCTAAACTGAGAAATATCGTGTTAGGGCTCTCGCCTAGTAGAAAGTGGCTGGATGTTTCCTCCTTGCATTCAGTGGGCTTGCATGTTAGTTACTTGTAATTGGTTTTTAATTTTCACATATTGATCATTTGGAGTATTTGCTCGTGAAGTTAAACGAGCACTACAAAATATGGGCCATTTAATTATATACTATGTAAGACAGCTGTTAATATCTTGACCTATCTTGTAATTATTGGGAAAGTTCTAGAACTGATAGTGGAGACAAGGTTCCCCCTCAATTCTGATTCTGACTTTAGAGTGTAGATTTCATCACTGATTAGACTATCAGCTGTCTTGTCTACCAAGTTCTTTTCCTTCACATCAAAGATGCCCAGGAACCAACTCTGACTACCAAAATTGTGGTCACTGCTTCAGGTACAATTGTTTCTCCAACTGAAGCTTGTTCAGCTTGCCTCTCTCCAAAGGCTTGAGGCGTTGTCCTTTCACAATCAGTGCACACCTCCTGCTACTGAGGATAACCCTACGCAGTTAGTCACCCCACACTATTTTAGGGCTTGTGTTTACTGCCAACCTCTCACACACCACAGCTATCCTTATTGCCAAGCCCCTCTTATAGACCCATCAGTTTGTACACACCCACCTTTGCTGTTAACCACCACACCCACTTCCCATCCTGGCACACTGTGCTTTAATTGCAGCCCAGTGTGGCACTGCTGGCATTTCTTATTTCCCTTTCACCCAGTAGACAATAATGGGAGTTGTGTGGCTTTTAAACATTTCCTAGTTGTTGTGTTTCTCCAGCTGACTTAATGCAGTTGCCTTTCTAGCTTGAAAAAATTCATGTCTTGTATACATACCTTCCCAAAAAAGGACTTGCAAATGAGTGGTTCCTAATAATTCCTCAACAGCACTACACTGTTCAGAGTTGCTCTACTTCTTAAGACATAATGAAGCATTACCTAAGTCATCTTTTCCACTTTTTATAGATTTCTTCCCCTCCACAAGTAATCTTTGCAGCATTTAAAAAACAGATGTGATTATTGGTTAACAAGTTTATTAAAGTCAGCAGTCCATTCTTAAATTAGAAAAATATAAAGGCTAATATTTTAGTATGTGAAATTGGGGAAACGACATTGCACAAAACAAAATGAAAAAAAAAAAAACAGGTTTGTGCTTAAGAACAGGAAAACTACAGGATTTAAAAATAGCAGAATGATACTGGAGTCGTACAGATCATGGCACCACTGGTTAACTTCCTCTGCACACTTTCTGATAATCAATGGTAAATAAAGATATTCTGATATTGTGAAAACAGTTTTGACCTCGCAGACTCCTGCCTGTGCTTGGGCAACAGGGACGTGGCCAGTCAGGCACCATCTTGCTCAAGGAACAACCTAGAGTAGGGAACAAAAAGAACTGCATGACTACTACTTACAGAGCGTCAGTCTGGCTCTCCTCCCACCTGTCCGTGTGTCGATGACTGTTCTTGTGGCCTCTCCACTCCCCAAGCAACCCTGTACCTCGCAGCTGGGCACCTCTCCCACCTGTTGGAGCAGGGCTCCAGTACCTGGCCTTCAGCTTGCTGACACACCCATGGGAAAGTGGCTCGACTGTTTCAGTGGGGACAGTTAGGCAATCACCCTGTACCAGAGTGTTAGGTCCAGTCTGGGCTGTTCCCTAATGCACCAGGAATGCAGCCTGGATGATGGCCCAACTCCACGGGCCCTGCCACCCACATGGAGACTAGGAGATGAAAGACATGCTTATCTGCTTTTGAATCTTAAAAAAAAAAGCAGAGTATTAATTCTAACCAGTCATGTCTGCAAATTAACTTCTGTACATCAAGTACTAGAATGTTCCTCCTGTTTGTCAGAGTAAGCAGAATCTTCATCTAAGGCCAGCAGAGGCTGTGAAGACTGGGTTGACTAGGATCCATAGACAGAGGCGGGTTTAACAAACACATATGAACACATGATTTGAAGATATGTTCCTGCTGTTAGGACAAGCCAATCTTAAACACACGTTTTTAAAAAACAAACCAAAACTGAGAAAACAAAAAGTGTCAGGACAAATCAAAGATCAGTAAGACCAATCAACAAATGCATGACACTGAGGAATAATCGGAGATCACCACGAAAGTATTAGCCACAAAAACAAAAAACATTCCTGAGCTTAGTCCTGGCATCAAGAAAGTGAACTAAACAATCCTTCATGGCCATTCAGTTAGCTACTGATGGTGTCTTACACTCCAGCCAAAAAGGGAGGTCGTAAGAGCCAGCTCTTCAATCTGTCACTTAAACTAGCATGCCACTGGGTAACCCAACAAAATGAAGAAACATCCTGCCAAGTGCTGATATTCCTTGACTGGTGACTTAACATCACGACAATAAAGACTGGTCGGTCCACAAAAGTACCAACTAGACTCCCTCTTGTACTGCTACCACCTTCTAATTAACTAGAATCAAAGTTCCCTCAGGAATACATGGCAGACTGCTTGCAGCCTGGGAGAGCCGAGGAAGATGGCCCTGGCACCCAAGTGGAGATCCAGAAGCAGTTCCTGGCTCCTCACTGGCCCAATATTGCCATCGTGGCTATTTGGGGAGTGAACCAGCGGATAGATGATGTTTCTGTCTCTCTTCTCTATTAATCTGCCTTTCAAAGAAAAATAAATAAAATTACAGTAATAAAAGTTAAAACATTAGTTACTATTTTGCAAATTAAAAATCACAAGCTTTGGGCCTGGCACAATGGTTCAACTAATTCTCTTGCAAGCACTGGGATCCCATACGGGCACTGGTTCATGTCCCAGCTGCTCCACTGCCACATAGCTCTCTGCTTGTGGCCTGGGAAAGCAGCAGAGAATCGCCTAAAGCCTTGGGAACCTGCACCCATGTGGGAGGCGAGACCCAGAGGCAGCTCCTGGCTTTGGATTGGCTCAGCTCCGGCCAGTGTGGCCAGTTGGGGAGTGAATCGGTGGACAGAAGATTCTTCTCTCAGTATATCTGACTTTGCAATAAAAATAAATAAATCTTCAAAAAAACAAAAAACACAGGCTTTTTAACTCATGCATCTAAGTACAAATGCTTAATATGTATAATGGATGCTTGTCCCACAAATATAGAACAATAGGATGGCAGTAGATCAGGGAATGGTAGCTGGTTCATTTAAACAAAAGGCCCAAGGAAGTTGAGCACAGGAAGATCCAGTAATGGGTCAAACAGGAAACCAAGAAAAGGCTGCATGGTCTTTAAAGCCACAAGGCATAGGTTATCTATGAATGTGAGGTGATGTGACGTAAATATGACCCCAAGGTTTTCCTCAAGAGGAATCTTCCATAATTTGTGGACTTAAACGACTATTTGAAAGTAAAACCAATGGCTCTGGAATTCCTATTTCTGTGCCTAGGCACTGAAGAAATCAACCAAAACTAAATCCTGTGTCTCTGAGGAACACACCAGACACACACACAGCAACAATGTCTGTTGTTGTTCAAGATAAGCATACGTAAGCAGAGACAGCCCTTGGAAAGAGAAGCGGAATGCTTCCCATCCTCCCACGTTAGAATCCCCAGCTATGGATCAGAATCTCCACTAAACAGCCAACTCTGCACTAAAGACCTTACAAACCCTGTCGCAGGGTCCCATTCCAATTTTTTAAAAATATAGGCTCATTTTCAAAGCCATTCAGTTGTGGTACTAGAGGGCAGGCTCGAGCTGCAGGCATTGAGCCTTGAACCCAGCCTCCTCCAGAAGTGGTTAGATGCTGCAGCTCCAGCCGCAAGGGAGCCAGGTTGGCGTGCAGATATCCTGGCTGCAGCCTGGCCCTGTTGGCGGTCGCAGACATTTAGGGAGTATACTGGCGGATTAAAGGTTTCTTTCTTTTCCTGCCACTCAAACAAATCAGTACTTGAGGGGCAGGTGCTTAATTAGCCTTAGTGGCAAAGCCCTCCATATACCACATCCTAAGAGAGCTGCGGCAGTGATGGCCAGGGTAACTGGGTTCCCGGCTCCGCAGACATCTGGGCACTAAAACACACTGGCACTTCTCTCCATGTGCCCCTCTCTGCCTCTCCAAGAAGACAAGTGTATAAAATGCTACAAAACACGTAAGTGAACAAGCACTTGAAATTAAAATACATCAATACCTGTAGTTTATCACTCAAGATGTTTCGGGGCACCCCTAACGAAGCAGGGTCGAAATCTAGAACCAAATCAACACCAGGTATTCTGATGTTATCTTAAGTAACTACTGTTAACTATGCTTCCACGACTTTGGATTGTGTATCCCTTGTCACCACGTAATGAAATCTCATTGACCAGAAACTGAAATCCAAACTAATCAGCATTCACTCTCAAGACACTGGTTGTTGTCCAAAGGAAGTTTCATTGTTAGGGAATGGCCTGTTGGGTCCAGAATGCAACCAAGTATAGCTTAAGTATACAAATAGCCCCCTGCAAAGATAGGGGGAAATGCCTGAAATTTAACTTCATTACTATTTGCATCAGCCACATTCCCCATGCTTAGGAATAACAGGATTAGTGGCAACCACAGTGAAAACAGCAAAGATACATATGACTTCCATCAGTGCAGAATATTGTACTGGATGGAGCTGAACCGTAGCATCAGCAAGCATACAGGGAACTGTTTCAGACCAAACCTCACCCCGTCTCACTTAAAACTGGCCAGCCATCAAGCCTTGGAGCAGATCAGGCACACCTGAGTTGGTTCAGCAACAGCCAGGGCAAGGCGGAGATTCCTGTGGGAGATGGGGGCGCCCCGCCAAAAGGTCCAGTCACGTTTCTCAGCCTTCGCAAGGCAACTGTTCCCTAGGGGATACAGCAGGTTCATTTTTAAGTTGGTAATTCCGTACAACCCACAAAAGGTCCCCCAGCCCTGACCCTCAGCGAACTGCTGATTGTCAGGACAAGGGTCACTCTCTGAAGGGGCAACCAGAGTTACAGAACAGACTAGGAAAGACAAGACAAAGGGAAGGGCCAGGAAAAGGATCTCGGCGTTCCTGAAGGCGACACTTTCCCAAGATGCACTGCCTTCTCCTCTGGGCAAACACCCCAGCTGTGCCACCCACAGGAGGCAGAAAGGAGCAAGAAAGCCAAGTGCTGTTCACTAACAGTGCACACTAGCCCACCGAGAGGAGGCCTTTTGCTCCCTAATCACCTGGCTGGAATTCACCCTGGGAACAGTAAGGGGCTGTCATCTTCATCCTACTTCCTTACTATTTGCTAGGAAGAAAGATCGTCCTGTCCACACAGAGCATTCGTACTGCACAGTGCAAGTGCCAGGCAGTTAGACTGTCCAGTACTGTCCCTCTTGCAAGTTGCCTTGGCAGCATCAAAAACAACTGGGAGCTAACAGTTCAGCTACCAGCAACAGTATGAAAAGGACAGATGGCCAGGGCGTTCAAACAAGGAAGAGGTCGTTCGTCTTCACCTCCAATTCCCAATAAAGCAGCCAAGGTCACCCGGTCGAGGAAGACAAAGGTGACTTTAGACTCCAAGTAAACATTTAACACAGTGCATAAGGGAGGAACAAATCCCGGCTGGGTGAGGAGCGAGGTTCCAGCTCAAGCCTCCATCAACGGGAGGCACCAACCCGGCTGGTTCATGACTCACCAGGCTACCCAAGATCAGAGAGAAGCCAAAGGGGACGGCATGAGCAAGCACAGCAAAGGCAAGATGGGAGAGCAGCTTGTGTGAGAGCTGCTACATGCCCAGCTAAGACGCAGGGAGCGGGCACGAGTGGGACGAGGAGAAGCACTGGGCTCCCAAGCGAAGGGCCCCAGTGATCCGTTATGATTTAATCGGAAAACACGGTCTGTGGCTGGTGTAGCAAAGCTTTCCAGTGGGGTCGGCATCAAACTCTTCCAAGCTACCTTCCTCCATTTCCAGGAAAAGACACCTCAAGATCATCTGGAGCACAAAATTAGCCGCACCCCTATCGGTTATCAGACTCAAGTCCCGTGGGAAAATAGATCGATCGGGTTCGCCCGTCAAGCCCTACACCTGTCCAGCTCCTTCACGGAACAACGCCCATGCACCAGAAGCGACCAGACATGGAGGCGATGACATGGAGGCCCACATCGGGAGGGGGAGGGAGGGATCCTCGCAGGCCTGGAGAACTCCCAGGAAAGGACTGCGGCACTGCCCTCCCCCAGCGCGCAGGGCGCGGCCCTCTCCCCGCCTCCTCCACTGCGGCTCGGCCGGACGGAACCCCCCTGCCCAGCCCACCCGCGCCGCGGCCCCAGAGCAGGTCGGGCCTGGGCGGAGCCGCGGCCGCACGCCCGTCCCCGCCTCCGGCGCGCGCTTCCTGCCACGTCGCGCAGAGCCCAGGGCCCAGACACTGCGGCGCGGGGCCCCGGGCAGGGCCAATGGCAGGCGCCCGGTCCCCGGGCGGCGGCAGCCAATCAGACGGGGCGGCCGACTCCCCCGGCGGCCGGCGGCGCGGGAGCCGCTCCCGCTGACCCTGCCCCCGCGCGTCCCGCGCTGTCCCCCGCCCCGGGGGCCGCGCCAGACCCGCCCGGCGGCTGCGCACGCCCGACGCCCTAACTGACAGGCGCCCCGCTCCAACCGAATGCCGCCATTTGTGTTTTCACACGCACGGCGGGAGGAGCGGCGGCCAATCAGCACGCAGAGGCCAGCCGGAAGCGCCATCCTCTGCAGGAAGTAATGGCTGCGTACGGGGCCGGACCTTTTCCGCTCCCTTCGCCCTCCCCCTCCGGCTGCCGCAGGGCGGGCCTCCCCTCTCGCCGGCAGCCGACCGTCCCGTGCCCCTTCCAGCCAGCCCTCTCCCCGGCGCTGCCCACCCCTGGCACCCCCGGCGGCGCCAGACCGGGCCGCCCCAGCGCCCCCACGGCCCCCGGCGCCGCGGGCCTCCCTCCCGCCAGAGTCCCGCTCCCCTACCTAGCCGAGGCTCTCTGAGGAGCCGGAGCCCCAGAGCACAGCCTCTTCTCGAGGGCGGCCCCGGCGGCTCCCGCGGATTGGCGGCGAGCTGGCCAATGAGCGCCGAGCGCCGGGCCGCGCGGCCAATGGCGCGGCGGTGGGGGGCGTGTCCCGGGCGCCCCTGGCGCCGGCGCCGGGGATCCCCGTGCGGTCAGTGGCGTTTCCGCTCGGGCAGCGGGCTGAGGGAGCCGCCGCCGCCGCCGCCAGCGCCGCCGCCAGCACCGCCGCCGGGGGAGGGGCGGCCGCCGCCCGCCTGCGCCGCGACTCACGCAGCCCCGGGCCGCCAGTTGGGCCGACACAGTCGCGCCGGCCCCCTCCCTCCGCGGCCCTTCCCCCTCCCCGCCTGGGGCTCGCTCCGCCTTTTTGCCTCCCCCCACCCCCACCTCCCGGGGACCGGCCCTTCCCGGCCAGGAAACGCCGTGGCGCCGCGTCGGGCCTAGCTCGAGCCTGCTGCCTCCCGGGAGTTGCCGTGCCCCGCAGGCCGGGCCCAGGCCTCCCGGCGGCGCCTGGGACAAGGTAAGGGTCCGAGCGGAAAGAGAGCAAACCTCCCGGCCGGGCCCCCGAGAAAAGGGAAGGGAAGGGTCACCTCCGGCCGGACGGGACGCGCGGGGGCCTAGGCCCTGCCCGGGCGCCCCGCAGGGAGGAGGTGGCCCCTGATCGCTCCCCGCCGCCCCCGCACACGCTGCACCCCTCTGGACCTGCGGGAGAGAGGACCCCCTCCTCCCGCCTGCACGCCCCTGGACCCCAGCCCACTGCACTCGGCCGGGGCCAGGACGCTCCCCTCCCCCACGCCGCTGCACCCCGTTTACTGAGCTCTCCCTGGTCCACGTTGACCCCGGCAGGCGCGAGGCCTCTGGCAGCCCCCCACCGCGACCGACCCCCGCCCCGTTCCCGCGGCCTGGGCGGGGATGGGGGCCCCTGCGCGTCTCCCTTGGGGCGCCTTCCCTCTCGTGGCTGGGCACCCCCCTCACCAGCCCCCCTCAGATGGCCACCCTGTTTCCCACACACCCCGACCTCACAGCCTTGGGCTCCCGGGGCGTCTGGCCGGGATCCGTGAGATCGCCCCCGTGGAATGTGTAGGAGTGGAGCCAGATCGGGTCGTCGGTGCATGCCTTGGGCGTGGAGAGCGATCTTGGGGGGGCACAGATGGGGGAGGCGGCGGGTTCCGGGCCGCCTCGTGCACGCGGGGTCGGGGTGCGAGGCAAAGTTTCCCGGGTGGGGACGCCCCTCCCGCTGCGCGCGGCGGACCCGCATTTTCTGCTTTCTCATGTTACTTGTGCAATGTGTGCGTGTCCAGAGCCCTGGCTTCCCGTCGGCTTTGTCTCTCTCCCCACCCTGGGGTTCGTCTCCCCGGGAATCCCCGTGCCCCCGAGGTCCCTGCCGGCTTCCTCCTCCCCTGTGGGGTTGAGGTGGCCAGTCGGTGACCAAGGTCATCTTTACGTGTCTTTGTTGGCCGGGTGTGTGAGTAGAGCTCCACTTGGGGTGGAGGAGAACCAGGCGGCCAGAGTGTGCTGGGCTTCTCGGGAGACTGTGGGAAAGAGAAGTATTTTGGGTGGTTAATTTCATATGATTAACGTTTTTAGGTCACTGAGAGAGAAGTTAGGAGTGGTAATTTTAGATGTGTGGAATCTGAGCGAGGACTGGAACGGAGGTTACTCACGGAATCCGAGGTTTCTGGGCCTCTTGGAGGACACGGGGAGAAAAATTTGGTTTTGGGTTTTTCCAGTTTTCTCAGGAGGATCATTAGTTCTTGTCTGTAGCTAAAAATTCTGGCCCCTAATGGGATTAGCGTCTGTGGGGTTTACTTGGACTGTCATTGTGTGTGTCCTCTGGTGGGACAAGCTGCATATTTAAGTCTGCAAAATGCTTGGAACGTTGGCCTTCTGAACGCTGAAGCCTAAAATGCTGTCTTACTTAAATGAGTATTAGTAATTTGAGGAATGCTGGTGTTTCTTTATAAAAAGGCCATGGTTTGGGATGAGCGCTGTGGGGGTGGGGTGGCGAGAAGGTGTGCGCCAGGCGGCTGCAGCTGGACAAGGGGTGGGGGGATGGACGGGGCGGCCGCCGTCCCCTGGGAAGGCCGGCACGGCGGCGTCCATTAGCGCCCAGGGCTGCTTCCGGGGGATTTTCCCTGCTGAACTGGTTTGCCTTTTACTGCTGTGAAGAGAATTAGCAGTTGCTAACCTTCTACCCAATTATGGATAGCAACGTCTGGAAACTGGATCATAGTTTAAAACTGGATTGTTTGATTTGGGTCATGTTCCCGCAGAATTTTCTTTTTTAATCTGAGATTGTGCTTGATAGGCGCTCCACTAGCGTTTGAATTTTTAAAATCGTTAAAATTGAAATAGTGAGACTTTAAGGGCCTTTCTGAGAACCAGAGTTGGGAATAAATGAGGGTCAGGATTTTTTGTTTGTTTTTGATTTTTGATTTTTCCTGCAGCTGACATGTTTTCCTTCATCTCCTTAATCATTGGATCAGAGTTGATATTTTTGCTTCCCATTGATTAGGGCATGTGTATTGCATAGATGTTTTGCTGGAGACATTCTCCTAACTTGGAATTCAAAGCTCTACAAAGATCTGCCATTTTTGAAGTGGCTTCTAAGTATAAATAGTTGCCTCTTAATTTCTGTGTTCAGAAACAAACTTCTCCATGTTATTTTCTGGAATTTGACCTATAAAATTAGGATAATTGTATGCATATTGGATATGTTTTTCTGACATCACAGGGATGAATCTTTGGCTGTGGGCCAAGGGAAATACAGGACAGACCAGAAAAAAATATGCAGAAATAGCCTGAGTTTACCTTCCTGCACTGAGACAGTGTGAACCCCTCCAGGATGGAGAACTGAAGCAGAAGTCTGTGAGTGTGCGGCGCCCCAGGTACACTTCCCGATGGACAGCACTAACTGTGCCCGGCGGGTTGCGCTTTACCCTCCCAGACGCAGGCATCCTCAAACTCAGAATTTTGATTTGTCCAGTTTTGCATAAGCTTACCTAAAGTCCACATACATCTGGCATTTGTGGCAGTGAACCAGAGTTCGCAGATGTTATCCACATTGGTTTGCCTGTGAATAAAATAGATCTGTGAAACGGAACCTTTAGTGGATATTTAGTAGAACCTTTAGTCTAGGTGGTTCTAATTCTTACTGCAGTCACATTTACAGTACCATAGCAAGTTAAGATTTCACTTCTACTGGCTGCTTCAAGTAATTTAAAACTAAATTTTATACTAAGTTTTAGTGTAAATTATTAATATTAAAAATAACCATATAATTACTATTTCACTGTTATTTCCTATGCTTTTGAAACCTGTTACTGTTTTGATAAAATTGTTTAGTGAAGGATCAAAGAGGCCCTTTTTGTGGAATTATTTAGCCAGTATACTTGAAAATCTATTACGTCTTTTTGTATTTTATGTCTAGGGACTTTGGATTTTTTTGAAATTACTTTGATCTTTCTGGGGAGAGTGACTATTTCATTTTTACCTTTGAGTTGAAAAATAACAGCAAGGTGGAATGTGGTAGCCATGAGGCCATGGGCTTACGACAGTCACTGGGTCTGGATGGTTTCTTTTTTTTTTTTTTTTTAATGGCTTTTTGTTGAGTTTAAACTTTTTAGTTTAATTTAAAGAGTGGATCTGATTTATTAAAATTGTTTCAAGAATTGAAAACTGAAAATTTTTTGTGAAGCATGTTTTTCAGATTTAAGGCTTCAGTTCTGCAGAATGTGAGATAATGCATGTGGTAGTGGGACTGGGAAGCCAGGGCTGCACTTGGGATGGACGAGGGTTGGTTTCATTCCTTACTCAGAGCGGCATTGCAGCTGTTCAGTTGGTAATAGCTTATTTCTTTTGCACTTAGATTTAAGGATGTTCATGAAAGACAAAATGTGATTTCTTTCACTTATCTACACATACTTTGTTAAAACAGTCTTAAGGAAAATGTTTTGTTGCATGGTCACTTAGAATTGAGGTAAGAGACCCAGTGACTTGGGGTGGCATTAGAAAGCCCCTCCTCAGGCAGTTCTCTTCTGACAAAGCATGCCCCAACAGTTAGGCTTATGGAAGGAAACTGAGAAAAAGAACAATGAAGCTGTGTCTGTCTACTTTGTATGAGCAAGGACTTTGTCATCCCATCCTGCCTCACTGTTTTTCCATCTTATTGATTTTGTTTGCAGTGTACCTGAGGGAATAGCTCACTTAATGTTAGGTCACTTTCAGTAGTCTTGGTAAGAAGATGAGAATAATGAATGTTCTGCTTGTTGGGATATTGGAACAATGCCTTAATGTTTTGGTTACTGACGTTATTGGCTGGGCTGCATAATGGATATCTCTTGCTTCCATTGCATTGCATTCTCTTCTTCATGGTCCTCATAGTATGAGGATTCCCAGAGTTTTGATGGCGGACTGAAGTCATAAGAATGCTTCTCCTTGGTCATGTTAGTTAAATAAATGTACCCAGAGTTGGGAATGCATTGATCTGTGTTGTGAATTAAAAAACCAAAACAATGCTATAGGAATTCATACAGAAATGGTGTTATCTCAGGAATCCAAGTTTTTTGAATTCCTAGTTGATCTGGATGAGAAATAGATGGAAGCATGCGCAGAGCCATAGACCTCTGCGGCAGTATTTTGCCGGAGCAGAAAAGGAAGATTTCTGTTTCAAATTGCCAGCTGCTTATGTCAGACTGACTCCCTTATTATGCCTCCAGTAGGCCTGTCAATATGGCCAAACAGCTAGATAAGTGCAGGGCAGGACAAAGGGCTCTTTGCACAGCAGGGAGGCAGTGCTGGTTGGGGGAGGGGCTACAGGAGAGGTTCTTTTTCCCTGTGAGATTATTCAGTTTGGCACACAATTAAAGAAATCATTTTTAGTTCCCACTCCAGCATTGAATTTCTGCCAACCATATACTGCTAACTCCCCAGTTTGGTATATTCCAGAATATCTGGTAGGGACTTGTCTCCTGCAAAAATAAAAATAATTGTTAATAATAAAGAACTAGAAGTCTTGTGTAAGTTTTTAAAAAAAAAAAAACAATTACATACACTGTGCTCTTCTGAGTACCAGTAACTTCTTGACTAGACAGTTCTAGAGCATCTGCTAGCTGAATTCTTATTAAGAATGGAAAAGAATGTTCCAAGTAAAACTCATATTTTAGAACACAGTAGGTGTATTCCAGTTGGAATTAGACCACAAAGTATAAAATAGTAGGTTTCCCTTTGTGAAGTAGTTGCGCGTTGCTGTTCCTGTGCTTTCAGTAAGGCAGGGCACACTGTCCTGCCGCCTTGGAGAGCCCGACAGCCTGACGGTCACTCCTGCCTTCACTGTGCAGTTCAAACACAACTTTGTAGTTAGCACTTGTGCTGTGCTGTCTTGTAAAAATGGGTTAGTTGTATCCAGATTATTATTAGACTTACTATGAATCAAAGTAAGAAGAGATTGAGTATTTGATCTCTTCAAGCTAAAATCATGATATGGTTCAAAACTTGTAATTCCCAGTTTTTTGTTTAAGATTCATTCATTTATTTATTTTTGTTGGGAAATGACAGGTTTATACAGTGAAGGAAAGACAGAGAAAAAGATCCTCCATCCGCCTGTTTACTCCCCAAGTGGCCACAGTGACTGGAGAGGAGCTGATCCTAAGCTGAGCTTCTTCCAGATCTATCACATGGGTGCAGGATCCCAAGGACCTTTGACAATCCTCCAGTGTTCTCACGGGACATGAACTGGCAACCCATGTGGGATCCTGATAGTTGCAAGATATTTAGCCATTGAGCCATTACACAGGACTCCATTTTATTTATGTTGAAAGTTACAAATAGTGGAAGAGTTTTTCCATTCACTGGTTCACTTGCCCAATGTCGGTAACAGCCAGCGATGGATCTGGTAGGATCCAGGAGCTTGTCTGTGTCCTCTGCTGCTTTTTTCCTAGGCTATTAGTAGGGAGCTGAATCACAAGCAGGGCAGCCAGGACTCAGACCGGAACCTGGGCCGGTATGGTGGCTCAGCTGGCAGATCCTCTGCCTGCTAGCGCCAGCATCACATATGGGCACTGATTCTAATCCTGTTCATACCCCAACTGCTCCACTTCCCTTCCATCTCCCTGCTTGTGGCCTGGGAAAGCACTGGAGGATGGCCCAAGGCCTTGGGACGCTGCACACACATGGGATACTCGGAAGTAGCTCTGGTTTTAGAGTGGCTCTGCTCCATCTGCTGCGGGCGCATCAGCAGATAGCTGATCTTATCTCCTCACTATAAATCTGTATTTCAGATAGGAGTCACAGGAAGGGGCTTAGAATGCT
Source organism: Ochotona princeps (assembly GCF_030435755.1). Classification (NCBI taxonomy): domain Eukaryota; kingdom Metazoa; phylum Chordata; class Mammalia; order Lagomorpha; family Ochotonidae; genus Ochotona; species Ochotona princeps. The sequence continues at coordinate 38,429,690 of NC_080852.1, read as the reverse complement.
ACACTGCAACACTGGCCCCAAAACTTGGGTCTTTCTTGAGATTTTCATTGAAATATTATAAAGATGAACGTCTTTTTTTTTTTTTTTTTAAGACTTATTCATTTTATTACAGCCAGATATACACAGAGGAGGAGAGACAGAGAGGAAGATCCTCCATCCGATGATTCACTCCCCAAGTGAGCCGCAACGGGCCGATGCGCGCCGATCTGAAGCCGGGAACCTGGAACCTCTTCCGGGTCTCCCACGCGGGTGCAGGGTCCCAAAGCTTTGGGCCGTCCTCAGCTGCTTTACCAGGCCACAAGCAGGGAGCTGGATGGGAAGTGGAGCTGCTGGGATTAGAACTGGCGCCCATATGGGATCCCGGGGCCTTCAAGGCGAGGACTTTAGCCGCTAGGCCATGCCGCCGGGCCCAAAGATGAATGTCTTGATAATATTATTGGTTTCTGAAACAAATGACAACTACATGCCTATCACTAGTTTGTTTATTTTTGATTATTTCTTTCTATCTGAGAGGCAAAGACAAAGATCTTCCACCCACTGCCTTATGCCCCCAAATATTTAAAGCAGCCAAGACTCCCAGGCCTCCCGTGTGGGTGTGAGAGATCTAAGTGCTTGGGCCCTCATTTGCTGCCTGCCTGAATGCATTGGTAGGAAGCAGAACCCAAGAGGGGTAATGGACAACCTGCACTCCTACATGACCTGTGGTGGTCCCAGGTGGAAGCCTAACCCACCACCTGTAACACCCACCCCCATGAAACCCCTATCAAAACAGAATTGAATGTGTAGGCAAAATAGGTAACAGTTACTTAGATTGCAAATGGAGTCTTACTTTATAAAAGTCTATGATGAGATTCTTTTAAACCTTTATTGTATTTTAAGAGAATCTGAGTTTTAGCAATAATGGGTTTGAACTTAGTTTCTGAGAGCACATGTGTCACTTGAATGAGGTACCACCTGTACTGCTATGTGTTAAACTGTCCTTAAAGTTTTCTCTCCCACGTATGAACTCATCAAAGGAATTGGAATGCTAGTTTTGCTTGTGAGTTAGCAAAGAACCAACCAGTCACCAAAAAAATCCACACCTACCTGTAATAAATATTGTAATAGCAAACAAACTTGAACCAAGTTTGTACATTTCCCTCTGTAGAAAAAAGATGTTACACAATTGATATTTTATTTTTAGAGTAATTTGACCTGAAAAAGGAAATTTGAGTAACCAGTTATCATGACTGTTAGTTGTTTTCGCCAGCATGGTTGGACCAGCACTGACATGAAATTTAGTGGCCTGTATCTTATGTTGCTACATTTTACGGTGGTCATTTCCTCTCTTGGTGCATTCATTGAGATGAATTATTTTCATAGATTTCTGGGGGAAAAAATGGAAACCATCCAGTTCAAGCCCTGGTGTGGTTTTCTTCACATAAGCTGAAACCCACATTCCTAGCATTAAAATAAGTATCATTTGTACATTCTCAAATATTTAGGAATAGTTAATTAGAAAAAAAGTAGAAATATCTTTTTCAGTTCTTTACCTGAATCTTTAGAGACCTTCAAGTGTTTTGGCAAAAGAGAGTAGGGACTGGGCCGGCACAGTGTGTAATAGGCTGATCCTCTGCCTTCAAGCAACAGCATCCCATATGGGCTCTGGCTCATGTCCCGCTGCTCCACTTCCCATCCAGCTCCCTGCTTATGGCCTGGGAAAACAGTAGAAGATGGCCCAAGCCGTTGGGACCCTGCCACCTGCATTGGAAACCTGGAAAAGGCTTCTGGCTTCAAGTCGGCTCAGCTCCAGCCATTGTGGCCATTTGGGGAGTGAACCAGTAGATGGAAAATCTTTTACCTATCTATCTATTTATTTGTTTATTTATTTGGAAAATACTAAAAAAGAGAGTAGAGATCCCATCTTGATTCTAGAGGCTTTAATAACTACTGTGGCACTATAAATAGCTCATCTCATTTTTATTGAGACCATTTAGCAGTTGGCTGGGATGCAGAAGAGACCACAACACCATACCTCATCTTCATCTCGCCTGTACCTTACTGCTCCACCTTGTTCCCTACTGTTATCCCACAGCACCTCTTCCCAGCCGAAAAAAAACTAGGTCAAAGGGGGGAAACTGGATGGCTAATGTGATTTCTGTTGTAGTGAGACTGAGTTTGCTTTTTATGTATTTAAATACAAAGGTAATTTGTATTTTCACTATACACTATTAATAGGTGTACAGTGATTTTATACTTTCGGTATATCCTGTTTTATTGATAAACCATGATATATTCTTAATGCCTTACATAAAGAACGATTTTAAAATACTTCATTTTCATTGGTTTTCCATTGTTAATTTTTTAAGCCAACACTGCTGTACCAAATGAGAAATTTTCACTTTTTCATTGTTTTGTGATGAAGTTTTCCCCTCTTCTAATATGTGAAGACTCAAATAAAACTCAGTAATCTAATAAGTTATGTGCCCTGCTTAGTATAGTAAGACGGTTATTGCCTAATTCTTAGTTGCTGTAATCTGATTATGATACTCCAGTTTCTCATGTTAGCAAGTCTACTGCTGATGTGTACGTTTTAGTGCAAGGCCCAGCTCATTGTTTTAGATTTGCATCTGTTTACTCGTCTTAGTGTGTGGGTTCCTCTTCATGAAGTGGGTTTCTGTTGTTGTTATTACTGTAACTGTCTTTGGCTGATGAGAATTTCTTGAGTGAAGAATCAGCTCTGTAGGTGTGTTTGGTGTCCTGGGAGAGCTGGGAAGGGCCTGGTGGCAGTCACTCTGCCTCTGCAGTTCTATTCTCCTTTATTTAATGTGGCTGTTGAGAATTGGCTTGTTTTGTAAGAGAAGCTGCATGTAAAAGAAAGAGCCACAGTTAACTGCGGTTGTTTTAAAATATATTTAAGTATAGAAATAAAGATTTTTTTAAAGTGTGTTTATTAAGATAGCATCTGGAATAAAATCAAAATGGCACATCTTTTAAAAGCTTTGTTTTTTTTAACTTTTTTTTAAAAGAGTTATGTATTTTTATTACAAAGTCAGATATACAGAGAGGAGGAGAGACAGAGAGGAAGATCTTGCGTCCGATGATTCACTCCCCAAGTGAGCGCAAAGGCCGGTGGTGCTGCGTCGATCCGGAGCTGGGAACCAGGAACCTCTTTCGGGTCTCCCTCGCAGGTGCAGGGTCCCAAAGCTTTGGGCTGTCCTCAACTGCTTTTCCAGGCCACAAGCAGGGAGCTGGATGGGAAGTGGAGCTGCTGGGATTAGAACTGGCGCCCATATGGGATCCCGGGGCTTTCAAGGGGAGGAGAGGACTTCAGCTGCCAGACCACGCCACCGGGCCCTGTTTTAGTTCCAAAGACAAGTGTTTACCCTAAAACAATGAAGATTTGGGCCTTACAAAGAGTATGATTGAGTGTAGTTTTAGATTATTATGTAAATGTGAAATGTTTATTTTTTTTTTCCATTTTTGTGATGTCAGCTATGGCCAGGGTACTGTGGTGAGGGTAAGAACATTTTATCCACAGTGAAAAATAGTAGATGCAATGTCTTAAAAAAGAAAAGATTTGGGGGAAGTGTGGGAAGATTAACCTTTAGAATATTCTTTTAAAAAGAGTGGCTTGACTGGTGTCAGTTTCTTAAGATAAGTCTAAAATTTTGAATGAGTATCAAACTGTTACATGTTTCCTATTTAGACCATGTTTATTAAAAATTTACCCAATATTTAAAAACCTTTTTGCTCGGTGAAATAAGCCAGTCTCAAAGGGACAAATATGTTCTTTCTGATGTAAGGCAAATTACAAAACAGATATATGGGTGGACAAGTATATTCACATATTCTCATGGGGCGAGCTGCGAGAGGGAGACCAGCATACCAGGAAGGGAAGGTGGTCTGCTCTCACATAAAAGGGGGACTTGCAGTGAAGCAGCTCAGTACACCTTGACGGGATGATGATTTTCTACCTTTGCCTACAATGCCATGATCCACTTAAATACGAGAGTATAAAATGTTTTAGCTGTTGCTAAAGGACTATTCTATGTAAAAATACGGTGGTAGGGAAAGGCAGAATCCCCATAACTACAAAATTGCATCATGGAAAAAGATTCTTTAAAAAGGAAAGAAAAACCTTGAAAAACAAAGTTGGTCAGCATATTTGGAATTAAAAGGTAGTCACACATTGCATTACATAAGTAGTACTAACACCAGATGTTTGCACAAAACCAGGAAAAGAAAACTAGGCTAACAACCTATGTTGAGTTCAGAAGAGACTGTAGCCATTCTGCCCGGAACAAGTAGGTAGCAAAGCTAACTCCAGGCTCTTATTCAAAACCGTGGAGTGCTTGACTTCACCCGGGTGTGGTTACTTCAGTCTCTGGTCTTCATGTTTAACCTGACCCAGCGCCTCTCGAGATTTCATGTGTTGCCAGGATTAAGATTTGTTTCAGTTGTTGAGCTGTGTGGGTGTCTGGCTAGGGAGTGTCGAGTCCCATGGGAAGGTGGGTGTGTTGGAAAAGGGAAGCTGGGAGGAGGTGTGCTCTTCCTCCGAACTGTGTCAGGAACAGTTAGTGTGGAAAGGAATGGCTGGAAAGTTTGCAGTACCCAGAGCAGTAGCAGGGAGAGAAGTAGATCTAGCCTACTTCATGAAATACTCAAAACTGGGTCCAGCTGAGAGGTGTAAAAAGTCATTTTTGGAGGCATATCTTAGTTTCTCTTAACTGTGGCTTTTTTTTTTTAACTCCTGTGTTGTAATGGAAAATAGTTACATAAAGAATTGAGCTGCATGTCTTGTTAAAATTATTTTTTGAATTGTAGTTTTTTTATATATAGGGCTGATAGGAGTGTCTTGGTTTCTTGGAACATTCCTGGTTTATGTCGGCTATCCTAACATAATTAGTAATAGCAACCTTTTCACTCTCAAAAATGCCCCAGTTTTGGATCATAAATTACATGCTCACCCTAATTATAGAGAGTGGTGGAACTTTCAGTCGCTAGCTAGCAACCCAATTTTGCTGTATACAGTTCTTCTGATTGGGAGGAGGGCATCTTCAGTCTGCAAGGTTTATATGCTGGTTTCACTAAACCCCCATTGCTAAATAAGCTTTTTTTTTTTTTTTTAAAGATATTTATTTATTGGAAAGTCAGATTTACAGGAAGTTCTTCCGCCTGCTGGTTCACTCCCCAGTGGCCTCAACAGCAGGAACTGAGCCTGTTTGGAGCCAGGAGCTTTTTCTGTATCTCCCACATGGGTGCAGGGTCCCAAGGTTTTGTGCCATCCTCCACTGCTTTCCCAGGCCACCAGCAGGGAGCTGGAAGGGAAGTGGAGCAGCCTGGACATGAACCAGAGCCCATGTGAGATCCCAGCACACGCAAGGTGAGGACTTCAGCCACTGAGCTATTATGCCAGGCCCCCAAGTAAGCAATTTTTAGAATGTTTTTTTCTTTACTTTTTCATTGGATGTAATCTATTTGATCCAGATAAGGGCTGTACTTTGTGCTTGATTGATAAGTTTGAGTCTATTTGTAAAGTTTCTGCTCTTTGTATTGGGAAGATTGGATTGTCACTTAATTGAGCTATTAGATGAACTTCTCCACGCATATCTCATGTAAATTAGCATCATTTGTAATAATGTTGTGTTCATCCAAAAATACTTACCCTAATTGGTGCTGTTTAGCCTGGGGAGTAAGAGTGCCAGAGGAGATCCTGAGAGGCGGTGCTGGTAGGTCAGCTGGCTTTGAGTTCCCCAGTTTTGCTTCCCTTGTTAAGCCTTTGGGGAATGTAGTGGACTAGTAGGTGGGAACTTATTTTTCCTGTCTTCATCTCAATCTAAAAGCCTTTGTAAAAGTAAGAGCTAATACCTGCTTGTCTATGGCATCTCAAGCAGCTCTTGATATTCACTGCCTAGATTATCCACTTTCAAACTTTATGAACTTAAAAAATTGAAGAATCCAAAGAGCTTTTGTCTGTGGATTATATCCAATTTAAGAAAAATTTTAGTTACTAACTTTAAAATAATGGCAGTAATGTGAACATAATAAACGTGATTTTTTGGTAGCAAATAGCTATTCCAAGTTCTTTGTGTTTTTGGAGTAATCTTGTTTGGGGTGGCATTGTAGTAACAAAGCAGGCTGAGCTTCTGCTTGGGATACCCATGTCTGTGTCAGCACCCCCTTCAGTGCTCTGCTGCTTCTGATCTGGAGCCCTGCTTCCCGGGATGAAGTGGCCAAATCTTTGGCCATGTATTGGGGGAATTGACCAACAGAGCAGGGTGCCTCTGCTTTTTCTTCTTTCATTCTGCCTTTCAAATAAATATATTTTTTAAAGTAACCTTGATTTACAGTTTTGCAAGTCTCTTTAGTGTCTTTTTTTTTTAATGGTTTTTTTCTTAACTGCTGCTGCATTTGATCTATTGTGTCACTTTGTTTTGAAGACCGAAGAAAATCTAACCTTGCATTGATAATATAGTTGGAAAAGAGCAAACCTCACATGTCCCATGCAGGAAACTAGAGGATTTCAGGAATTCTCAAACAACACAAAGAATCCCTGGTTTCCTTGAAAACTCTCAGTTGTGGGTGCCTGGTAACTTCTATTTCAAATTTATTACAACTTCAAAAAGAACCTAACCTTTTCTCCCTATTCCCCGTTCTACAGATCCAGTTTGCACTAATACCAATGTAATTTCTTTTTGTTGGGCCATAGCACACAGTTTTTGGATGACAGAACAGTGATTGTTGCATAGTGAGCTTTTGGCTTTTTCCTTTCTTGCCTTCATGTGTCCCTTTAGAGGTATGTGGGCCAGTTACAGTGTTTGGGAATCACTTTGTGACTAGGTCTCCAACTCGGTGTCACGAAATTAATTTTAGTTCATTTTCAAATTCTTAGGGTTTTTTCCCTATAATTATATAAACTTTTTAAATGGTTATAAAGTAAGCTTTAAAAACTGAGTGTCAGAAAAGTCAAGATCATATCCTAGTCTCTTCTACCTTCTTACTCTATATGTACATCATAAATATCCAAAACACCTTTTTGTCATATTTTTAACATTAGAGCACTTAAATTAGTTTACTGAAGCTGTCCCCTGAGTTTCTTATCTAGTTGTAGATGAGGAAAGTCTACAGCAAAAATAGTTTCTCTTTTTGTTTGAGAGGAATGTCTCATCCACTGGCTCACTTTCCACAAACATGCAGTAGGCAAGGCTGGGCCAGTAGTTCCTGCCTGAGTGGCAGGAACCCAGCAACCTGAGCCTTCACTGCTGCCTCCCGAGGCACCGCGCCTGCCGCCCTGCCCGCCTGCCGCATGCTCTCTCGGGCTGCCCCCTTTATTTGAAACGCAGAGTTCTTCATCCTGGTCTCCCATACGAGTGGGCATATATCGCAAGTGGCAGGTTAAGCCCCTGCACCCTAATCCTCTGGAGATTCTATGGGATGGAGGGAAATTCCAGGCAGTATCTGTTTAACTTATTCATCTGAAAGTTAGAGTTAAAAGGGAAGGGAGCTGAGTGTCCAAAACAACAGGGCCTGGGCTCGGGTGAACACAGGAGCCCACAGCTTCCTCCCTGTGTGCACACGGGTACGGGGGCCCGAGCACTTAGGTCACCCCCCACTGCTTTCCCAGGTACAGTCAGCAGGGAGCTGGATCAGAAATACCAGCCACGAAAGCAGTGTTTGAATTTGCCAAAACCTCCCTCTGTTAACATGTGGCGAATAGTTCACCCTTAGATCAGACCTGAGATTTAGGTGATACCTAGGAAGGATGCATCTGTTTTCTAATTTTCAAAATTCAAGTTTTCCCCTTAGTCACATGGTTTTATCTTTCCTAACAATATGTTGAATGTACCACATTTCAGGAATGTGCACATTCTAATATGTGATATAGACTAACAACATTTTAAGTCAGGATATGTCATATAACTCAGTAATGGTGATTAATGATAATATGTTCAGAAGTTGCATAGATCAACTTCTTGTTGATGTTGATTACTCTGGCGAGTTTAATTCTTTGGCCAAATGAGAATAGTAGCTTTCTCAAAGTTGTGGCATTACATTAATTAATGCATATAAAGAAACAGTGGCAGATAAAAAATAAGCATCCATTTATGTTAGAGTTTTTTGGGGAAGTTTTTGAGAATATTTGATGAGTCCTCTAAATTACTATCTGAAACTTACCTAGGATGAATAGCATTCACAGGCTTCAGGTAGCACCTAGTGTTTGTGGACCCACTTGTATGAACAGAACCAACTTGGCTAACCAACAAGAGATTGGCATCTCACTAAATTTGAAGCTTCTGACTTTATACATATGCCAGTGCTAATTTGTTTCCTATAAAATCACACTTAAAAAATTTAATAGACAAAAGGAGCTTTTTAATAAAGCACAAATTCTTTTCAAGATTCATCATCCTTTTAAACATTAGAAATGTATTGCTTGAAGTTGCTTGATTTTTTTTTAATAGGATTTGTTTTATTTTTATTGGAAACTCAGATTCACTCCACAAGTGGCGGCAACAGCCAGAGCTGAGCCAATGCAAAGCCAGGAACTCCCTGCAGGTCTCCCATTTAGGTGCAGGGTCCCAAGGCTATGGGCCGTCCTGGACTGCATTTCCAGACCACAAGCAGGAAGCTGGATGGGGGAAGCAGGGCGGCACCCATATGGGATCCCAGCACATGGATTTAAGCCACTAGGCTACTGCGCTGGACCCCTGTTTGGGATTTTGCAAATTATTTTGCTGCTAGAAGTTAAGCCAACTAATATAAATTGGTGTTTAATTGTACTGAGTAAGCTCGGTTTTGGGTGTTGTGGGGTTTTTGATTTCTGCAAAGAAAAATGTTAGGTCTAGAAGTCAGGTGAGACTCCCCTAAGTAATTTGTATTCAGAAAGATTAAGGAAGGTAGTCACAGCACCAGAATGTTTATCTTCAAAGATTTTTAGTTTGTAAATTAGTGTTTTTGTAACATAACAGACTGATAGCCTAATAAGCATTCATCATAGATCCCCTTGAAGAGATTAAGGCAAGTACTGTTCCATTGAGCAATTTGCCAAAGCAGGAATGGTGTAATTCATGCGAGTATTTGTGCTCAAACAATAGCTTAGAAGTGTTGGGCTTGAAAAAGCTTGAGAAAAACAGCAAGCTCCACCTAGGTGTTACCAGGTCACTTGATGAGGACTTCCACTAGAGCCATTCGTGAGAGGAACTGGGTTTAATAGGCGAAGAGCAGTATTTGAGGATTGCTTGTAAGATTGTTTTAGAAATTAGAATTGAATAAAGCACATCCCTCAGTTGTACAGGAGGGCTTCAAGGTGATTTGTTGCTTGACCCATTGGGCTCAAGACGTGTCTTTTAAGGAAGGGATCTTTGCTTTCATTTTTGTCATTCTTTGTATTATTCCATCAGAACATGTACTGATCAGTTCTGCCTTGACTAAATAGATAATGCTCTTTGAGAACAGAAAAATGAAAGGATCTTACGTAGAAGTGTTGTTATATTCTTCATTTTTTGCTCTTTTTATAACAGGCTGATAAAAATTTTTGCACTCTGAGAAAAGTTTTTTCCCCCAGAAAGGTTGAGAACAATTTAATAATATTTTAAAGTTATTAATGATTTATTACAAGAGGTTTGTTAAAACCTCGAACATGTAATTTTTAAAAAGTCTAAGTATTTGCAGTGGTTACCAAATCTTGGAAAACAAAATATAGTTTTCAAAAACAATGTTTATGAGCATTTGGAAAAGATAAGTCTGTGAACAGAAGATATTTGAAGGGAAAGAAAAATGGCAAATAAGTGGAAATCCTAACCTGATTTGTGTTTTACTCCACTTTGTGCAGTGCTAGAATTTTGGGGTTTGCAGACCCTACTGTGACAGGAAAAATCAATAGAAATACACAAAGGACACAAAAGAATAAGATAACTGGGAAATTTTTGCAGTATGTATTGTTACTGTATTTTGCATAAGAATTCAGGGCAGCTTGCAGTAGTTGTATGTGTTAACTAAGAAATGCTGTTAGTACCTTGGAGCTAGTTTACTTAAGAATTAATTAGGATCTGTGTCAATGTTTTAAGTAGTTTTTTGTTCTCAGAGCTGCAGAACTAAATATTTACAATGATTTGAATGGTGATAAGTGTTGAGGTTTCTGAATATGGCCAGCTGGTCCCAGCTGGTCATCCTCAGAGGCTTCCAGGGGAGTGACTGTGTTCACCTTTCCAGACTGCATTTACTCAGTAACCTAGTATGGATACATAGAAGTTAGTGCTTCATTCAGGAAAAGTTTATCAATGTGTAGTAGAATTTCTTTGGGTTGATCCTTATCTTAGATTGCTGTTTCTTTTTAAATTACAAAAAATTCTAAGTTTCATTTGCTACCGGTATCATTTCAGTGAATACTTGGCTTTGTAGTGGTGTGTAATTACCTCTGTGTTTGATGTACACATTTATAGAATATCACACTTAATGCCACTTTCTGGAGGTGTTTCATCCATTTTCATATGTTGTATATATATCCATTTTGTATGTCACAACTGGGAGTTATGTATTCATTTGTAGTTTGCTCACCTATAAGAAGAAACTGACATTCCTGAGAAGTTCAGAAAATTTATTATAAACTGATTTTTTTGTTAAGTTTTTTTTTTTTTTTTTTTAATTGCAAAGTCACATATACGGAAAGGAGAGACAGAGAAAGCTTACATCCACTGGTTCACTCCTCGGCTGGCCACAATTGCCAGAGATCCAGGCTGGAGCCAAGAGCTTCTTCCTGACTGCAGGGTTCCAAGGCAGTCCTCTGCTGCTTTCCCAGGCCGCAAGCAGGGAGCTGGAAAGAAAGTGGAGTGCCCAAGACACGAACCGGCACCCTTATGAGATCCTGGTGGTTGCAAGGCAAGGATTTTGGCTAAAATCCGTGAGACCTTGAACCCATGTGGGAGAGATCTGGAAGAATGCAAGACAATGATTTAACCATTAGGCTATCAACTGGTTTCTCCCCTCCTCCCCCCCAAAAAAAGCAGTTTTGGTAAGGACATTTTGAATAGCCATATATGCATAACTGGAACATTTACATTACTCAGCAAATGTAGCAGCTGATGTGTTGGAGGCTTTTCAGTCATCGGCACCTCTGCAAAAGGATGAGTGCTCTTGATTCCTTGTCACTGCCTGTCATGTGGTGAGCAGGCTCCTCTCACATACTCTTTTCACTTGTTAGGATAAACAAGGGACTTCTCCAGTACTCAGCAGGTGTTACAGACACAACTGATACATTTGGAGGTAGCTATAAAATAATCCCAGGAGGGGAAGAAGTTAGGGCTAAAATAATATTGGCCATGGGTTAAATGTTGATTAAAGCTAAGTTGGCACCCTGGAGGGCATTGAAGAGTTTTCTCTGGTTTTATTTTTGTTTGACATTTTACACTAAAAATTTTTATAACGTAGAACAGAAGTCTTTTGCTGTAATTTATCACCATTCGGGGGACATGCACTTCATGTTAAGAGTCCTGGGTTGGAGTCCCAGCTAGATTCTTGACTTTGTCTTTCTGCCAGTAGGTATTCCAGGAGAAAACAGGTGATGGCTCAAGTTTTCACATCCCTGACACCCACATGGGACACTCCAGGCTGAGTTCTTAGCCACTGGTCTGGAACTTTGGCTCAGCTTTTACTGTTGCAGGCTTTGGGAAATGAAATTGAACTCTTCCGGTGCTCTTTCACTCTGCATCTCATATCAAGCAAATCTTAAGGTGGAAAAAAAAAACAGCAACAATGGACAAGATATAAATAGTGTGAACAAATTTTAAGGGGAAGAAAGCTGATTCATGGGTAGGTAACAAAGACTGCCTTTGTTCAATTTGGGCAGAAGGGTTTGAATTAACCCAATAAGTATTAAGAGAGCCATTGTAGATTCCTAATATGGCATAATAATTAGCAAAGTTCTTATATCCTGGAAATATTAATGTAAGAGAAGAGTTTAGAATAGATTGGGGCTTGAAAGCTCGGAAATAGACCAGTTCACTGTGTGATGCAGTTTTGACACCATCTGTTGAGTAACGCTAAAAGAATCTGAAACGTTGCAAAGGAGAAGAATCTGCTAGTGCATTCAGATGCTAGAGCCAGCACAACAAGAAGAGAGTTCATGTCCTCCGTCTGGGCAGGCCGTTGGTTTGTACCTTGTGGATATCTAGTATCATGTAATGGAATATACCAAATAAATTTGAGATTGTGCTACAAATCAATGCTTTGGTTCTGCCTCTCATAGTTTCTGGACATCTTTTCTTTTGAAAGGTGATTAAGATTGAGGCATCATGTTTTATACCACAAGGCAGAACTGGTGGAACAGTTTTGATAATTTGTTTGAAAACGAAGGACTTAAATCTCTTGTTAACTTGCACTTGCAGTCAGAATTCTAGAGCTGCCAGCTAGATTACAGATGGCTAGCATAATTTTTCTCATTACTGGAAGAAGAAATTTAGAGTTTGGTGCATTCTAAAGTTTTCTCAAGGGACACTGTAAGAAAATACTGTGATTTTAAAATACTGTTTATTTGGTTTTATTTAAAGATCTCAATCCAAACTTACTGAAAAAGCAACTGTAACCTATTCATAAGAACTTCAGAGGACAATAGCATATCTACTTAAAACTGGGTTCCATAATTCTTGATAGTTTGACGTTAATTTTTATGTTAGGACTTTGTTCTGTAATATGGGGTCTTGCAAAGAAAGCACTATAGAAGAGAAGTTAGGGTTAAAATTATTTTAAATTCAAGAGACTTTAGCCCTGCCACCACTTAAGCCCAGAACTCAGAGGTGTGTGAAAATAAAAGATGGCTGCAGGATGATTTTCATAATCAATATGCTAAGGCCATCCAGTAAGTCTTTTTTTTTTTTTAATGAATACTGGCATTGTGAAAGGGAGAAGTAGATATTCATACAAAGATTCCAAAAACATTGCAGTTGCACCAGTTGCACATTTTAGCTTTGAAGGAGGGCTGGTCACATGACAATTTGATGTTTCCTCCTTAATGTTCTTGTAAAATTTATGAATTTTCTTTTTGTGAAAAGTTACTAAGTGTTTTTATTGGTAGAACTATAGACGGAAGGAGAACCGTCTTTGTGTCCTGGCAGCTATTCATAGAACTTGCATGGTTACTGCTAAACTACTAAAGTGGGTTAGAATGGTCTTTCTTGGGAGAGATCCTGCTGTTTTCCATTCAGTTTTGCTTACATGTAGAGACACATTAATAGGATTTTCCCCATTCCTGTATTTAGGCAAACCTAAACTTATTTGCCCACTCTTATACTTTGGTTTAAAGAAATCGTGAGGGCTCAGTGTGATAACATAGTGGGTAAGGTCCTCGCCTTGAACACGTGGGATCCCATATGTTCACTGGTTCTAATCCCGGCGGCCCTGCTTCCCATCCACCTCCCTACTTGTGACCTGGGAAAGCAGTCTAGGACGGCCCAATGCCTTGGGACCCTGCACCTGTGTGGGAGACCAAGAAGAGCTCCTGGCTCCTGGCTTCAGATTCACTCAACTCCAGCCATTGCAGTTACTTGGGGAATGAATCAATGGATGGAAGATCTTGCTCTCTCTCTCCTCCTCTCTGTATATCCTCCGCCTTTCCAATTAAAATAAATAAATCTTTTTTTAAAAAAAGAAATATTGAAATAACATTTCACAGTTTATATACTTATATTTTTTTATTTACTTGTTTCTTGAATGATACATAAACAAAACAAGATGGCAGATCAGTAAACACAAATTCCCAACAGAGATAAGAATTTTAATCCAAATTTGTGTGTCTCAATTACAGCAATAATATTTGCTGCTCAATAAAGTCAAGTAGTTGTAGTTCACATGTTGCCTAAAGTAGTAAGGGCTTGAATAAATGAGGCTGCATGTTGAAATCTTAATGTTCTTCTCAGCTCTACCACTGTGTGTGTGAATGATCTGACGTAACACTTTATTTTTCTTTTAAAAGAGTAATTTATCCAATGAAACTGTATCACATAATACAATGTAATCAATGAATAAAAAAATAAAATATAAAAAAAGAGTAATTTATTTAAAAGGCAGTTACAGGGCCTGGCACTGTAGCCTAGTGGCTAAGGTCCTAGTGGAGCTGCTGGGATTAGGACCGGCGCCCATATGGGATCCCGGGGCATTCAAGGCGAGGACTTTAGCCACTAGGCCACGCCGCCGAGCCCAAGAAAAAATTTTTTAAGTTTAAAAAAGAAAAAAACTAGGGGCCAGAAACTACTTCTGGGTCCCCCATGGAGGTAACTAAGGCCATTTGCTTTCCCAGGCGCATTAGCAGAAATTTGGATCAGAAGTTGATCAGGGATTCAAACTTGCACCATAAGGGATGCCACACCACCCTGCTATCCCCAGAGTTAATACTTTTATAGCTGTTTCTTTCTCTTTTAAAAAGGGGTCTGTTGTGGTGGCTTGGTTATCGGATTCTCTGCCTGCAGCTCTGGTATCCCCAAGGGGCAGCAGTTGGGATCCTGGCTGCTAATGCCCTGGGAACAAAGAGGAAAATAGGCCAAGTTCTTGCATTCTTGTATCCATGTGGGAGACCCAGAAGAAGCTCCTGCCTCCTAGCTTAAATAAATCCTTCTAAAGATAAATGAATTATGCTCTAAACCCTGAAAGTCTATGTTTTCATAAACTGGGAGAATTTACCAATACTAATAAGTTAGATCTGAATGCCTCTTAAAAGAACATCCTCTGGAGTAAGCAGAAGTGGTTCACGTGGGAAGGTTAAGCGTTAAAGCTGAATGCATAGAGGAGATGTAGAAGTAGGAATGGCCATCTTCCTGCGAGTGCAGGTCCTAAAGCCTGTTGAGCCTCATAGTTAGTACCTACCCTCTGGCAGAGTTAAGGAATGTAGATTTGTAAGCATCACTTTCATTTTATACTTAGCAGCCTAATTGTTAAGTATACAAGGAATCTAGGCATAGTATCATTTCAGCAAGTGTCTGATCATTGCTAATGTTGTGTAAACAAAATACTCCTTTTCTTTTTTAGCTTAAAATAATTTCACTTACATTTATAGTCTTATCCTACTGCTGGTGTTCCTCATCCCAGGTAGTACTAAAGTCTAATACGGCTTTATTGTTGTTTGGGTTTTTTTGGTAGGGATATTCATAGTATGGATTCATTGTGGGGTTTTTGTTTTGGTTTGGGCTTTTTCTTGCCTGCTATTTACATAGACTCAGAGCATGTGTAGACATTAATTTGATATGTCAAATCTAGTGGCCCCTAGAAAGAAGACAGATTGAAGCAAAGGAATCAGGGGGATAAACTGGTGTTGTAGAGAGATAGGAGAAAGCAAAATTTTGTCTTGGCTCTAAGTTACTAAGTATGTTGTTTCTTTAACCTTTTAACATTTGTCCAAGTATTTGGTTCCTTTTCTGACTTTACCCTGGATCCTTTGTGTGTGTGAACTCGCCTCACTATAACTTAGGCTGTCCCAGTAAAAACAGACTTTTTGCTCCACCTCTTTATGCTTAGAGGTCATCTCCTTATTTCCTAGCAATACTCTCATTTCCTTCTGATGCTTAGCCCATCTCTCCATCCATTTATTTCCATGTTATATGATGTAGTGTAGCTGGAATACAGGCTGATGGAGAAGTGGAAATAATTTTTAGGCATCTTCACACATTCTCCTTGGACCAGAAAACCACTTAAACTCATTTAGCTGTGGTTTGGTCTATGGATGGGAAAGCTGACTCAAAGACGTGACCTACATTGCCTCAGCTAGTTGGCAGTGAAAACTAGGGATTCATAGAAACTTGGAGCAGGAAGAATACAATGAAGCTTTTATTTTGAAATTTTTAGAGTTAATCTGTATAAAATGATTTTTTCTGAGGTCAGCAAACTAATTGAGTTGTAGGCTAACTTGGCAGTTTCTTCACTTTTGTGCTGCTTTTCCTGCTCCCAAGCTGTATGCATCTGTATGTTACTTGGGCTTGGACTGGAAAAGGACAATGAGACCATCACACAGTTGCCACATTAGTTCTCAGACCAGATGCTCATACAGATAAAAGTGTCATGTATCCTGTATTTTAAACTTCTTTGATTTAAATATTAAGTTGAAAGTCAAAGTTGTCAGCAAAAGACTCTTAATACTTTCCCATTTCACTTTTTTACTATTTATATAGTCAACAAAAGAGAAATGAAACTCATTAATGCTCAACTTTCTTATATAACAAGTAATCAAATTCTGAATAACCACATTCAGAAATTGAATCTTAATGGCTGTTTCATTTTTAATTTTTAAAATTATTTTATTTTGATAATCTTTACTAGTTGATTATGGCACAAAGGGTCAAAGGCTGCGGGAAAGTGGATAAGACCACTGTTTCCACATCCCCTCCCTCTTTTTCTGTATCTGGAGTTAAGGGGGAGAGAAAGGCCTCCCACCCATCCCAGGTCCTGGATGTGGGGCGTGTTCCAAGGGCCCTGCTCAAGTGGTTTTGATGGTTCAACAGTTCTTAATTGCTGCCAATCTCGCTTAATGGCTATTTTAACTATCTTGAGAATTTTTTTTATGTTTTTGTTCTTAACTGAATTAAATTTATTTATTTCCTGTTCTATTAAAATCATTTAATGCTTCCAGGCTCTCCTGTCTTACCTGTTGGTTCATTATTCTGTAGAATAAATAAAATGATGTTGATTTCAGCTTTCTTTTTTTTTTTTTTTTTTTTTTTTAAACAAAGTCAGATATACAGAGAGGAGGAGACAGAGAGGAAGATCTTGCATCCGATGATTCACTCCCCAAGTGAGCCGCAACGGGCCGGTGCTGCATCGATCCAAAGCCGGGAACCTGGAACCTCTTCCAGGTCTCCCACACGGGTGCAGGGTCCCAAAGCTTTGGGCCATCCTCAACTGCTTTCCCAGGCCACAAGCAGGGAGCTGGATGGGAAGTGGAGCTACTGGGATTAGAACCGGCGCCCATATGGGATCCTGGCGCGTTCAAGGCAAGGACTTTAGCCGCTAGGCCATGCCGCCGGGCCCCGAACAGCTTTTTTCATGTGTGATGTATTAACACATTCCGGGTGTTGATAACTTATTGTGACTAGTATTAAATTTGACTTCTGAGCCCAGCACAATAGCCTAGTGGCTAAGTCCTCACTTTGTAGCTGCTGGGATCCTATATGGGTGCCAGTTTGTGTTCCAGCTGCTCCACTTCCTTTCCACCTCCCTGCTTGTGGCCTGGGAAAGCAACAGAGGACAGCCGCTCTGCCACGTTGCCAGGCCCTTTTTTTTATTTTTTAAGATTTATTTATTTTTGTTGGAAAGGTTCATCTACCGAGAGAAGGAGATACGGAGAGAAAGATCTTCCATCTGCTGGTTCTCTCCCGACATGGCTATAATGGCCAGAGCTGAGCCAATCCAGAGCCTGGAGCCTTTTCCAGGTCTCTCACGTGGGTGCAGGGCCCCAAGGCTTTGGGCTGTCCTTTACTGCTTTCCCAGGCCACAGGCAGGGAGCTGGATGGGAAGTAGAGCAGCCAGGACAGGAACTAACACCCATATATGATTCCTGTGGATGCAAGGTGAGGGCTTTGGCCACTAGGCCCCAGGATATATCTTAGGTGGTGTTTAAGGGCAGCTGCTTTCACACAAGAAAGTTGCTTGTTTGTAACTTCTGACTAGTTGGAATTTGGAGAACTGAGATTTATTGTATGCAAACTTTTTTTAGTAAATGAAAAGAATACAATAATGCATGAATAATTTGATATCTAAAGTTTAAAAAAAAACAGGCCTGGTTAATGAGAGTTTTAGGGAGGTTTTTAGATTAAAAATATTTTCACTTTGGCTTTTAAATGGTAAATTTTGGGTCACAACATAAAAACAAGCTTTGGCCCCATAGTAAGATCTGAACCAATGTCATTGCTTCTCAGAAAAGGGGACATTAAGAATAACATTGTGTGGCAGTGCTGTTTCATCTACTTTGTGTCAGGCTTTACAAAGGAAATTTTTCTCTAATAGATGCCAATATTTAACATGCTATGACTTACATAGTTTCAAAGGTATCTGTGAGGGGCCGGTACATTAGCCCAACAGGCTAAAACGACCCTTGGCATCCCATATGGGTGCCGATTCATGTTCCGGCTGTTGTACTTCAGTCCAGCTTCCTGCTGGTGACCTGGGAAGGCGGTGGAAGATGGCTCATGTCCTTGGCTCTTGGCAACCCGGTGGGAGACCTGGAAGAAGCTCCTGCCTCTTGGCTTCAGATTGGCTCAGCTGTGGCTGTTGTGGCCGTTTGTGGAGTAGACTAGCAGATGGATGATCTCTCTCTCTCTCTCTTATTGCTGTAGATCTGCGTTTTAAATAAAAGTAAATTTTTTAACAAGTGTCTGTGAAGTAAACTGTTTTGGGTCTAATACTATGCAGTATTGCCTATTTGTACTTGGAGATCTTATATTTGGGTACTAGATTCCATGGCAGTTTTTTTTACATGTTTACTTTGTTT
This sequence comes from Ochotona princeps, assembly GCF_030435755.1. Classification (NCBI taxonomy): domain Eukaryota; kingdom Metazoa; phylum Chordata; class Mammalia; order Lagomorpha; family Ochotonidae; genus Ochotona; species Ochotona princeps. Next base: position 38,411,242 of record NC_080852.1, on the reverse strand, counting down.
ATTGTCTATATGCCTTTAAAAATAAACTTGTTATGCAAAATAGAGGAATTCAGCAAGTTGTTTCAGACCTGTAGCCCAGTGACTGGAAGAGCAGCATTTTGACATTCCCTGCCCCCTCCTGCCAAAAGCTTTAAATGTGTAGCAACATAAATTTATCTTTTACAATAAATCAAATTTCTCTTTTACAATTTTAAATTTAACTATTGGTAGGCAAGTATCCCTCCATGGCAGTTTTTACACTTAGGGTAGCCACTACTTTCCCAAATGGTTTCTTATGGGAGAAATATAAATGCAAATTTTCAGTATATAAATTCCTTACTGTCAGTATGCTTGAAAAAATATAGAAGTAAAAAATACTCAGTGCTTCATTTAAATTTAGTGATCAGTAATGAGTATTGTAAAGTCTGAGCTATTAAAAGAAAAAGGACATTTTGAGAAAATAGCTTATGTATCTAAATATATGAAATTGAGGAAGAGTTTTGGCAATCTGGTGGTTTATGGAGAGCTGGGTCAGAGATGGCTTTTTGGCTGAGTTGCTGTCTGCAGAGGCTGTTAACAATTGTTTTTCTGGCAGCAGATCTTGTTCATCAAGATTGCATCATTTCTGGGAGAACAGCCAAGGTCCACAGCCTCAATGCAAGGACTGTCTGAAGCATGTGAGGCCTGCTCTCTTTGCTGCCGCGGCACTCCTCCTGCCAGGCGGCTTCGCAAGAGGACTGAAGCTGGCTTGTTCTGAATTTCTTTCATTGGATTGGGTATTTACTGAATTCTTGTCTCCCAGCTGCTTCCGGCTCACCTGTCTGATGCAATTTCTTCTGAAATCTCTGTTGGATTCTTAAAACACTTTTTGTTTGTCTTCTTTGCGGGTGACCAAGCAGATCATACGGGTCTTGTGTCCCCCCACCCCCCAGGTCACAGAAGGAAGAGACTGTCAGGATTGTAATATAGAAACTATTGACCATTTCCAAACCCAATTGAAAAGATAGGATAATGATAAATAGTTTCTGGCATGTTCTTTTAAACATCCTTTTCACTGGAAACTTTAAATGGTGACTTCTCAAAGAATATGTGGGAGCTGGTTCTGGTTCTGAATCCATCCGCTTGTTGGAGCTTAGCAACTGTGATCTCTTCTGCTTGCCTGTGGATTCTAGTAGAGTGTTCCTTTAGTGCTAATTCTGTTGAATTGAAGCTACTCCTGTTGTATGCTGACTCATGTACTTTGCTCCCCTTACTGTCTTCTTTTCAAAATTGCAGGTGCTTTAAAAAAAATACTTCTACTTCGGTTTACTTCCTTTCACTAGTACACTTGTATCCCTTCTGTTTTTAGAGTTTTAAGTATATTATTTACAACTGTTTTTAAAGCATACTTTATTTTCTAGTTTTAAAATAGAAAACCATTAAACAGCAATGTGGGCCCCGCGCCGTGGCCCAAAGTCCTCGCCTTGAGCGCACTGGACCGGGTGGCTTCACTTCCCATCCAGCTCCCTGCTTCTGACCTGGGAAAGCAATGGAGGATGGCCCAAAGCCTTGGGACCCTGCACCTGCGTGGAAGACCCGAAAGAGGCTCCGGGTTCCTGACTTCGGTTTGGCTCAGTTATAGCCTTTGCCATCACCTGGGGCAGTGAGTCGTCAGATGGAAGATCTTCCTTTCTGTTTCTCCTCACTTTGTAGCTGCTGGGATCCTATATGGGTGCCAGTTTGTGTTCCAGCTGCTCCACTTCCTTTCCACCTCCCTGCTTGTGGCCTGGGAAAGCAACAGAGGACAGCCCAATTAAAGTCCCAACCCCCCCCCCCCCACCCCGCATGGGAGAACTGGAAGAAGCTTCTGGCTCCTTGCAACAGCTGCGCTCCAGCTGTTGCAGTCACTTGGGGAGTGAACTATAAATCTTTAAAAAAAAAAAAGGACTCCTTGGAAAAAAAAAGTAATAGATGTAAGAAAAACTGATGATTTTCCCCCAAAAAATTGCTGGAATGTCTGTTTGAGAATAAAAAATCAAATATAAGCTCCACTTTTCATCATGTTTTCCATTGTGAAGTTGACCGCGAATGCAACTCAACTTTTGTCAGTAGTACAGGAGGATAAGATGGGCTGTGATGAGGTAGACAAAAGGAATAGTATGAACTTGTTTAATAGCTGTTGGTATGTACTTGTCTAACTGAAAAGTAAGTTTAACTTTCAGTGGAAGAAAAGCCACTAAATTTGAGAAGGGTTTAGCTGTGAAGAAGCGCCACTTAGCCAAAAAAATGGGAAATTGACAAGCATTCTGATTCCAAACGTCCTTCAGTGATGGAGTGTTAACTGCTTCCTGATTCAAACGTCCTTCCTGGCCTTCTGCTTAGTTTCTGGTTTTATAGGAAAACGGGCTGTGAAGGTTACAGAACAGATATTTAGTTCTAGATAGAACATGGAATGGTAGACAACGCAGTACAGTATACGAAATGAAACAAAATTGTCATGAATGTTTCTGTAGAATTGTATTCTATGTACCTTTAGATTACTATGCTAATTTGTGTCTCAACTTTTTCTAGGTCTTCAGAGCTACTGGCAGATAATTTGGGGGGACTTCCTATTCAGAGGTCTATATAAAGGTGACTGGCTTAAGTAAATCCTTTTTAGTTTCTGGTTGGTTTCTTTTGTTGAGCGTTTCCTCCCTTCACCCCCCCATTTTAATGACCTGAAATCATTTGTGGCAGTGGTGCTCATGGTTGATTTAGCAAAGATTCCTGAACCTACTCTGTTTATCTGGCTTAATTCTGGTGAGAAGAATTGAAGTAGTTGATAAAAAAAAAAAGGACCAAAATTCATACTCCTTTCAGATTATATTATGGTTGGAAGAGACAAAGTGATAATGAAATTGTTCCACCTGGAGACAGTGAATTCTTAATGTCTTCAGGACACATCTCCAAATTGAAATTAATAACTATAGCTACTCAGCCTTTGTCCCAAGGAATCAGTTGTTTAGAATTATAAAAGTAGGCTATTAAGAAAATCTTAGTGGATATTGGAGCTTAGTTGTTAAGCAGCTGTCTGTGCTGCTGACCTCTCATAGGAGCACGCATGCCAGTCCTGCCTTTTCTGCCCCCAATTTAGCTCCCTTCTGATGCACCAGACAAAGCAACGAAAGATGGCCAAAGGTGGCCCAGCCACCATGGGAGACCCAGGTAGAGTTCTGGTCTCCTGGATTCAGCCTGACCCAGCCTTGGTGGTAGCCAGACATTGGGGGAGTAAATCAGCAACTGGAAGATTCCTCATTTTGGTTTCTGTCTGTTGCTGTTCCTCTACCCTTCAAATAAATAAATCTTCAGGATCATGGCATAGTAGGTTAGATTCTCCACTTGCAGTGCCGACATTCCACAGGAGTGTCAGTTTGAGTTCTAGCTGCTCCTCTGCTGATCCAGCCCCCTGTTAATGTGCCTGGGAAAGCAGCAGAGGATGACCACGGGGGGCGGGGGTAGGGGGAGACCCAGTTGAAGCTGCTGGCCCAGACATTGCGACCATTTGGGGAGTCAATCAGCACTTTTCAGATCGGCCTCTACTTCTCACTCTATAAATCTTTTCAACTTTGAAACAACTAAGTAAATCTTAAATTAGTGAATCTTTAAAGAAAAAAATCTTGCATATCAGTGATACGTTAATGGTTCTCTAGTTAGCATTTTGATACGTAACATTTGACCTGAATTCAGGGAGGGGGCCGTATTCTTAGAGTTATGTATGAGAATTGAAAGTTTTTTGTCAGAACTGGCATCAGCATCCTCTGTGTTAACGCATGATTTAGAATGAGAAGTGACGGAGACCCAGAAGACACTCCTGGCTTCCAATCGGCTCAGCTCTGGCTATTGCAGCCACTTGGGCAGTGAACCAATGGAAGGAAGATCATCTTCTTTGTCTCTCTTTCCTTCTATAAATTTGCCTTTACAATAAAAAATAAATTAATTAAGAAAAGTTATTTGTCAGCTGTCCAAAATAGCTGAGTTGAGTTTTCTGTAGGGAATGTAGGGATAAACTTTTTCTTTTTTCCTTTATAATATGTACTTCAAAAATTTGCAAAAATTTGTCAGGAAAAAAATATATACTTGGTCCAATGTTGCACAGAGCAGATTGAGTTACCACCTGCAATGCTAATATCCCATATAGGCTCCAGTTAGTATTTCTGCTGCTCCACTCTTTTTTAGAGAGATGTGTTTTATTTTTATTTGGAAAGTGGAGTTTCAAAGAGAAAAGACAGCTTCCTTCCAGTTCACTCCTCAGATGGCCATAGGGGCCCAAGGACTTTCAGCCATCCTCTGCTGCTTTCCAAGACACAGCAGCAGGGAGTTAGTTCAGACATGGAGTAGCCAGGACCTGGACCAGCACCCATAGAGAATGCCAGTATAGTACGTGGAGGCTTATCTCACTATAACGAAATGCTACCTCTTACTTCTAAACCAGCCCCTTCTGGTGTGCCTGGGAAAGCAGCAGAGAGTGGCCCAAGTGCTTGGGCCCTGCACCCATGTAAGAGACCAGAAGTTCCTGGTTTTGGAGTGAACCAACGGGCGGGAGACCTTGTTCTCTCTCTCTGTAACTGCCTTTCAAATAAGCAAAGTAAATCTTTAAGAAGAACACATACCAACTGTCAGTTTAGAATTGTAAGTTTTCTTTTATCTTACATGTAAAAATGTGTCTTTGACAAAGAGTAATGAGTGAGGTTTGTTGAATGTCCTTCCTTCCTTTCCTCAAAACGTAACACATGAGCCTTCATTGTGACTCTGTGTTGCTGCCACTTGCAACCCCGTATCAGAGAGCCTGTTCCAGTGATTCAAGTCCTTGCTGCTCCGGGCTTTGGCTCCAGCTTCCTGCTAATGCACCTGACAAGGCCGCAGAGGATGGCCACCCGTGGCCTCAGCTGGACCCAGCCCTGATGGTTGTAACAATTTGGGAATGAGCCAGTAGATGGAATATCTCTCTTCATTTGTATGTCACTCTGCCTTTAGAAGTAAATATTTTTAAGAAAATATAACACATTATTCTGATTCTTTTTTTCTTGTGAAGGATATTTTGGTGGTTATCAAACTTGTGATTTTCTAGTGAAACCAGTTGATTGGGTTTGGGGTTCCCATTTTAATCTGCATATTTACAGTGATGTTAAAATGAAACATGGGGTCCAGCGCGATAGCCTAGTGGCTAAAGTCCTCACATTAAATGTGCTGGGATCCCATCTGGGCGCTGGTTCTAGTCCCGGCAGCTCCACTTCCCATCCAGCTCCCTGCTTGTGGCCTGGGAAAGCAGTCGAGGACGGCCCAAAGCCTTGGGACCCTGTACCTGGAAGAGCTCCTGACTGCTGGCTTTGGATTGGCTCAGCTCCAGCAGTTGTGGCCACCTGGGGAAGTGAACCATCGGATGGAAGATCTTCCTCTCTCTCTCTTCCTCTCTGTATAGCTGCCTTTCCAATAAAAAATAAGTAAATCTTTTAAAAAAAAAACGCATTCACCTTAAAAAATAAATGAAAAATATGGGCAGCAGCTTCTAATATTTAACTGTGCCCTTTTGTAAGGGATCTGTGTTCTATCATTTGCAGATTACAGTTCAGTTTCCCAAGGAGTCGGAGGATATATACCAAATAAAAGCACTATTAGAGAAAAGAGTCATGATTTATGACTAGTCCAGCATTCTAAGATGTCACTCAAAAATAGTGTCACCTGTGTGCATTCTTACAGATTTTTGCTGACTTACCATTCATAGTTGGTTCTCTTGTCCACATCATTATTCAAATATCAAAAGATTCAGGGCCTGGTGCAGCAGCCTAGCCGCTAAAGTCCTTGCCTTGCACGTGCCAGGATCCTATATGGGCACCAGTTCTAATTCCTGTGGCCTCAGTTCCCGTCTAGCTCCCTGCTTGTGGCCTGGGAAAGCAGTGCAAGTGGCCCAGAGGCTTAACACCCTTCACCTGCATGGGAGACCCAGAAGAGGCTTCGGGCTCCTGGCTTTGAATCAGCACAGCTCCGGCCATTGCAGCAGCTTGAGGAGTGAATCAGCAGATGGAAGGTCTTTCTGTCTCCTCCTATCTGTATGTCTGACTTTCCAATAAAAATAAATCTTTTTAAAAAAAATATGATTCAAACATTTCGGATCATTTACCATTTGAACTCTGTGTTATTAACTTCCCAAATTGACTCAATCATTGTTGCATACTTTTGATTTCATTTTCATATTAGTGTTAATTGGCTTCTCTGCTGTCTGATTTTTCTGGTCATAAAGTATATAAACCATGACTTTGTGTTCTTTTTTGCAAAAAATCATTAGTAGGCTCGGTGTTTAGCGATCACGTTGACTTTTCCATCTCATGAAATTGTGTCTTTTAAGGAGTCATCTTTTAAGGTGTGTTTTACCTTCAAGTGAATCCACTAGTTGTAGATTCGTGATTAAGTATACCTTTTCCCTTTGTACCAAGTTCTCTAATCTCTTAGTCTGCAAGTATTTATCTGAAAGGCAGAGAGAAAATCCCCATCTGCCCACTCATTTCCGAAATGCCAACAACCAAAGCTGGCACTAACGGCTCAGTTGTTGGCGGGAGCTGGAGTCAGCAGCCAGAGCAGCTGTGGAATGCAGCCCTCCAGGGCAGGTCCTGAGCATCTTCAGCAGAGGCCTGAACTCCTAACCGGTTTATATGTCTTCCTTCTCTAGAATATACTGGTTCATGGTGACCAGATCATTCATCTCACCTTTATCAGAAAACTACTCTGTGTCATTCAGGTTTTTTGAGTTGTTTTTTTAAACAAAGATACCGATTTTTTTCTTTTTTTTTTTTTTCAGAGAAGGTGTAGGTGTACAGCAAAATTGGACAGAAGGTGCAGAGATTTCTTACGTACTCCCTTACAGCTTACGTTTTTATTTATAGCTAGTATTGTTTACATTACCTCGAAATTATAGTTTAAGATAATTGCATCACTCCCTCAAATACACTGTAAGATAAATGTTTTAAAAGAAGGAACAATGTTTTCTGGCAAAAGAAGACAGAAATAGCTATATTCATTCCAACACAAATGACAAATTGATTTGTTTTAATGTACTTGAAAAGTAACATTGTCTGCTGGTAATGTCTAGAAAAAAGCCCTTGAATTGTTAAAGAATTTGGTTAAACCTAGGATAATTCTAACAATAAGCTAGTGTTTTAAAAAATCATTTTCTAGGTCTAGGCTGCCCGAAAATGTTTATTTAATGGATAAAGTACATATTGAAGGAAATGTGCTTGTTAATGAATCGAGCAGATTACTATTTCCCTTTGAGAAAGACAAAATAGAAGTTAAAAGGTATAGTAACTTGCCACATTGTGGAAAATTGATCGACTGCTGTACTTAGTAAGCATAAGGCAATTTGAAGAGCCCATGCCAAACCTGTGAATATTGCTTAAAATCTTTGCTTAAACAAAGAGAAAAATATTCAGTGCATTTCTGCTAAATTTGAAAAACCCTCTGGTTACCAGATTGTTTGATTTTTGTGACAGGATTCCTCATGTCCGTAACATGTTGGACGAGGCTCTGCAGCTCACCCCCACTCTCCGAGTGGTCAGTCTCCATTAATTGGACCCCGTGATTTCCACTCTCTTCTGTGTTGGACGACATGAGCATTGCAGTCCCTCTGGGAGTCACCACACCAGATACATCCTACTCAGATATGGCTGCTGGGTCAGAGTAAGTGCTGCTTTCTAGGGTGCTAGGTACATTACCAGTTTGTGCAGAGATAGTTGCTTAGGGGAAGCTAATTACATATTCAATGTACTGGTAATCAAAACCTGTCCCACAGTAAAATGGCATTAGCCGTTTTGTTTCTCCCTATAAAAACTAAGGGGAAAAGGGGGGTAATGAAGGAAGTGGGGGTGGGGAAGAGTTTTTAGGGAAAGGGTTCTGCGTAAATTAAAAGAAATGAAAATTGCATAGTGATTATATTTTCATTTGTTTTGATGGGTGGGGAAGATGAAAAAGTAGGTATCACCGCCTGCTTTTGTAGAGTTAATTGTTCTGATGAAGAGAGAGAAGGAAGTGAAGTCTGTTCAGCTGATTTTCTTTGAAGGCCTCTTCCTATGTATTTCCCATTGTTCTGGAGTAAGTGGGCTAAAACTTTACATGGGCAGGTTGCATAGACCTTCTGACATTTGGGATAGAAAAATTGGAGAACAGTATCATTAGATTTTTTTATGATATTCGTTGCCTAGAAAGAGGACCTTCAAAATCAGTGGTACCAAACTTTTTTTTCAGCTAAGAGCAGCGTTAGGAATACAGAGTTTGTCGAAAAGCCCAATCCCTAAAATAGACTCTCAGTTCTTGAAGAATTTAAATGACAATGAAGGTAGGCCTTCATTATACAACTTTATATATTCACAGTTTTAAAACTTTTAGCTTTTCGTACCCCTTCTTGTAAGTTGTCCGAGATTCCCCTGCTCACAGATTCCCCCTCTTGTCCTTTTACCTCCCTTGTACCCAATCTTCCTTGCTTACAGAAAGGAAGTGGAAGCCCCCTACCTTTCAAGACGAAGTGGCACTACATCAGGATGTGAAAGTCCAGCGAAAGAGACCCAAGGGGCCTAGGGGGCAGCACACCCCCAGAAGCCAAGTCTTTTCCAGGCAGTACCAGGGATTAGGGTCTGGGCTGGAAAAATCCTGGTGTTTTGAATATGTTCAGGTCCAGTTCAGACTCTTGATCCCACAGCCACTTCTTGAGTGAGGTGGGTGTTGCTCTAATTCCCCTGTTTCTCTTGCCATTTTCATAATCCCTGGGGATTCTTCCCCGTTTAGCAAAGCAAAACAGTGGTACTAGATTCTGGGTTGAATGGCATCCCTGGTTAATAGTTGTTTTCTTCTTTAAAACAGAATTTAAAGGGCATGCATGTTTTTGTATAACTTAACTGTTTTGAGTTTCTTAAAGACAAATACAGCTACCCTGAAAAAGTAGTATATAATATTCTGGGGTGGCCTAGAATTGGAAGCAGTTTTCAAGTTTATTCCCATTTAAAAACAAAGTGGGTGGGGTCGGGAATGGTGGATTGTGTTCCTTTTAGAGGTTTATTATTTTGGGGGCTGGAGGGAGGTTGGTGTTTTGGGTTTGTATTTTGTTTTTGCATGCCACAAAAATTTAGTCATGTGGATAGCTGAGACTTCAAATTTTATGACTGTTTTATAGCTGTTTCCCCAAATAACTTAGATCTTCTGCATTAGTAGATAAGTTAGCCAATTATACTGCTTATAGGTTTTTATAAGGTCAGATTAGTAAGCTGCTTCTATGTGGGTTTACTAACCATATAGTTAGCATTAATATTTGTGAGGATTTTTCAGCAAAGCCGTTCAAACAATAAGATAGGATTAGGAGATAACATAAAAACTCCAGGCAGTTATGTTTGTTAGCTAGTATTTTCTCCAGACACATGAGATAATGCTTATAGGAGTAAAACTACAAATCTCACTACAATGTCCATTTTAATACCAGTATATCCTAGTTTATACTCCAACATTGTCATCCACAGCGTACAGGTAGGTTGTTGGTGCTGTGGTCCCAAATCGTTACACAGTTGCTATATTCCTGCAAAGGGAGACAAATGTGTACTATTCTATTAAATTATTAATGATGCTTGTGAATGATGAAGCATGTGTAATGTCACTGCTGTAAAGCATCCAGAAGTTAAACCTGGTATTAAAAACAACACACTTAGCTAAGTGAAAGACCTGGACCTCCTGTTATGGAATTTTAAATAGTAACAATATGCAATGTCCGTTTTATTTCATAATTTATAAACATAACAGATTTCAACTCTTTGCAAAGGTAGCAACACTATGGGTTGCATATTGTTTGCGGTTGATGTGGCATGTATCTTGTTCCTTTGAGTTTTGGGTGTGTGCTCAGCCTCTTCTAAGAGTTTAATCATAAAGGAAAGGAAACAATTAATTTGTATAAAATGTACAAGAATTCATGTTTGTTAAAGAGTATTCTAAAAATCACAGTCACCTGAACGCATCTGTATTTAATCAGTAACCAATATGGAAGTTAGTTTCCTCTTTAAAAGATAATTTTAGATTTGGCATGCATAGCAATGTATTAAATGCTGTGCCTGAGTAGAAAGTATTGTATAGGGGGATGGCCTGTTAACCTCCACACTATACATTTTATTTTTATTCCCTAGACTTGCACATGAAGTGCATATGTTCATATTTACCCAGTTTGGAGATGGGTAAGATATAACCAGCATAGCTCCATCTCCATGGCCATCTTTTATTTCATGCAACTTTTTTTTCCTGTCCCCACCCTGTAAAAAGTTCCATTCCTAATAAACAGCCATCATGTCTCACCTTATGTGTTGAATGGTACAAAATCTCCAATATTAAAATGTATATGGATCTTTGAAGTATATTTAGTTGCCTAGTAATGTACTTAGTAAATTATGTCATATAAATTCATTACTTTGTTTTTAACTGTCCATCATAGAAACCAAATTTGATCATCATTTTATTAATGCTTGTCTGCCTTTGGTTCATTTAGGAAACTCTAGCTGTTTCCTAGCATTCAGAGTTGATTGCCTCTCAGTGAGCCATGTTCAGACCATCTTTTTTCTCAAGAATACTGACCTGCATTCTTGATGTCCCCTCTTACCCAGTTCCCATCCTTGCAGACACAATGAGCAATACAATGCATGTCCTTCACTAACAAAGAGTACTTTCCTGTGTCTGAAGTTTTTCTTCACCTAGAAATCCCTTTGGCTGTTCTTAATAAGATCCCTCCTCCCTGTTTTGGAGCATGTAACCTGGTGAGTGGGACATATAACAGAATTTCCTTTTATCCCTCACTTTTCAGCTGACACTGTGCCATGTTGAACTGCACCCTATTCCTGCCAACTATTGTATGCTTTGTATCTTCAAGCAGGAAAAATGTCTATTATTTGACTCCTGAAAAGACGCATTGGTCTCTTTCTTTGACTAATGTTAGTCCTTGGAATTTCTAATTTGCTTCTATTGTAATAAGTATAAAATGTAGGTAGTTAATAATAATTCACTTCTGCCAAATTATATCTCTTAATTGTCTCATTCAAAATTCCCCCCAAACATAGCCAGATAACAATCCTTTTTTCTTAAAAATTTGAATTTTATCCTTGCCATCTGTATTTTTTATTATCAAGTAAAGGCTTATTTCACATTTCTAAACTTTAAGGTGTTTGTATTGCTTTTACAATAAACTGAAGTTGAATAGTTACTTTGTCATCCAATAGGAGACATTAAAAAGTACTCACTATGCTTGCAAAATGAAGGTCTCTTTAAAGGTAGAATGTTACCCTGATTTTCACTTGAGGCCATAATGGAGAGGGCACAGGCTTTGGAGTTGGATGAATATTTTAAATCCTGACTCTGTCATTGGTATGCCTTCAGGAACTCCAATCATCTCACTGCCTCAGTTTATCTCTCTGTTGAAGTATGATACTGCTTACCAGATTGAGTGATTGCACAAGTTAAATTTATACATATATATATATATATCGATATAGATACAGCACCTCTCAAATAACGGGTGATTAACAGTGCTTGCCACTACTGCTGCTATTTCTTAATAAACTAATAAAATAATTTGGTTTTGATTATTTTGAAGTTCTGTGGTATTATCATGCAGCTATTAAGTAATTGTATCCTTCATATGCTTGCATGTCTCTCATGAATGAGAAATTATTACTCTGATATTTGGAAAGTGTTGGGGGTTCGTCAAAATGAGAGGTGTGATAAATATAAGATGCCATTGTTTTTACTACTTTCTTCAGGGTATCCTGTCTTGGTAGTGAATGGAAGAGGGCCTGGTCCCTGGGGCAGTGCAGAAGGCACTTTCATCATCTCACTCACTGCAAATGTCATGTGAGGTTTCATGGAAGTATTAAGAGATCCAATTAAGAAGAATAGTTCTGAGTCTAAACCAGCCCAGAGTGGCTTCTCTAGGGGAAACTCCCTGCTCAGCTGGTACGTTTGTGTTTGTCATTAGGGACACCTTGTCTCCCAGGTGCCTGCCTTCAGACATCTGCCTGTACTGGCTTCATGTTGCACACACATCCACATTCAGTAGCATTCCTACTGTTATTTATAGGCTTAGTTATGTTCATCAGATTGTTTCACTGAGTCTTTTTCTCTTACTCTAGTGGTTAGTGGTTGCAAAAAGAGGAGGGGTTTGATTGGGAAGTGAAGTGTCAGTTTCAGGAAAGATTAGGTGTTATGCTATCATGCGTTGCTTTTCGCCTTTGTGCAGCCCTGAATCTGTGGAGGCTAGTCCAGCAGTTAATGAGAAGAGCGTGTATTCCACTCATAATTATGGGACCACTCAGAGGCATGGGTGTCGAGGACTGCCTTATGCTGTGAGTATGCATTTGTTTATTTCCAGAGCAGTGATCTTCTTGGAGTGTAATCCATTCTTATACATTGTGACTTTCTTGAAATGTTTATATGCAGCATGATGAAGTTGCCCCTTTTGCACTTCCCTGCCTCCAGCGGACGTCTAGCCCTGCATCATTGTTCTTGTTTTTATGTCCCAGTTGACCTTGGCATTTTGTTTTATCACTTTCCTGGTTGAAGCCAAAAAACGAAGGGTACTACTTTCTTCTTTCTTTCCATAAGCACCATACTTTAGGGGAGAGAGGGGCCAGTGTTTGGACACTGTTGATTTAAACAATCTTATTTTCAGGATCATAATTACGGAGCCCCTCCTCCTCCGACACCTCCTGCTTCTCCCCCTGTCCAGACGATCATCCCTCGCGCTGACCTGAACGGCCTGCCGTCGCCCGCAGAGGGACGCTGTGGAGACAGCCCGAACTCTGAAGGAGAGACTGTGCCTACCTGGTGTCCTTGTGCTCTTTCTCAGGATGGCTTCCTCCTCAGCTGTGACAAGTGCAGGTAAGATCCTGTTCCGTCCAAAGCCAAGCCTGGGTTGCTGGGGTTAGGGTTTCTCATTAGTAGGGAAAAGCTCAAAGTATTCTTTCTTGTGTTTGTTAATGTAGATGATTCCTTAGTGCTCCTTGGCTCGAATTCTCTGCACTAGGTGAGAATTGCTGACAACAAGGAATGAGAGATTGATGTTAAAGCTATTGAATTTGATATGAAATTTTATGTCCTGGAAACATTTGGTAGGTGGGAGGGAAGGGGTAGTGTGTGCAGAGATACTTCTCCCATGTGTGCTGTGACGTGCTGCTGCTCCTGGAAGGACTACTTGAAGTCTATTTTCCCTCTTTAGGGGAATGAGCAGGGGGAAGGTCATTAGACTTCATCGGCGGAAGCAGGACAACATATCAGGTGAGTGGGATTTGGAGTGGGCCCACATTCTGACATTAAAGATTCTGTGACTGTGTTTTCCTTCCAAAGAACCCCTCTTGAGATGCTCCTGGCTCCCTGATCTTTTCACAAAAGGAGATAGAAGTTGATTTGGGACCATGTGTAGTTCTCTCCCTGAGAATAAACATATTGGAAACACATTTCAGCCATGTTGCTGAAATAAATAAAATGGATCCCTGAAATGATCCTGTCTGAGACTGTTAGGATTTGAGCTCCTAGAGCTTAGGGAGGACAAAATACAGTGAGCAGTAGAGTTTGTATGCTTGATGCCAATGATTAAAGAATTTTGTTTTCATCACAGAGGCAGATATTTATGTTAATAGAGGACAGAATTAGTACTGCCCTACTCAATATAGGGCATGACACATCTGCTTTTAAAGCACATTTTAGGCTGTTAGTATGGAAACTACAAAACTGCCCTTTTACAGGTGGGGACAGCAGTGCAACAGAAAGCTGGGATGAGGAGCTTTCTCCTTCCACTGTGTTGTATACAGCAACACAGCACACACCTACAAGCATCACCCTAACTGTCAGAAGAACCAAACCCAAGAAGCGAAAAAAGAGTCCAGAAAAGGGCCGTGCAGCACCAAAGACGAAAAAAATCAAGGTACGGATGGTGAGAAAATGTCTTCAATAGAAATGTAATCAAATAGCTCAAACTTTGAAGCAAGAGTACACCGAGGTTCTTTCAAGAAGGTCTCCTCAGATGCTTCAAGAGCCACTTTTGCTCTGTTAAAAAAAAAAACAAGCCAATTTGTGTAAAGAATGTAGCGAACAGCCTTTCTTCCGCCACATCACAGCATCACCACTAACTCTAAGCCTCTTCTCTTCCAGTCTCCATCCCAGGTATGCAGTCCCGGCCATACCTGGCACAGTCTCTCATGTGTTGGTAGCTTGCGTCCTTATAGTATTTACCCCCCTTTAGCCCCAGAGCAGAGTTTGAAGTTCTTGGCTTGGTTACATGTCCACCTCACATGGCTGGCTTATCTGTTGTTTCCAAACAGAAAAGGAAAAAAAAGTATGAAGCAACATTTCTTGAATGGTCCTGGCTTCCTTGTTGTCATGGTTACCTTCCTGCATTCTCCCTCAGTAGTCTTTGGAGAAACCTCTTCTGTGTGTTCTTTCTTCCCCATCACAGCAACTCTGCTGCTCCTAGCTGACTTGCCCACCCCTTGGTAAGGGGATTGGTCTCTGTTTCCTTCTCAATTCCACAGTTGGTAAATCTGCAAGACAGGTTTTTACTTACTTTTTTTCCTACTGCCAGGGATGCATGTTGGTTTTAAATGGTGCATGCTCTTCCCTGTTATATAGCTCTACAGGAAAATGTATTGGAATTAGTGTCAGAGTGCAGCGACCCTTACTCTTGATAATTGCATTTGTTACCTAGAAAGGAAGAGACAAAATAGATGACTAATGTGAACATTAGTTTTAGTCTCAGGTCTAACTGTCATTCTCGGTACCAAGTTTTGTTTTGTTCTACTTGTTTCCTCTCTGGGATAGGCCTTTCGAGAGGGATCCCGGAAGTCCTTGCGGATGAAGGTAAGGGGGACCTCTTTGGCGCGGTATTTTGGTCAGCATCTTTCCTGACAGTGATGGTCTGGGAATGTCGGAGTCTGCTTTTCCTTAGTTTGTAAATGTTGCTTCTCACTCCGTTTTTGTAGAGCTTTTCTGCAAAGTTTGATTTTCTCAGCCATTTTCTGAAATATTTTCACTTTCTGTAAATTGGTTTTTCTGTTAGAGCTGCTTTTTTAGAGGACAAATGACATTTTGCCAAACATGAGATTGTTGTGTTCTGTCAGCTGTCATTGGCTCAAACCCACAAGTGAGGTTTTCCTGGGAATGATACAGCATCTCTTGTGCACCCACTCGGCACGTGTTGGCTCTCTGTTGGAAGGAGAAATCTTATTAGAAAAGTTGCAGTATTGATAGGAATTATTCTTAATGTAATTAGTTATTTTTAAACAGTATTTGCTGTCACAGAAGAATTGGGTGATGCTATTGTAGTTTTGTTTTTCTCTTTCCAGTTTTGAATTTAGTATGAGATGTTTTGTAAAAAGGTTGGAGAGTAGAAAAATTATGTGTGGCTTAAAAGGATTATTTGATGCTCATTAATTAAAAACAGTTTGTTGGAAGCATATTTGATGATACTGCTTGTTATCATCTTTTACCTGGATATAATGTAAGAAAATGACATACTCCCAAATCTTTACTTATGATTCAAAGCATCTAATACTAAGCTCTGGTTTCACTCTATAAGTATTGATACTTGTTAATGTGTCATGATGTTAAGAGCAGGTTCTTTCCTATTGATGATTTCGAGATAGAAACAGTAAAACATTTAGTGACCATAAGCTTTATTTGGATTACATTGTAGTTGTGTGAGTGTTTGGGCAGTTTGGAAGCCTTAGCTGGTATGCCTCTTAACAGATCAAAGAGCAGAGACGTGTCAGGGAGATGAGACAGGCCTCGGCCCTGAGGCGTCAGAGATCTGTGCTGGGATCATCTCAGGATTCTGAGTTGCATATGTTCTGCTCAGAAATCTTAGAAGTCCACCAAAATCGGCATGTGAACCACAAGAATAATTTGGATTTTCAGTGTTAAAATCAAGAATTTTTATGTGGAAGACTTAACCCTTAGCCAGTGGTCTTCAGCCTTGAATGGTTTTGACCAAGTAATTCTGTGTCTTTTCCATTGTGAAATGTTTCAGAGCCTCCCTGTTTACCCACAAAGTTCCGAAGAAACTCACATATGCCCATTTATGATCATCAACATACAAGTCTCTTAGGAGGAAAATTCATGTAGTTGAAATCCACTGCCCAGAAGCCACTGAGGTAAAGTCTCCAGTGATCAGACAGCTGGGACAGAGTAATACCAGATTAGCGAGCCTGGCCTGTTGCCGTGACAGGGCTTCCAGAATACAGGCACTTGAACAAGTCATAATTGAGCCATCACCACTGGATTCTTTGGTTTTTTATTTATTTTTATTGAAAAAGATTTACAGAAAGGAGATGCAAAGATCTTAAAAGTCTACTGATTCACTCCCCAAGTGGCCGTAACAGCCAAGGCTGAGCCGATCTGAACCCAGGACCCAGGAGATTCTTCTGGATCTGCCATGCAGATGCAGGGTCCCAAGGCTTTGAGCCGTCCTTGACTGCTTTCCCAGGCCACAATCAGGGAGCTGGATGGAAAGTGGAGCACAAACCAACGGACATATGGGATCCCGGCTGATCAAGGCGAGGATATAGCCACTAAGTAGGCTGTGGTGCTGGGCCCTGCACTGGGTTGTGTAAGCTTGGAGTATAGTGTGGCCACCCCACATTCTCTGTTTTAAAATATGAATCTCAGATTTTATACTCTGCATTTGCTTATCTGCTCTCGTGAAGACTGTGCAGGTAGAAATGCTGTTGTGTGTTGTCTTTATGTGTTTTTTTATGCTCCTTTCCTTCCTTTTCATTCTTTTGAACTCTGATGAGAAAATGGTGCTGTTAATTTTTTTCCTCTATTTCCTTGTTATTGGGGAAAGGATAGTAGACAGCAGTTAATCTAGAATGGTAACAGAAAGTGAAAGAATCAGTGTTTTATGCACAAGTCATGAAAAACATTTAATTTTATATGCTTCAAGTAAATTTGGCACTGCCAGTGTCTTCTGATCATCAGTAGAATGACTTCGTCATCAGCTGTTTGTTGTTTGTTTTCTGATGGCACTCAGGTTTTGAACGAATATCGGGCGTAAGCTTTGTCCCTAATTCATGCACACCTGGAAGTATTGAGGATGCAGTGGTGGTCTCACAGATGCCGGTGGCTCTCCTAGAGGACTCTGGCAAAGTTCCTCTCAGGAATTTCCTGTATTTCTCCAACCTTCACCCCTCTCCTGACTTTACCTGATCTTCAGTTTTTGACAACAGGAGGATTTACTGAAAGTGATCACTTTTTCTAGGGGTGGTAGGATTGTAATTGATTAGGATTGCATGTTTGTTGAAAATGAACATGTATTAATTTTAAAATGAGAATGGTAAATGAATGCAAACTGCTCTCCTAGAGAACTGGAGAACAAGGTTGGACTAGCACACAGACACACCTGTTCTTTAAGTATTGGAGATCTGTTTGTGCATAGGCGTATGTATATTGAGATTTATTTTATTGATTTTTACTAAAAGGCAGAGTCACTGAGAGATAGTAAAATCTTCCATACACTACTAATTCACTCCCCAAATGGGCACAATGACCAGAGCTGAGCCAATCTGAAGCCTGGAGTATCCTTCAGGTCTCGTGCAGTGGTATAGGGTTCCAAGGCTTTAGACCATCCCCTACTACTTTTCCATGCTACAGGCAGGGGGCTGAACGGGAAGTGGAGCAGCGAGGACAGAAACCAGTGCCCATATGGCATCCCAACATTTACAGGGGGAGGATTAGCCAATTGAGTGATCATGCCAGACCCCAAAATTTGTATTTTCTGTGTGATGATTACACTTGTTTTTACTGCTCATTTCTACTCAGAATTTTCTTGTGAACTTGTTGGTCTTTTCACAAGACCAAATTGACTTTACAATTCAAGTTGTCACAAAAATCAGTGATGGCAATGAACTGTGATCTAGAAGAGTATCTACTTTTTTTATGTGGAGAAGCTGATATTTCTTAAGAAATTATCTGAGACCTCACAGCTCACTGGTAACAAATCTGTAGTAGAAGTTGGATCCTCTGACCCCAATCCATTATTCCTGAGCCACACCAACTGACAAGTGAAAACAAATTTCCTCTGGATTTAACTAGTTTCCCACTCCTATTCTTATACATAGGTTCCTCTAACCTACCTCACGTTTGTTCTCTACAGAATTCTCCCTCTGAAGCACAGAACTTAGATGAAAATACAACTGAGGGCTGGGAGAACCGGATAAGACTATGGACTGATCAGTATGAAGAAGCTTTCACTAACCAGTACAGTGCCGATGTGCAGAATGCCCTTGAACAACATCTACATTCTAGCAAGGAGTTTGTGGGCAAACCTGCCATTTTAGACACTATCAATAAAACTGAATTGGCCTGCAATAACACCGTGATCGGTTCCCAAATGCAGGTAAGGACAAAGAAAGTAAAACCTGTAAATTGAGATTTTTTTTTTAAGAGCCAAGTAGAGGATTGAGTTCGAATTCCGGTTTCTTCTAAAGGTACAAAACCTTCAAAGAGCCACTTAGGTCATCTTTATCCACAGCATCTTCTACAAGCTGGTAATGGTTTGGATATACACTTCTAAACTAGCTTTACTAGTCAAACACAGATGAATTAGAATGGGGCATTTTATACAACCTAGATTGCAATTGCATAAGATTTGTTGAAGGTTAGACTTGCTCTCCTTCTTACATTAGACGTAGAGTCACTGACACCTTAATTGTGTATTTTTCTTTGATTTTCTTTTGCCTTTTCTGGAAGTGTCAGGTTCTCTAGGTGGAATGTGTTTCCTGGAAAAACTTGAGCTTATATCAAATTTCTAGATTTCTGATTGTTGCCTTCATGACATAAACAGATAAAATTTTAAGTATTTGTAATGCCTTTACTTTTCTAAACAAAATGTGTTCAGTGTCTCCCAAGCAGCTGTTGTTGTTGTTTGACATTAATGCTCTGGCTTTCTTCAGTTACAGGTGGGAAGAGTCACACGTGTTCAGAAGCACCGGAAGATCCTGCGGGCTGCGAGAGACTTGGCTTTGGACACGCTGATCATAGAGTACCGTGGGAAAGTCATGTTACGACAGCAGTTTGAGGTCAATGGGCATTTCTTTAAAAAGTAAGAACATTGTTTATTGAGGAGTGGGCTCGCCTGAACAGTGCTGCTGTATAAATAGTGCTGATGGGTAGGGTACTCTTGGGAGAAAGGTGGTAACTTGGAGAAGCTCGTATTGGTCAGTGGAGAAGTGCAAATACATGTACAGATTGTTTAGTGTGTGCGGGGATGGTGACTTCTCTCCTTGCTTTGTG
Organism: Ochotona princeps; assembly: GCF_030435755.1. Taxonomy (NCBI): domain Eukaryota; kingdom Metazoa; phylum Chordata; class Mammalia; order Lagomorpha; family Ochotonidae; genus Ochotona; species Ochotona princeps. The sequence goes on along the minus strand of NC_080852.1, from coordinate 38,391,952 downwards.
CTTGTTCCTGAATCAAGCAGAGAAGCATGTGGTGCTTTCCTCGTCTGGGCGTTGCAGAGGGCTGCTGCTGCTTCTGTCAGCGTGCACTTCGTGTAGGGATTCATGGGGAGGCTTTTTTTCTGTATTGAGAATTACAGGAATTTTAATTGTATCCCTAGACCGTACCCTTTTGTGCTCTTCTACTCAAAATTCAATGGTGTAGAGATGTGTGTGGATGCCCGTACTTTTGGTAATGATGCTCGGTTCATCAGAAGATCGTGTACTCCAAATGCAGAGGTAAGATATCTGTAGCAACTTCCCTTTGAATGGAACCACAAAGGACCAGCTTCCTGAAGAAGCATTTGCCCATATAAAGGTCTGTAGATTATAGCAAGATTTAAAAAAAAAAAAGTGATAGTGATTTTACACTGACAGGATGGGTACAAGAAAGGTGTTTTCTATCAACAATGCAGAATTGGGAAAAGGAAAGAATTATTAGGGAGAAATTACTAGACTGCATCAGTCAGTGGGGTTATATTTTAAAAAGTGGCATGTGGTAGATGTCATTAAGCCCAACTAAGCTATTTGACTAAGACATTACTTACTTTTATTGCAAAGTCAGATATACAGAGAGGAGGAGAGATAGAAAGGACTATCTTCCATCCATTGATTCACTCACCAAGTGGCCGCAATGTCCAGAGCTGCGCTGGTCCGGAGCCAGGATCTAGGAGCTTCTTCCAGGTCTCCCACAAGGATGCAGGTTCCCAAAGCTTTGGGTCATCCTCGACTGCTTTCCCAGGCCACAGGCTGGGAGTTGGATGGGAAACGGGGCCCATATGGGATCCCAGCACTTGCAAGGCGAGGACCTTAGCCATTATGCTACTGCGCCTGGCCCAACTAAGACATTTCTAAAATTCATAGTTCATTAAATACAGCAAGCAATCCATCAAACGTTATTTACTGACTGAGAAACTATAATCCCGCAGTAGAACTAGAATAAGTTTTAAGTCATAAAGCAGAGCTTGATGCGACAGATCAGTAGCTAACTCCTCACCTCACTTGTTCCAGGATCCCACAAGGTTTCACTTGCCATGGCCTGGGAAAGGTCCAAAACCTTGGGCCCCTGCACCCATGTGGGAGACCTGGAGGAAGCTCCTGGCTTCACATCAGCTCAGCTTGGCTATTGTGGCCACTTGGGGAGTGAATCAGCGGATGGAAGATCTTTCTCTGTCTTTCCTTTAAAAAAAATCTTTAACCAAAAATAATTAGGGTGACTTTTTGCTCTCAATTCTAGCATTTCAAATTGTTGCAAGTTTTCAGTTTCTTTGTAGTAGTTTCAAGTGAGATAATGATACTGAATTAACAGATTACTTTTTCAGTTTAAGTGGGGAGAAAATATTAGGTATTTAAATTAGATGGTATTTTCTCTCCTACATAAAGTGTAGTGATTTGGGTAAATCCAACCATATGCTTTCTTTCACAGGTGCGACACATGATTGCAGATGGGATGATTCACCTGTGTATCTATGCTGTGTCTGCCATCACCAAGGATGCTGAGGTCACCATAGCATTTGATTATGAGTACAGTAACTGGTAAGGCTTCAGAAGTACACATTCAGCTTTTCAGCTCTGTGGAAAGTCTGCTTTCATTCATTGCTATTTCCTGCTTCAGTCCTTCTGTAGCATGTTTTCTGCGTAAAAGTTGTGAAGGGTAAGGTGATATTTTTCTTTTGGATATAGGTATGTTGTATGATAATATTCACAAGTCCTCTAACAAAGGCATTTTGTCTTATGCCTCCTTAGAATAGCCAAAAGGATTCATAATTAAACACTGAGGTTACAGTCATGTATAGTGTTATACTAGGTGCAGTTATTTCAGGATTCATTCACCCTGTAATTGAGTGTGAAAGAACCATCCTCATGTACACAAACCATATTATATCCATCTCTGCATGAAAATGCGAACAGTGAATCATAAGTAAATGTTTGTGATGAATTTTGTATAAAGTTGATACTTTTCTGCCTTAGTCCCGTTGGGCAAATCAGAGTTTGTGTGTTTAGACTGGTCTTAGGCCCAAGCTGTAAGAAAAGACACTAATGAAAAGGCTTCAGTGGGTAAAATGAGGACATGGTGAGGGTAGACAGATGAAAAGTATGACCTTCATAAATGCAACAGCCAGAACTCTAGCATTCTTGTAGGAAGCTGGTACACAGAGAGTGACAACGTAACTTTCTGTGCCGCAATGAAAGCCCCAAGTAAGGCTGTTGCTTCGCAGAAAAGCAGTTAGGAGAATGGTCTTGAGAGCTTTCTTTCCTTTTCACTGGGCATGCATAGGAGTAGAGTTCATGATGACATGCAGGGAACCACAGACTATTAAAAATAATCATAGGAAGTCTCTAATGTTTGTTAAACTTACTCAGCCATACTACCATAACAATTTACTGTGATACCGTTTTAAGGCAATGAGTGGGAATGATAAAACTGATACTCAGAGATAACTGAGCCAGGTACTTTTGGTTATTTCTTTGGAGCAGTAATTACAAAGTGGACTGTGCATGTCACAAAGGAAACAGGAATTGCCCTATACAGAAAAGAAATCCCAATGCTGCAGAACTGCCACTCCCACCTCCAAGCCTGCCTACTGTTGGAGCAGAGACCCGACGCAGAAAGGCCCGACGGAAAGAGCTAGAGATGGAACAGCAGAATGAGACCTCAGGGGGAAATAATGAGCAGCAGCCACAAGGAGTTCCAGAACAAGTTCATGCATCCAGTGATCATGAGGTAATTAACAGCAGTCGGTTGATAATGCCATTTTGTTTTAGGGAAGATACAATAACGGTGAAATGCCCTTTGTAACAGTGGGTTGGGGTACATTCATTTTTTTTATTGTTTGTTTTTTTTGGTTTTGTCTTTGTTTATGTTTTTTTTTTTTTTAAATAATCCTTTCAAGCTTCATTCTGGGTTTCATTCATGTACCTTTCCATGAATAATGCTTTAGAACATGAGAAATCATTTCTAGAATGTTTTAAACTACCATAGTTAGACAAGGGGTTGATTTTTCACAGAACTATGAGTACAGCTAAATATTGCCTCTGTTAAAGGAAGTAGACAATCCAGAAGAAAAAGCAGAAGAGAAAGAAGAGGTTGTAGATGACCAGGAGAACCTCACCCATAGCAGGAGGGTGAGTGCCATCTAACATTCCTTATTAACTCTCCTGAACCTGCTGCCTGCGCCATGTGAAGCCTCTGCTCCTGACTTTCATCTCATGTATTTGACATAGGGATTTTAACTTGGGCCTTTTCCTTTTAAGTAGATATTGTCATACTTCATACTTTTGTAGCTGTCAATTGACTTGTTATCTCAAGATGATTTTTGAGCCCAGCGCAGTAGTCTAGCAGTTAAAGTCCTCACCTTGCTTGCGCGAGGATCCCATAGGAGCACTGGTTCTAATCCCGGCTGCTCCACTTCCCATCTAGCTCCCTGTTTGTGCCTGGGAAAGCAGTTGAGGATGGCCCGTGGGACCCTGCACTGTATGGGAGACCTGGAGGAGGCTCCTGGCTCCTTCCTCCCGATTGGCTCAGCACCAGCCATTGTGGCCACTTAGCAAGTGAATCAGTGGATGGAAGATCTTCCTCTCTCTCCTCCTCTCTATATATCTGATTTTCAAATAAAAATAAGTAAATCTTGTATAAAAAAATTGACTTTTGAAGATGGCTTACTAACAATTTTGTCTCAGACTGAGAAGACCAAAGCAAGATAGGTCAGGGTAATTTTGCTGGGTAATTTCCTAAGTTTGTGAGTGTTAATTTCTTCTAAATCTTTTTAGTATATGGATTAAAGTTGTTTACCTTTTATGCTAAAGCTAGTAAGTTTGTTCCTATTACTGAGAAGTTCTAGGAAAATCTACTTCTTTATGAATTGTAGAACTTACCAGGAATAAATTATTTTATGACCTTCTTACTTTAATATCTATTTTGGAAGTTCAAGCGTGGCCTGGCTTTGTCATGTAGCTTACCCATATTTAAAATGAAGTGTTTGTGTGTGTGTGTTCCAAAATATATATGTCATCCTCCTGGTGAATTTCTGTATATTACTTTAATCATACTCCAGAAAAGTCTGTCCCCTCCTCTTTGTTTAAGCTTCTTTCTATTCTAGTACTCTTTCTTTTTAGACCCGGGAGGATAAGAAGGTTGAAGCCATCATGCATGCGTTTGAGAACTTAGAGAAGAGAAAGAAACGACGGGATCCGCCCTTTGAGCAGTGCAGCTCAGACACCGAGATCACTGCTGCTGTCTTGGAGGCTCCTGTGGGAGAAGAAGCAAAAGCTGAAGCTCCCGAAGTGGAAGTTAGCAACCCTGCTTCAAACACTGCTGTCGCAAGCACCCCACAGAGTGTTGGTGTGAACACCCGGAGGTCTTCCCAAGCAGGGGTAAGAGTTGAAGAGATGACTCCAGGGATTAGACACAGTGTCTTGGCTACTGCCAGTTACTTTTCTTGCATGTCTTTTGGAATCTGGCCTTTCAGCTTTGCCCTGTACCACAAGTAAAGCTATGTAACATTTTTACCAGCTGATAGGCAGAACTCAGGGAGGCAGATAATGTCAAAACTTGAATGACGCTTTAATATTGAATAGCACTGGACATAATAGTCTTACCCACTTCCCTATAGCCCCTGAATCTTTTTTCCGTAATTTACTATGTAAAGATTGTCAAAAATGTAATAAAATAAATTCTAAAAAATAAAATAAAATTGAATGGCACTTGGTACTGTTTCTGATGCAGTAACTGTTGGTCATGAGTTTTGTGATACAGTTCCTTAGGCTCAGGGATTTCTTCCTTCCATCTTTCCCATTCCCCATGCCCTCACTGTTTTCCCCTATATTATAACAATAATATAGTCATTCACAATCAGTCATAAATCTATCATTCTTCTATTTAAGTATATCATGACGGTGTAGGTATAGACAGTAGAAAGTTCAGTATTCTATTGTCAAAAGATACATCTAACAATTTCATTGGGAGTTCCTTTCACAAGTAGAGATGGCATACTGCGAAGTGGTGTCTCCGCTCTTTGGTATCCTTGCCTCCTTTATACAGTTCTTCTAGATAATTTGTGTATACACATGTTTACCTGTGTATCTGCTGATCTTGTATTTTATATGAAACTTGCCTTGTATCAGAGAGAACACGCCATGTCCTTTTGGAATTGGCTTATTATTATTAATTTAGTTTACTTTTTTTTTAAAAAAAAAAGATTTATTTATTTTGGGGCCCGGCGGCGTAGCCTAGCGGCTAAAGTCCTCACCCTGAAAGCGCCGGGATCCCATTTGGGCGCCGGTTCTAATCCCGGCAGCTCCACTTCCCATCCAGCTCCCTGCTTGTGGCCTGGGAAAGCAGTCAAGGACAGCCCAAAGCCTTGGGTTCCTGCACCCATGTGGGAGGCCTGGAGGAGGTTCCAGGTTCCTGGCTTCGGATAGGCGCAGCACCGGCCGTTGTGCTCACTTCGGGAGTAAATCATCCGATGGAAGATCTTCCTCTCTGTCTCTCCTCCTCTCTGTATATCAGTAAATCATCGGATGGAAGATCTTCCTCTCTGTCTCTCCTCCTCTCTGTATATCCGCCTTTCCAATAAAAATAAATAAATCTTTTTAAAAGAATTTATTTTTATTGAAAAGTCAGATATACAGAGAGGAGGAGAGACAGAGAGGATGGTCTTTTATCTGATGATTCGCTCCCCAAGTGACCACAATGGCCGGAGCTGAGCCAATTGGAAGCCAGGAACCTCTTCTAGGTCTGTCATAAGGGCGCAGGGTCCCAAAGCCCTGGGCTGTCTTTAGCTGCAATCCCAAGCCACAAACAAGGGGGACTCGGGGATTAGAACCGGCGCCCATACGGGATCCCAGCACATGCAGGGCGAGGACTCCAACCATTAGACTACCATGCCGGGTCTATTACTTAGTTTCTTTTATGTACCTTGTGTATACTCTGTGCTTGACCATCCATGGGATTCTCAGGATAAACCAATATTATCTTTCCCTACCCTAGTCATGAGCCTTAAGCTGAAACTTCAGTTTCTGGAAAACAAAAGGAATTTTTCTTTTCTGCTAAAAACCCTAAAATTAAGTGATTTCCTTAGCTAATTGTTGGCCTATTTTATCATGATTATTAGAGATAAAATTGGGCCTGGTGCAATGGCTCAATTGACTAATCCTACCCTTTTAATCGCCAGCATCCCATTTGGGCACCAGTTCATGTCCTAGCTATTCCACTTCCCATCCAGCTCCCTGCTTGGGGCTTGCATGGCCCAGAATCTTGGGGCCCTGCAATGATATGGGAGACCTGGAAGAAGCTCCTGGCTTCAGATCTGCTCAACTCCAGCTGTTTTCGCCATTTGTGGAGTGAACCAATGGAGGGAAGATATTTCTTTTCTTTCTCTCCTCTCCATAGATCTGTCTTTCCAACAAAAATAAATAAGTCATATATTTTTATATGCTTTTGTATGTATTTATGTATTTTTTTCTGCCACCTGGTTAGCTTGTGTGTTTAAACTGATTTTAGGAATTTTTTTTTTTAAAGATTTATTATTTTTATTACAAAGTCAGATATACAGAGAGGAGGAGAGACAGAGAGGAAGATCTTCCATCCGATGTTTCACTCCACAAGTGAGCCGCAACGGCCGGTGCACGCCAATCCTAAGCCCAGAACCAGGAACTTCCTCCAGGTCTCCGATGTGGGTGCAGTGTCCCAATGCATTGGGCCGTCCTCGACTGCTTTCCCAGGCCACAAGCAGGGAGCTGGATGGGAAGTGGAGCTGCTGGGATTAGAACCGGCACCCATATGGGATCCCGGCGCGTTCAAGGCAAGGACTTTAGCCGCTAGGCCATGCCGCTGGGCTCGATTTTAGGAATTTTAAATTAATATTTTTAAATCTTTTTTTTTTTTTTTTTACCAGTAAGCATTCACAATACTTAAAAGTGAGTAGGATTGGTGGGCATCTATTCTAGTATCCCATATGGTAACACCTGAGTTCTGAACCCAGTCCGTCACTCCATTTTGCTCGGTGTGTAGTCTGTGAGTCACCAGTGATAGTTCCATTGATTGGGTTGCTAAACAACACAGAGGTCTTGCTCTAAAATCTGGATTCCCAGCTTTGGCCCTTGTCCAGTCCCAGCACTGCAGGCATTTGTAGGAGTTCATTTTCTCTTGAGCCTACTTTGTCTTTTATTTTCTACATTAAGTTATTGACAAAATAAATATTGATAACTGTCATCCTGAATCAGTGCTGGTTTGCTCATCCCTCCTACTCCAGGGCTCACCCAGCTTCCTGTCTGATAGCCTGGAAAAAGCAGAATATGTTTCAGTCCCTGCCACTCATGTGGTTCAAAAATTCATTCAAAACAAGTTCTTGGCTTTGGCCTGTCCCAGCCCTGGCCATTGCATCCATCTAGAGGGAGAACCAGCAGATGGAAGATGTTTCTGTTCTTTGTCTTAACTGTTTCACACAAATAAATAAATCTCTTAAGGAAGAATGAATGAGAATCAAATACTTATTGGTAAACTTTGACCCTACTATTTTTATAGGATATCGCTGCTGAAAAACCAGTCACCAAACCACCTCCAGCGAAGCCATCTCGGCCCCGACCGAAGAGCCGAATTTCTCGCTACCGGACCAGTTCAGCCCAAAGACTGAAGCGGCAGAAGCAGGCCAGTGCACAGCAAGCAGAGTTGTCTCAAGCCACCCTGGAAGAGGGAGGAAATAACAGCTCAATAACTCCTACTGAATGTGGGAGTATAGACAGTGCAGGAGAAAACAGGCAGCTAACGGGGTCTGACCCTACTGTGGTTTCAGTTACTGGATCCCATGTCAACCGTGCTACATCTAAATATCCTAAAACCAAAAAGGTAAGTCATGACCATATCTTCTTACGTCTGCTCAGGGAAGAGCTCTCCTAATAGGATAACAAGTCCTGTAATCGATCTCCAGAGAAATATTCATCTCCATGTTATTACATTGGATGTTTTTGGATAAAATAACAGAAAACTGAAGCTGTTCTAGTACCTTTTTCTTGATCCCTTGTTATGGGGCAGACATTTCACTGACAGAGCCATTCCTCTCTTGTTGAATATTGGGAGGGTGAGGGGATATATCTTTGTGGTCTGATGCCCGGTTCATGGTCTTGCAGCTGCTGCTTTTCCATCTAGTTTCTACATGAGATGTGTCTTGGTGGTGAACGCTGCAGCCTCTTGCATTTGCATTCACAGCATTAGCTAACCATGTCCTTTTTTGTTGTTGTTGTTGTTTTTATAGTATTTAGTTACAGAATGGCTGAATGACAAAGCAGAGAAACAAGAGGTCCCTGTTGAGTGCCCATTACGTATCACCACAGACCCAACTGTACTGGCAACAACCCTGAACATGTTACCGGGCCTTATTCACTCCCCATTAATTTGCACCACCCCAAAACACTACATTCGCTTTGGCTCACCCTTCATGCCTGAGAGGCGTCGAAGGCCTGTCCTGCCTGATGGCACCTTCAGCTCCTGTAAGAAGGTATGTTTGTTTATGTAGTATTTTCAGTTTGGGGGACAGGAGGGTCCCCGCCCCACCCCGGACACCTGTAATTGTGATATATCAAAGAGATCATCTAGATAGCCTCCGCCCATGTGAGTTAATGAGTCAGCTTTGTTCAGCCATGACTGCTGATAACATCGAGAGTAAAACTGAGGTGGGCTGTGTTTGATTTTTGATGCTCATTTGTGAGTATTCACTATTGTTTGTTCTGAGAGCCCTTGAGATCACTGAGTGAGAGTACACAGCAGTTGATGAGTGGGTAGGGAGGGTTATGTTTTCGTGTGTACTCTTGTGGTATTGACTAAAATGTTCATTTGTGATTATTGTGAGACTGGGCCCCAAGTTGCCTGATCAAATTGTGTTTCAAATTCATTTAATTGCTACTCTCACTTATTGGAGATCAACAGAAAATTTCTATTGTAATTGGCATGATTTCTATTCCTTGGCCAAGTGACAGTTCAACTACTATAAAAAGTCTCGCTCTCCCTCTCTCTGCCTCTTCCTCCTCTCTTGGATCTAGTGGAGTGGTGTCTGGTAGTTGTTTTTGGAATGCTCTCTCTTAATACCTAGAAGCCATGTATAATTTCAAAAGATGTCTTGAAGGAATATATCACTCCCTCAGAGCTGTAGTGTCATGCCTGTGTTTCTAGAGTGTAGGTCTTCTTTTGGGGTAGAATCTGTTCCCTGGAACATCCTTTTCTCTTATCCTCAGATCTGGATTCAGGCTGCCTTCCTCAGTGCCTGCCATTGCCCTCCTCCACTGGCATCACGTACATGAGGATGCTGCATGTAGATTATTTGATGTGATGAAGTCTCCAGCTCCAGGCAGGTCTTCCCTGACTCCTCCAAACTTAAAGCTTTTATCTTTCCCAAAGAACAGAACTTATTTCTTGGGGGGAGGGGGACATTAAAGGATGAGCCAAAAGGGTATGGGATTTGGAGGGGAGGAGGAGGGCAACAGGAATCTGCAAAAAGGAAGGCACAACTGTGGATGAGCAACACACTACACAGTGTCTGCTCCAAACTGCACCTCTTACCTAAGGATTTGAGTCACTTGCTGGGGAATTTCCCAATTAGGAAATATCCTAAAGAAAAATGTGCTCACGAAATCACTGCCAGAGAAATTTACATGTAATGTTAATAACTAGAATGACATTTAGATGTCAGAAGCAAATCTTGGTGACTGTCTTTTAAATAAGAACAGAGTATTTGCCTTAATGATTAAAGGGAAAGTTGGAAATCTGAGAATATTTTTTTATACCAGTTCACTTTGAAAGACTAATGTATCTTAAAGAAAACTATATTTCTTGCAATGAGCTTTATGATTAAACATCTATAGTTACTGGAGAGCTGCCAACTCTGGTGTGGTGTGTAGTACCCAAAATTCATCTCCTGGTGTAGCATGCTGAGTCTCTTGTTAGAAGTAAAAGCCCAGGATTAGGACTGCATTTGTGAACGGTGTCTGTATTCAAAGGAAGAGCAAGTTTAGAGAGAACTTAATGTATATGAAACTTCTTTTCCTTTTATTCCGAATCTTCCCAAAAATAGTACAAGATGTCTTCTCAAAATTCAAAAGACAGCGTAGTGCAGAGCAGTGAGAGTCTGAGTGAAGTGGAATGATCTTACCTTTTCAATGGCCTTCTGTTACTGCTTTCCCTAGTAGCAGAGACATGGAAACCAAAATCATGTGTTCCATGTCTTTAGATCTACTAAGAAATCCCTTTCTTTGAGCTGTATTTGCCTAGTCATGTTTTAGGGCTTGAATCTGTACCTTCTTTATGTTTTGTCTCTACAGACAACAAAGAGAATCTTATTTAAATGCAGACCTATGGGATAGTCTCTCAGGCCTTCCTTAGTCTTGTGTTACGTAGGCTTTGTGTTACATAGACTGTGCTCCACAACTTGCATGTGTGTGTGTGTCATGGTCACCAAGTTATAACAAGACTATTCACATTGTATATTTAAAAAGTTGTGACCTGAATTATTCAGATCGCTGCCTTAATATTTGATGTAAACATATCAAGATTATATTAAAAGAAAAGCAGTTTTTATCAGCTAAAATTAATTAAATGGAGTCTTTTAGTGTGAAAGTGAATTCAGCTTCCTCCTGGGTGAGTATGAGAAAGCACTTTCTTACACATGTTAGAAGAGGTTCATTTGCTGTGGGTTCTAATTTTCCCATGATCAAACACCATCTTAAGGAGTTTCTGGAAGTTCTTCGGAGAATGAATGAGGCTGATACATGAGGAAAACCCCCTTCTGTGAGATCACTTAGGATAGTTTATATTCCTCATAGGCCCAATGTCTAATTTCTCATTGGAATACTTTTAAGTTAAAATAAGTGCAAGACAGAATAATATCGTATGTGTAAGTTTGTCACCATATTCTTGGAGAATTTGACAGGATATCTGTAGTATCTGGTGTTGGTTAATTGAATCCTTACGGTTATTCAAAGGCATTTTCTGATTATGTATTTCCTTTTAGACTTTTAAGTTATTTTTAAGGAGAAGCATTTGTTAGTGACCATCAAGTCTGTTAGTGACGTCCTGCACTGTTCTCAGCTGAACTTCTAGAAATAACCTTGGGTCTCCCAGATTACTTAGAAAACCGGCCTGGCCTGTTCTTTAGGGTTTAGTTGGTCATTGTGTCTCAAAGTCGAGCGCTGAAGTTGAAGATCTGTCTGCTCAGCACTGTGCTGCAGACTTTTTTTTTCATATCCCTCATCTCATGTACTGTTTATTTTATGATGACCCTTTGTCATTGGATTATTGGCCTCAAATTTCAGATCTGGAAGCTGTGCTCTTGGCCACAATAAGTCAGCTCATAAGTGGCAAGGCCAAGTTTGAACTCAGATATTTTTGGACCCTAAAACCTTCCTGTTCTTTCTCCACAATGAGACAATTAAAAACATTTCTCTCATTCATGTTTATGCCTCCTAAAATCTGCTTTTGCTTTATGACTTCATAAACAGAACTTGACCATGTGAGGAAGTGAGTCCAGAATTAATTGATGATCCATGGGGTAATGGGAATTTATTAGATACAAGTATTTCTGTTCCTTTTTACGTGGGTCCTGAAATACTTTAAAAATTGTTAACAGGGCCAAGAGAATGAGTTTGTATGTGCTGTGTTTAACCTGATTGCCAACCGTAGTGGCATCTTATTCCCAGAATGCCCCTGTTCTGGTTTTATGTTCCCTTTTTGTAGTCATCACATCCAGAATGTGGATTCTTTTATGGATAACATCTGCTTGACACTGGAAAGATAAAAAGATTTTTTTTACTTCTCTCAGAGGAAAGCTCAGTGAACCCAAGTGAGTTCTGTCATCTGCTCTGAGAAGAAAAACTTGTACTAAAGGTATCTGTAACAGGCTTTTTCACTCGTTTTGTCCTCCTAGACCTAATTTACCCCATCTGTAAAGTGAGTGTTTTGGACAAGATAATCTCTGAGGTCTCTTCTAAGCTGTAAGGATCTATGGTTCTGACAGTTCAACTTTGCATCAATATTCTGCATGTAAGAGAATTCATTCTTGATTTATTTTGGCTTCTCACTGGCATAGTTGTATCTTAAGATACTGATGTGATTGAAATGACATTGAGATCTCCTTTTCATATGCATATTCACTCTTATCCTCATTTTTACAATGACATTTATGTGATGTGAGATGTTTCTTGGGAGACCTTTCCTGGAATACTTTCTCAGCTCGAAAAGGGAAATCTATCAGAATGTTCCTCTTTGGTGAGAGAATATTTATTTGCCCATAGTATGTGTTGCCTAAAGTATAAAAATAATTAATTCACCTTGGCTCTAACTATCAGAGAGAGGGTATGACTTCAAAATTAATGTTTGCCAGGATTCAGTCTGTCTTATATCAGAGCAGGAGAGCCGTACAGTGGTGAGCAACCTACACCTGTGTATCTCAATAGAATGCAGTCACAGATGAGAAGAGTTCTCTCCCACAAAATGTGCAGTCTTATTATCCTTCTCTTGGTAGGCTTTTTGGTTGACCCAAATTTGTTTCCCACCACACAGATCCCAGTATTCACTGCCAAGAGAGACGGTTAGAGAGGTGTTTGGTTTGGATTTGTTTGCATTCTTTTATTTCTGCAGATCCTTTCTTTTGGTGATTTGTGTTACTCATATAGAATGTAGCCAAACTATGTGACAGGGTGAGGATATCCCACAGATTATAAGCCTTTTAGAGCAGAGCATTTAGAATCTTTGGTATCTGTAGCGAAGAGCTATTTATTTTCCTCCAGAATATTCCCTATGGATCTTTTCTGTTACATCTTCTGATTTCCCCTGCCCCAGGCAGGCATCTGTTTATAGGTCTCCATTTTCCTTTTATGCATTATTTTACCTGCTAATTTTACTCTGTGTGATCAGAATCTTGATAAATGTGAAGATTTCTTCCTTATTTCTTACAATTTGTTCCATGCTAAGCAGTATGAAAAATTAAATCAGTCGAAACTGTACTGGTTTTGATTTCCAAGTCTTGTTAATTTTCTCTGGGAGAAGAACGGAAGGGGCAGTTTTGTAATGTGGAAAAAAACAAGGCAGGAAGATACTTGAATGTGGAACCAAGTGAATGTGTTGGATTGTATCTCTGACCAGCTAATACCTAATAACCTGGTTAGTGTATTAGAAATAAGTGTAGACAGCAGTGTTTGAATGGTTATTAATAATTCTGTGATTCTCTTCCCATTTTAGCGCTGGATAAAGCAAGCCTTGGAGGAAGGGATGACTCAAACATCGTCTGCACCCCCAGAGACTAGAACTCAGCAGCTATACCAAAGTCAAGAGAACAGTAACTCTTCTAGTATCTGCAAGGACAATGCAGGTATGAGATACTTGGGAATGGACATGCACATGCTCAGTTACAGGGTTGCTACTTGTGATATCCATATGAAATAGCATGTTCTCTAAAGAGTTAACTCACATCTGTCTTTACAGAGGAAGAGAGAGCTCAAGGCGGGGGTCAGTTTTCCCAGGACGACAAAGAAGGGACTAGACAGTACTCAGATAACAGCAGAAATGGTTATGAAAAGGTTAGATACATTTAAAGTAGTAAGTTTAGGACATCTACATGCATAATTTTAAGGGGGGAAGGGCAAGAAAGTGATCAGAAAAGAGTCAATTTTGAATGAGGGCCTGGCGCCGTGGCCTAGTGGCCCATATGTGTGATAGTTCTAATTTCCACAGCTCCATTTCTCATCCAGCTCCCTGCTTGTGGCCTGGGAAAGCAGTCAGGACAGCCCAAATCCTTGGGACCTTGCACCCACGTGGGAGACCCGGAGGAAGTTCCTGGCTCCTGCCTTTGGATTGGCACAGCACTGACTGTTGCAGTCACTTGGGGAGTAAATCATCGGACAGAGGATATTTCTGTCTCTTTCCTCCTCTCTATGTATATATATAACTTTGCAATAAAAATAAATCTTTTAAAAAATTTTTTTGAATGAATAACTTGGGTGAGTTTTGGTTGGGGGCAAGAGGATTAATGAAATGAGAGTTTATCAACTAATTGTATTCAAAAGGACTTTACAACTAGTGGAAAATTTCCAGAAGATAGTGGCATAAAATCCAGTTCCAAGTCCACAGAAGCCTTGAACTTGAAGGCCGTGAGAAATGACCTGGTCTGTTGGTTTTCACAGGACTCTTACTCCATCCAAGCTTCTAACTGAAAGCACTGATGCCTTAGTTTGTTATTCATTTTGTTCGGGACAGTCTCTTTTTTAACCCATGTTTTTCTTACTAGAATTAATTTCATTAAAATTCTCTAATTTCCCTAAATTTACTTCTGAATTAATTTTATGACTTAAACTCAAAAACATTCTGAAACGGGGTGCTGAAGCTCCTGTAATACTGCCACTAACATAGTATTTCAGACTTCCAACAGACTGTTTCGTTGTTCCGTGCTGCATCATTGTAATAAATTTACTTGGATTTCAGTCATTTCTGCTTTACATTAAGGTTATGCTTTGGGCTTTTAGATTTTTATTTGTAGAAAGTGTGCTGTCATTATTTTAATTTGTTCATAGTATTCTTTTGCATCTAGATTGGACTGTACCTTGTGAGTAACTGTGTATATAACCCCAGCATAATAAAATCATAATGGAGCTTCAGAGAGATCATCAATACATTTATTTAAATTATTTCATTCTAGTCATTAAATATCAGGGAGATTGAATTAAATATGATTAATAGAAGTAGTAGGGGCTGATGTTGTACAGCTCTTTAAGCCACCACCTGCAATACCGATATCCTAGGTGGGTACTGGTTCATGTCCTGACTAGTACACTTCCAGTTATATTCCTTCTGATGTGCCTGGGAGTACAACCCAAAAAGTACTTGGGCCTCTGCACCTACATGGGAGAGCACCACTCATTGCAGCCATTCGGGAAATAAACCAATGGATAGAAAATTTCCCTCTCTTTATCTCTCCTTTCTGTAATTC
This sequence comes from Ochotona princeps, assembly GCF_030435755.1. Lineage (NCBI taxonomy): Eukaryota > Metazoa > Chordata > Mammalia > Lagomorpha > Ochotonidae > Ochotona > Ochotona princeps. The sequence continues at coordinate 38,376,947 of NC_080852.1, read as the reverse complement.
TGCATTTTAGATAAGGTCAGATTAAAAACAAAACATGAATAAATATTCTGCTATTAGATTTCTACTGATATTAATTGGTAGCTTTTAATGCATGGGTAGAATATAAGTTAACTGTGTGTGTGTGTGTTGTGTGCACCTGCCCGCCATACTTTTGGTTGTGTTACATAATTGTGTAGTTAAGGCTTGGAAAGAGAAATTGGTTAGCTATGCATGTCCTAAGTAGCTAAAACATGGGGTAGGTGCGTTTGCGCATTCTCTGGAGTGGTTACCACCCTAGTCTCGAGTAGCAGGACATGGCCAGTCTGTAAGGAGTAACATCAGCAGCAGCAAAATGCCTCATTTAAAAATCAAGCATGGTGCAGAAGTGGATGTATGTCATTTGCTTAGGAATACCAAGAAGATGGGAACGGGAGATAGATGAGTTTGGGGGAAAGAATCAAAAGGGCTTTTTGTGGAGGCCACCTCTACCTGTTGCTGATTCCGTTGCTTGTTGTGTTAGGGTCTGGAGTGTAAAGTAGAACTAATACTGTCTGTCTGTGTGGCTAATACGTGATACCCTCAGGTTGCTCAGTGCAATACCAGGCCAGTGTACTTAAAAAACATTTCTGTTAACATTGAAGGACCAAAAATGTTAAGTGTTTGTAAATTAGATGACTATAAGGGCACTTCATGAAAACTCATGGGAGGGGATAAACATGAGCCCAGCTGTTAGGACATCTGCACATGTGGATTCTGGGGATTCTTGGGATTCTGGCTCCAGCTCCAATTCCGATAACAGCTTGCTGCTGGAACTTACCTGTAGAGGCAGCAGTTAGTCACTGAAACACCTGGGATCCTGCTTGCCACATGAGATTCAGTTCCATAATCCTACTCGTTGCATGTGTTCAGAGAAAAAAGTCAACGGATAAGCTCTTGCTCTGTCTCTGCTTCCCAGATAAGTGAATGACAGTTAAAAGGGAACTTTGGGGCCAGGCATTGTGGCCTAGAAGCTAAATGTGCCTTTCTTTGCAAGTGCCAGGGTCCCATATGGGCACTGTTTCTAATCCCAGCAGCCCCATTTCCCATCCAGCTCCCTGCTTGTGGCCTGGGAAAGCAGTGGAGGACGGCCCAAAGCCTTGGGACCCTGCACCCGTGTGGGAGACCCTGAAGAAGCTCCTGGCTCCTGACTTTGGCTCGGCTCAGCTGCTTCAGGAGAAAACCATTGGATGGAAGATCTTCTGTGTCTCCTCCTCTCTGTATATGTGCCTTCCCAATAAAAATAAATGTTTAATAAATAAATAAAACTGAATCTTAAAAAGATTTCTCCTAGGAATAGGAGAATACTTCAGAAAGTTCATGTACACTTAAAAGGTAGGTTGTAGGATTACTTTGGTGCAAAAAAAAAAAAAAAAACTTTGCAATGCACGTTCTTTTTATTTATTTATATTTTTTAGGTAATATGCATTTCCCCTGAGCTTTCTAAAAACTCCTTAAATGTGTGAATTTAAATTATTTTTAGATTAGATTGGACATTTTATTTCTCCAAAAAGTTCACATATATATTTGTATGTGGATTTTTTGTTGGTTTGTTCGTTTGTTTTAGATTTATTTTATTAGAAAGTTCTACAGAGAGAAAGATCTTCCATCTGTTGGTTCACTCCCAAATTGGCTGCAAAGGCCGGAGCTGAGCTGATTCAGAGCCAGGAGCTTTCTCTGGGTCCCCATCCACATGCAGGGTCCCAAGGCTTTGGGCCATCCTCAACTGTTTTCCCGAGCTCCAAGCAGGGAGCTGATTAGAAAGTGGAGAAACCAAGACATGAACTGGTGCCCATATGGGATCTTGGTGCATGCAAAGTGAGGATTTAGCCACTATGTTACCACACCAGACCCTCCTACATAACTGGAAAGTCTTGAAGATATAATTAATACCAGTTGAATGAAACCTGAATAGAACACAAATATGCAAAAATCAGTGCCATTTGTATACTAAGAAAACTTAGTAGTTTCGAAGTGCAATTTTTTTTTATATTTTAGAAAAAGATTTCATTCATTCATGGAAAAAATAAATAATGCATGTACACACAGATACCCCATTTGTCTCTTGTATCGCACAGTTCTCAGAGTAGTTACAGTTCCTGACATTCTGAACATCATGAGTATGCTGCTGTTGCAAAGATGGCGGGGCGCAGTCATCAGAAACAGCCTTGACAAACTGCAAAGATGTGGCACAGAGTTCTAAGAAAATTTACTTTTTTGTTTTTTCAAACTGTACCATCCTTGTTTGTATCTGTATTTTCTCTGAATTTAAGGATGGTTAATATATTGGGAAATGATTTGCAATAAAAATAAGAATAATGTCCATGCTAAAAATTTGGTAAGGTTGTCATGTATGTTGCAATTGTGCATAATCCTTAACCTAGAAGTTGTTATTTCAGGTACCTGTTCTTCAAGAACAGGTTTGCAAAACCAAGATTTTTTTTTGTAAGATTTACTTGTTTTTATTGGAAAGACAGATTTACAAAGAGAAGGAGAGACAGAGATAAAGGTCTTTTTTTAAGATTTATATATTTTTATGACAAAGTCAGATATACAGTGAGGACGAGAGACAGAGAGGAAGATCTTCCATCTGATGTTTCACTCCCCAAGTGAGCTGCAATGGCCCGTGCTGTGCCGATCCGAAGCCAGGAGCCAGGAATTTCCTCCAGGTCTCTCACATGGGTGCAGGGTCCCAAGGCTTTGGGCCGTCCTCGACTGCTTTCGCAGGCCACAAGCAGGGAGCTGGGTGGGAAGTGGGGCTGCTGGGATTAGAAACAGCGCCCATATGGGATCCCGGCGCATTCAAGGCGAGGACTTTAGCCACTAGGCCACACTGCCGGACCCGAGAAAGGTCTTCTATCCACTGGTTTACTCCTCAAATACCCGCAATAGCCTGAGCTGAGCTGACCCACAGGCAGGAGCCAGGAGCTTCTTCCAGATCTCCCATTAAGGTGCAGGTCCCAAGGCCCTGGGCCATCATCCACTGCTTTCCCAGGCCACAAGCAGGGAGCTGAAAGGAAAGTGGAGCTGCTGGTTCGCAGATCAGTGCCCAAATGGGAGGAATCTTGACACGTGGAAGACAAGCATTTTAGCCACTGAACCATCATACCATGCCATCAGATCTCTCTCTTGAGGTGGGTGTATTCTGACCCAACTTTGCTGTCACCGTCTGCCTCAGCAGGAAACAGGAATTGGGAGTGAATCTCCGCCCTGCACCAGGCACTATAGTGTGGGATCTGGGGGTCTGGGCCACGAAGTGGTGTCACTCGCCTGGGTCACAAAAGCAACATGGAAAAGATTTATGTATTTTTATTGTAAAGTCAGATATATGTAAAAGGAGAAAAGACGGGAAGTTCTTCCATCTGTTATGTAATCACAGCAGCCGTAGCTGCGCCAGTCAGCAGCCAGGAGCTCTTCCTGGTCTCCCACACAAGTGCAGGGTCCCAAGGCTTTGGGCCATCCTCGACTGCTTTCCCAGGCCACAAGCAGGGAGCTGTATGGGAAGCAGGGGTTAGTTCTGGCTCCCATACAGGATCCCGGCACGTTCAAGGCGAGGACTTTAGCCACTAGGCCACTGCGCTGGGCCCTGCAGCTCATCTTATTCGGCTTACTGCTAATGTGTCTGGGAAAACATCAGAAGATCACAAGAGGCATAAACGGATGAGCCCCTGCCACTAATGTGAGTAGCCCAGGTGACATTCCAGGCTCTTGGCTTTGGCCTAGCGCAGCTTCTGCCTTTGAGGCCACTTGGGAAGTAAACCAACAAATGGAAGATCTTTTCTCTCTCCTTTTTTCTCTGATTTATAAATTAAAAATAAATTTATTTTTTAATTAGATAATTTAGGGGCTGATGGGATGGTTCAGCTGGTTAATCCTCTGCATACAAGTGCATCATCCCATACGGACACTATTTCTAATCCAGGCAGCCCCACTTCCCATCCAGCTCCCTGCTTGTGGCCTGGGAAAGCAGTCGAGGACGGCCCAAAGCCTTGGGACCCTGCACTCCCGTGTGTGGCCCAGACAAGTCTTCAAGCTCCTGGCTTTGGATCAGCTCAGTTCCAGCCGTTGCGAACACTTGGGAACTTTTTAAAAAATCTACCTCAATCAGTGCCTTGTAATTCTTTTTGTTAACTATTCTGGTATCATCAGATTCCAAGTTACCAGTTTCGTCTTGTTGCTGCCAAATGACTCTTCGCAAAGTGTGGGTCATGACCTGCTGACTCGTAACTCTCCTACTGTCACTCATTACACTGTGTCTTGGAGATGTAATTTAACCTAGTTTTGGAGACAAAAGTGAAATTTTCATTTGTGTCAGTCTTTGCATCAAAGTTCTCTTGAACTTTAGGATTATACTTCAAATTTTGTGTGAAGCATTTACTTTTAGCAGCTCTAAATCTAGTACTTTGCATAAAGCTTGTAGTATGAAATCTGATGTATAAACACCACTGTAAGGATGTGGGTCATCTCTCCATCATGCAGTTTTATGTATGCTTTACACGTTTTGAGAATAGCAGATGTGAGCAGTGAGGCCGTGCCCATGAGCCTTGATGAGACCTTTCCACGTAGCAGGTATTAAGTAAATAATTTAGGTTATATTAATTTGAAAAGTGAGAGGAGAGAGACAAAGATCTTAATGTCTGCTGGCTCTCCCTCTAAGTGTCTGTAACAGCCAAGGCTAGAGGCTCAGAACACAGATTTGCCGTGTGGAACCCAAATACTACAGCCGTTATTACCTCCTGCATGTCAGTCTGTACATTATTAAAAATAAAAAGGGTGGGTTTTTTTTTTTTTTTTCATGTTTCTTAGGGAGATATATTACTTAATAAGATTGTTTATCCAATAAATCTGTCCTGTGACACATGAAATACAGGTCTAATTACTAATCGTTTATTGCTAATTTTTTTTTTCAAAGATTTATTATTATGACAAAGTCAGATATACAGAGAGGAGGAGAGACAGAGAGGAAGATCTTCCATCCGATGATTCACTCCCCAAGTGAGCCGCAACGGGCCAGTGCACACCAATCCGATGCTGGGAACCAGGAACTTCCTCCAGGTCTCCCACGCGGGTGCAGGGTCCCAAAGCTTTGGGCCGTCCTCGACTGCTTTCCCAGGCCACAAGCAGGGAGCTGGACAGGAAGTGGAGCTGCCGGAATTAGAACTGGCGCCCATATGGGATCCCGGGGCCTTCAAGGCGAGGACTTTAGCCGCTAGGCCACGCCGCCAGGCCCGTTTATTGCTAATTTTTAAGATTTATTTTTATTTGAAAAGCAGAGTTGCAGTGAAAAGAAGAGACAAACTCCTCCATCCATTGATTTACTTTCAAATGGCCACAGCAACAGGGGCTGTGCCAGGCTGAAGCCAGGAGTCTGAGCAGAAATCATGTGTAACTGACTCAATCAAATTATGAGATAATGGAAAGGAATATGCATCTCTGTCCAAGTAATTATATTTGGTACTGTGGCATTTTAGTAGAGGATGATTTTTTTAAAACAAGTAATGTAATATTTTCAAGAACAATACAATAGAAGCAATATTGTGTTTTGTGTTGGATAAAAATTAAATTGGTTTGAAGGCTAGTTGCAGATATTGGTGGCTTGACTACGTGGAACCCTCACTTAAACTCTGATTGCAAGTTCTCACTGAAGTTTTGTGTTTCACAGACTTGGTGAGCCCATTAAAGAAATGGAAGTCTCGCTATCTTATGGAACAGAATGTCACCAAGTTACTTCGACCTCTGTCTCCAGTCACACCACCCCCTTCCGGTTCAGGCTCAAAGAGCCCCCAGCTGACCACACCTGGCTCATCTCATCCAGGAGAAGAGGAGTGTCGGAATGGGTACAGCCTCATGTTCTCACCAATCACGTCGCTGACTACTGCTAGTCGCTGCAACACTCCTCTGCAGTTTGAGGTGATTTGGGTTGGTTTGTTGGGAGTGCTTGGTATGAAAATTACCATTTGTACCTCTTGATTTAAAGTACAGTATCATTCCAAGTGTTTCCTTGCTGTCTTCCTTCCCCATCTCAGCAGAAAACGGAAAACCTCAAAGTCATTGTGGCTGGCTACATGTACCTCTCAATCTCATCTTGACAGCCTCTGCTCCCCAGCATAGGAGCATAGCTGTCTGAGATCCCATGGATTGTCTTTCACATGTGATACATCAGTTTCCAAAACATTAGGTAGTAGGCTTGCCTGGATCTCCCTCTTAATTTATTTTGATACCTTGGTGAAAGGGAGCATTTCAGCAGCCAGTCACAACCTTTAGTGACACCAGCCTGAATGTGCAGACCCTGTTAACGCAGTGTGTCTTCGTTTCTGGGCCTTGCGATGATGAGTGGTCTCTGTCAGGTTTTGTGTTTTACTTGCAGCCTCAGTGAAGAGAGATGTAGTAAGGCTCGGGATGTGGCATGTGGTGGATGCAGGGTTTTCTTTCCGGTTCAGGTTGTTATCATGTGCTGGGAAGAAGTAGACAAGAAACTAGCCGTATGTATTTTATACATGTCATATTTGGATAAAGTTAGGAGTGTGTGTCTTACTGTTCTAAAAAAAATGATTCTCAAACTGAATCATTTTAGTATCAAAGTTTTAGTGACATGTTTCAATAGAATCATGTGTATAGAAATTCATCTATTGCATGTTGATTTGTATTGGAATATAGTCACTGTCTCTCAATTTTCCAAAATAATTTGTTCTATTGACTAAACACACAGAGTTCCATTCTTAGCTTTTGCTTCTCTGAGAATATTCTTTGATAAAGGTCAGAGTTCCAGCCAGTCACATCCTCCCTGTTCAACCTTGATGAGATCTCAAGGATTAAAGCTATATTGACTGGGGAAGTGGCTCAGTAAGCAGAAGCAGCAGCCTCACAAGTATAACTGGGTACTGATATCTAACTCTTGACCTCAGGAGCTGTGGGAGCGAACCTCTGCTGGGGGATTTATGTGGGGAACCTTCATGGTGACATTTGACTTTTGGAGGGAAGTTGACTCTCACTGTATTCTTCATGGTGTTCTGTTTTAGCTGGATATTAAAGCAGCTGGTTCAGGCCTTTCTAATTTTGTCAACTTGTGGAGTTCATGAGAAGACATTCTCCTTGCAGGGCAGCAGAATATAGGAAGAAAGTTTTATGCATTATTGGTGTAGATTTCATTATAAATGTGAAATTATAGACATCAGAAGGCAAGTGGCCATCCAAAATAAGCACATTCAGTACTCAGCATTCCCTGTCCCTTGCAGTATTTTTTGAATGACTATGACATACGGTACAAATTTGAGGTGTCTATTAGAATAGAAAAGAAAACCAAGGTCGTTGTATTGATCAAGTGCCCAGGCATCATAGTAGGAAGCCTGCAGGGAAAGATAACTGTCGTAAAAGGTCCTGTGCATGGTTCCACTCGGATCATCTTGGAGTTAACCAAAGAAATGTAGTCTTTGTCACGAGTTCAAAATAAAAGCTTGGCTTCAGCTCCCCAGCCCATTCTTAGCACCACTGTGATGTTCATGCTTTTCACTATATCATGGTACAGAGAGGTGTAGAGTGTCTTCAGGGCTCATGACACAAGGAAATGTCGAAAAGACGTCAAAAGTAAATACCAGTTTGCCGAGAGAGTATTTTTGAAATAAGATATTCAGAGAGTGAGGCCAGCACAGGGAGGACACACCTCATGTCCCTCTTCTTCACACCAAAATCACCCTTCTTCACCCAAATCCCTGCTCTAAGTGTCAGTTAGAAAGAATGCTTCCATCTCGCTAACCTTGTCAACTCCCAGCATGCTAAGATGTTCCCCTGATCAGTGATAGACTCACAGCATCTAGGGGGAAGAAAAGATGTGACAACCAGAGGGGTACAGGAGTAGAGGAGGAAATCTCTAAGGAATAAGAGGGCGGGTACCCCTCAGTGACAAATACCACAGGTTACTACAAGGAAACACATGGGAATTTTCACCAGTCTCTTTGCTGATAGGTGCTTTAAAGGTGTACTTAAAGCTAAAACATAACCACTTTATCCTTAAATGCTTTCAGAAAGCAGGAAGCATTTTAACAAATCATTCCCTCCATTGAGATGAGTTCTGCAGTTAAACATCCCTTTGCATTCTAACCTACTGCCCCTCACCCTCCCATCCAAAAAATTGTGGCTAACATCTGTGCTTGCTTTTATTTTTTGTTTGTTTTGTTTTGCTTCTTGACTTGGAGTAGATGAATAACAAGATGCTTTTCCCTCCTCTAGAACATATCCTCCCCTGAGAGTTCCCCTGCGCATAGGCCCGAGTCCCTGTCACCCGAGGTAGTTATCACACCATCTCAATCACACTTGGAGGCTGAGAGTGAGTGTGTGGGGAGGGCTGGGGATCCCAGGAAGTGGGGTGATGGGCTGGAGGGTGGTTGATCTATCACAGTGAGTTGAGTGACTGTGTAACTGTGCTTGTGCAGGGCTGTTGGTGCAGGTAGAGGAAGATGAAGTAGCTATGTGTGTGTGTGCGTGTGTGTGTGAGCACGGACAAATGAGTTGGGGTTTGTTTTTCTTGTTCGGGAGAGGGGTTGGCTAAAGAGCATGAAGAATAGAATGTACAAGTCAGGTTTATGGGATGCAGACTCTGTGGCCGGACTCCTTTTGTTAGCTGATGAGGAAGTTCCGAGAAGCTGTGTTCTGATATTTATTGTCTTGGGCTAGTAAAGGAGCAGCAGACAGTCCAAGAGTGGGAAGTGATTTATGCCTTATCCCAGGGTTCGTCAGGTGGTTCTGTGTAACTGACAGATTGAGAAGCTTCACTCAGAATGGAAAGTCGTCTGCCTTAGCTTTCCCATGGTTTCTCTGTGGCCCCTGAAGGGTGCTGTATGATTCAGTTGTTGATACTTGGGTTCTGAGGATTTAGTATACAGTTCATGTGTGTGTTGTGTCTTTTAGGATAGTCATTATATGTTTTTCCCAGAAATGCTGGTGCTATGGAGATATTAAATTTAAGTTTGATTGCTAGAGTTTTCTATTATAAGATATGTTCAGATGCAGTTAATCTGAATCCATGTGGAACCTTTTCCTCTTTAAAAGAAAAGTTGGGTTTGCTCATTACCTTTCTGAACGTAATTGTTCTTTGTTCCCACCCCCATTCCACGAAAAATTCTGGATTAAACTCAGTGACAGTTTCCACAGTCTGACTAGGTGGGATTTTGATGCATCAGTGTAAGCCTGGAAAAAGCTATATTTGATGAGATCTTAGAGATATTTTGCAGGTTTTGACTCGGTCTTAGGAAAATAAAGTCCTCGGTGGTTAAGGACTTAGATCATTCAGAGAGCAACATACTCGACTTTTTGTTACCGTGCTTCATGGAGCGTGGGCTGTGGTTGACCTAGTGGTGAACTGTCTCATGTGTTGCCAATGACAGGTGGGAGTCATAGTGTTCATGTTTAAGATGCTCTGCGATGGTGAGCGCCAGTGTCTTGTGATCGATTGACATACTTTAGAGGATAAAGAATCGAGTGACCAGAAAGCAGTATGAGAAATTTCTGTAAGGGTGAAACTGCAGGAAGAACTGCTTGGTTAACGTCTTTGGTGTTATTCTCCTCTCCTGAACCAGTCATTGAAATGCTTGTTTTTCCATCTGTCTTCTACTTTCCTCCACCTTCCCCCCCCCCCCATCAATATTAGAAATCAATAACACCAGAAGCCAGTTGCCTTAAGACACCAGTCTCAGCTTCGTAGTGTGCATGGGGCTCAGGTAAATCCCTAACCGTTGCCCAGTTCCTGACTGCAGTGCAGGGATTCAGCAGACCTGAGGAAAGGCTCAGCAGACAGAATAGTCACATCTGCCAGGTACCTAACTCTGACTCCCAGCATTCTCAGACGGAAAGACTTAGATCAATTTGGAAAATATCTGGATTCTGTAGTAATCTGGCCTATAGACAGCGTGGAACTGTTACAGATGCTAACAGGTTTCTCTCCTCTTCCCTTTTTCACCTGTCTGCCTCACCTCCCTCCCCTCCTGCCCTTTGACATCTTCCTTTGTCCCCTACCCCATGTCTTTTGATTTTTATTCTTTCAGCTTTGTCACCGGAAAGACCTGGATTTGACAAAGGTGGGATACCTTGACTCCAACACTAACAGCTGTGCGGACAGACCTTCCCTGCTCACCTCAGGTCAACCCGACCTGGCTCCTCATCCTTCCGTCGGGCCCACTTCTGAGACTGGCTTCCCAGGCAGGAGTGGAGATGGACACCAGACTCTGGGGAGAAACTCGGACCAGGCATTTCGGACAGAGTTCAACCTGATGTATGCCTACTCCCCTTTGAATGCCATGCCCCGAGCAGACGGGTTGTATCGAGGCTCTCCCCTTGGGGGAGACAGGAAGCCTTTGCATTTGGATGGAGGCTATTGTTCCCCTGCTGAAGGATTTCCCAGCAGATATGAACATGGCTTCATGAAAGACCTCTCTCGTGGATCCATGTCTCCTGGTGGCGAAAGGGCCTGTGAAGGAGTCCCCTCTGCCCCCCAGAACCCACCACAGAGAAAGAAGGTAAGAGCCCCACCTCACACAGGCCCTCTTGGGAGCAACATGAGCCAGTTGATACAGCAGTTCCTTAGCCATTTCTCACTTTGTACTCGGCATTCTCCTCGGATAATAGAGACATGCTCCGTGCTTAGTGTTGTGTGTACTTGGCACATTGAAATGCCTACAGTGTGTGATACACCAACTAGGTGATTGAAATTGCAGAGCAGTGAGAGAATGGTAACCATTCAACATTTCTAGTTACAAGCATTGTGGTTTTGTTGTTGTTTGTTTGTTTTTGTTTTTAAGATTTTATTTACTTTTATTGCAAAGTTAGATATACTGAGAGGAAGATCCTCCATCCGATGATTCACTCCCCAAGTGACCACAGCGGCTGGAGCTGCACCAATTCAAAGCCAGGAGCTAGGAACTTCCTCCCCATCTCCCATGCGGGTAGGATCCCAAGGCTTTGGATCGTCCTTAACCACCTTCCCAGGCCACAAGCAGGGAGCTGGATGGGAAGTGGGGCCGCCAGGATTAGAACTGGCACGTTCAAGGCGAGGACTTTAGCCACTAGGACACCACGCCGGGCCCCCGGGCATTGTTTTTTTATCCCCATAGTAATCCTGTTACAGGTAGTTTCCTATTTTTCAATGACAAAACTAAGGCAGATTGAAGAACTTGCCGCATGGTTACACAGCTAAGGGCATGAGCCAGGGTACTACTCAGTTCTCTCTGACTCCAGATTATGCACTGTTGTTGTAACCATGCTGTTTCCTTCTCCGTTCTGCCCTCTGGAGCCTAGGGCAGCAGCAGTGAGCTTCACCTAGCCAATTGTGCAGAACAAAACAAGGCCCTAAGCCAGTTCAAGGGTTGGAGTGGACCGAAAGGTAGCAGATTACTTACCTGTCTGAATCTCAAACATTAATCAGCCAGCAAATGAAACAGGCAGTTAGTACAGAAAGAGCAGAGCAAGTAGCTCGTGGACACTCTGACTGCCAAGCATTGGGACATAAGTGGAGGATTAGAGAGGCCAGGCACTAGGGAACTTGTTGTTGGGCTGGGACTGTAAAGTTCAAGAAGTGGGCCCGGTGGCGTGGCCTAGCGGCTAAATTCCTCGCCTTGAAAGCCCCGGGATCCCATATGGGCACCGGCTCTAATCCCGGCAGCTCCACTTCCCATCCAGCTCCCTGCTTGTGGCCTGGGAAATCAGTCGAGGACGGCCCAAAGCCATGGGACCCTGCCACCCACGTGGGAGACCTGGAAGAGGTTCCAGGTTCCCGGCTTCGGATCAGCGCAGCACCAGCCGTTGTGGCTCACTTGGGGAGTGAATCATCAGATGGAAGATCTTCCTCTCTGTCTCTCCTCCTCTCTGTATATCCGGCTTTCCAATAAAAATGAATAAATCTTTAAAAAAAAAAAAAGTTCAAGAAGTGCTTTCAAAATTAGTGATTGAGGGCCCGGCATGGTAGCCTAGTGGCTAAAGACCTTGCCTTGAACGCACCAGGATCCCATATGGGCACCGGTTCTAATCCCGGCAGCTCTACTTCCCATCCAGCTCCCTGCTTGTGGCCTGGGAAAGCAGTCGAGGACAGCCCAAAGCTTTGGGACCCTGCACTTGTGTGGGAGACCTAGAAGTTCCTGGCTCCTGGCTTCAGATCAGCACAGCACTGGCCATTGTGGTCACTTGGGGAGTGAGTCATCAGACGGAAGATCTTCCTCTTTGTATATCTGACTTTGTAATGAAAATAAAGTAAATCTTTTTAAAAAAAAATTAGTGATTGAGCCCAACGCTGTGGTCTAGCATTTGAGGTCCTCGCCTTGCATGGGCCGGGATCCCACATGGGCACTGGTTCTAATCCCAGTGGCCCCACTTCCCATCCAGCTTCCTGCTTGTGACCTTGGAAGGCAGTTGAGGACGGCCCAGGGCACTGGAACCCTGCGCCCACACGAGAGACCTGGGGGAGGCTGCAGGCTCCTGGCTTTGGATTGGCGCAGCTCCAGCCATTGCAGTCACTTGAGAAGTGATTCATCAGATGGAGGATCTTTCTCTCTTCCTCTCTGTATATATCTGAATTTGTAATAAAAATAAATAAATCTTTAAAATAAAATGAGTGATTGTCCACAAGGGACGTTGAGCTACAGTGACTTAACATTTATTCGGCAGAGCCAGAAATACTGAGGGTCCTTTGTGGTATAGTCTGTTTTAAGGGTACGGATAAAAGTTTATTTTTTCACCCTGTTCCAGGCTGAAGTAAGGAGCTTCTTCCATGTCTCCTACATGGATGCAAGATCCCAAGGAGTCGGGCCTTCTTCCACTGTTTTCCCAGATGCATTAGCTGGAAGCTTGATCAGAAATGAAGCAGTCAGGACGCAAACTGGCACCTGTTTGAGATGCTGGCATCCCAGGCAATGGCTTTGCCTACTCTACCAGCCCCTGTTTGCTGAGTTTTGTTGTGTTTTTTAAGGTAGAGAGAAATGTTCATCTGCTCATACACTCCATATATGCTGTGGTTTGGCCAGGCCAAAGCCAGGAACTGCAGGCGCTGCCACCAGGGTGCGTGGGTACCCACGTGACACTTGGCTCAGAAGCAGAGCCAGACCCCAAACCACTGGCCACTGACAGGGAGGCAGGTGTGCCAGATGTGCACCCTCCTGATTGATGCTCTGATAGCATGTGGCTGTGCTGTGATCTCTCACACCTACGAAAAGCTGCCAGAGCTGGTACCTGCTTGGGCTTCTTGGTTTGGCTCATTTTTTCTATTCTGTGGGTTTGTGGTTGCTTTGTTTATTTGAAAGGCTTCATTATAGACAGTGGGGGTGGGGATAACAGAGAAAAAAACTTCTGTCCTCACTCAGCCAAGGCTTAACCCATCTCACCACAACACTGGCCCCAGCTGATGGTTACCAGGATGGTGTCTTCCCTATCCCCGTTGCCAGTGATTGCGCAACACACAGCTCAGCTGGAGTGACGGTTTCTCTCTCTCTCTCTCTCTCTCTCTCTCTGGCTAGGTGTCCTTGCTGGAGTACCGCAAACGGAAACAAGAAGCCAAGGAGAACTCTGGCAGCGGAGGTGACTCTGCCCAGAGCAAAAGCAAGTCAGCAGGAGCTGGGCCAGGAGGCAGCAACTCCAGTTCTGACGCGGGTGCCCATGGTGTGCAGGGATCCTCAGCCCGAACCCCTTCTTCCCCTCACAGAAAATTCTCCCCATCTCATTCCTCTATGTCCCATTTGGAGGCGGTAAGCCCGTCCGATTCCAGGGGCACTTCATCATCTCACTGCAGACCTCAAGAAAGTATCAGCAGTAGATGGTAAGTTTGTATTTAAGGTTTTCTGATCGAGTTCAGGAGGGATGTGTGCCACTATCATTCCCAGTTTTACCTAAAATGTATGGGAGGACTGAGAGACTAGTCAGTAGCGCACTCTGGCTGATGGAGTCCTGCCAGCCACAGCCCTCCGCCTTGGAGAAGAAAGGAATGAACAGCTGGTCTGTGGAGCAACACTTTGGAAAGCATACAGTTGTGGGCTGCTGTGGTTCTGTTTGGTTTGGTGGGCACTAACACTTCTGTGGTCTTGCTCCACATGAAAGGTAAGTTGGGAGTTTAGCCAGTTCCATTTGAATGAATAACAGATGCTTGCACAGCCAGCACATGCAGAGTACTCGGGCATTCTGACAGGACTCCGGAAGCACAGAGGACTGCTCATGGCCACTAGTGAAGCAAGATCCTCAGGAATATGCAGTGGGAGGCGTGTGGTTGTATTTGCTAGTCTGCAACCTTCATTCCTTCTATGGTTTCACAGAAAATAAAATTTAGCAATTTCTAAATGGGGTTTAAGAAAAATTAACATCTTTGGTCCATTTTCTTGATTCCCCCATTAATTTTTTTCTTTAGTTTCTGACATTTTGAGGTAGAGGAAATACCTTGTTCTACAGGGCTCCTGAAGTTAACCGTGTTCAAGAGGATGTTTTCAGAGACTGTGTGGGTGCAGGGGTGTTATTTTTGTCTTGGTTGTTTGATTTCTGACATGAATCCTTTGTTTCAGTAATGTACCCCCTTTGCTTTGCAGGATGGTTCCCACATCAGTAGAACGACTCCGAGAAGGAGGCAGCATCCCCAAGGTCCTCCGGAGCAGTGTGAGGGTGGCCCAGAAGGGAGAGCCCTCTCCCACGTGGGAGAACAGTATCCCAGAGAAAGACACAGGTGAGCCTGGTCCTGCTGCCGGCCTGATTCCCAGCCAGCGCAGGGCACCAGGGCGTCCATTCCTGACGCAGCTGGCCTCTGTCTCAGGCTCCTTGAGCTCTAGCACTGCTTGCTGTGTCTGCTCAGCCTCTGCAGTGTCCTGAAAGTGCACCTAGGTGAAGAGGAAAATACAGAAGGAGCCGGGAGTCAGTTCAGTCATTTAAAACACAGCCCATGCTTAGCCAATCGTCTTTGCCTTTTGGCTTGCTGCCTTCACTGGGTTGTTGATGACAGTAGAGACTTCCCCTCACTTGCTGTCAGAAGCCAAGTGGATTTGTTTATTTTTTATCTCCTTCCAGACCCTGCCGACGGAGAAGGCCCAGAGACCTTGAGCTCAGCGCTCTCCAAAGGAGCAGCCGTTTACAGCCCTTCCAGATACAGCTACCAGGTGCTGGGGGACACTGTAGGCCTGGGGCCTGGGGCCAGGGCGTCAGGGTTTAGTGATCCTTGTTGTGTTTTGCAGTCTCAGGGTGCTGGCTTTGCATATGCTTTCACAACCTTAGAAGGAAGTCATCTGCCCACTCTCAGGCAGTAACTCATGCCAGAAAAAATAAGATGACCACAGTCATTTTACAGATTGTTACAAAAATGAAGGGAATTTGGGGACAGAGAGAAACTCCCAGAACCATAGAACTGTGTCATAAAATAATTTTTTTTTTAAACGGAAGGGAAGTGCTAGCACAGTGGTGTAGCACATTAAACCTTCTGCCTGTGGTGCTGGTATCCCATTTGAGTGTCAGTTCAAGTCCCAGCTGTTACACTTCCAATCTAGCTCACAGCTGGTGGCCTGGAAAGCAGCCAAACATGGCCCAGGGCCTTGGGCCCCTACCTCTATTTGGGAGACACAGAAGGAGCTCCTCACTGCCTGGCTTCAAACCAGCCTAGCTCTAGCCACTGTGGCTATTGAGAAAAGTAAATCAGCAGATACAAGATTCTCCCCCACCCCCAACTCTTACTTTGAGGTAAAATACTATAAATGTGCATGAACTATTTCAAGGAGTTTGCCTCCCTGCTCAGAGTCTTCCTGCTGTCTCGTTCCAGCTCCTGCAGTGCGACAGTCCCCGCACAGAATCACAAAGCCTCCTGCAGCAGAGCTCCTCCCCCTTCAGAGGGCATCCCACCCAGTCTCCAGGGTACAGTTACCGAACTTCCGCCCTGAGGCCTGCAAACGCCACCTCACAGAGCTCCTCCGAGTCCTCCCTCTCTTCTGCGTCCTATTCCAGCCCCGCCCACCCCGTATCCACAGACTCAATGGCCCCCTTCCCAGGGACTCCAGGGTATTACAGCAGCCAGCAGCATTCTGCAAGCAGCAGTAGCGGCAGTGTGCCGAGGAGGGGCTGCTCCTCCAGTGCCGCCAGCCCAACCCTGCAGGGTCCCTCAGACTCGCCGACCTCAGACTCAGTTTCTCAGTCCAGCACAGGAACTCTGAGTTCCACCTCCTTTCCTCAGAACTCTAGGGCGTCATTGCCGTCGGACTTACGGACGATCAGTGTGCCCAGTGCCGGGCAGTCAGCTGCCTCCCAGGCCTCCAGGGTATCTGCGGTTTCCAATTCACAGCACTACCCGCCCCGAGGGAGTGGGACTGTGCATCAGTACCGACTCCAGCCACTGCAAGGGTCAGGAGTCAAGACTCAGACAGGACTTTCCTAGGGCTTCTGGATTTGGGCAAATAGAACTGAACAAGCCCATAGCTGCTTCCTTCCAGCTGCCTCTGGAACCCAGGCCGAGCAGATTGCTGGGGAAGGGGGTACACAGTGTCAGAGGATTGGGTCTGGTCAACAAGAAACAAGACTTGTGGTTGCGACTGGCCTCTGGCCTTGGAGAAAGATGTAAATCTTGTCTGAAGCAGAGACTACGAAGAAGTTCCTCCCTGCGGTCGAGGGTACATTGTTGACAAGCAAATGGCGTCTCAGTAACGGTTCTAAGTGCAATGAGTTGTGTTGGAGCCTCTGTCTCCCATCCTTGCCTGTAGCCTGTAGTCACCTGTGCAGTGAGGACATCTTTTTAAATAAAAGAGAAAAACATTTTCTTTTCAAAAGAAAAAGGTGAAAGGAGCCGATCTTACAGCCCCAAGCCATCTAAATAGTGTTAGGGTTTTTATGCACTTAAGAAAAGAGGTAGGTGTGGAAGTGTCCACCCGATGACAACCATTCCAAAACAGGAAAGCAGCGGCCTGGCTAAGGTGTGTTCCCCTTTGTCTTAAAATCACCGAGAGGTAGGTTGTGGGCCGAGTGCCCAGCCCTTCGAGGAGGAGCTGGGAGGAGATACCGGGGCATTTATCATTTCCCTTTCACCAACCATCTCACAGCTCAGTGACCACGGGGCCGGTACAAGAGGGCTAAGAGGTGAGGTAGCCCTGTGGCGTTACCACTTTGAGCTCTAGGCAGCAGCTTCGTTAGGAAGGATCCCAGGTGGTTTGGGACATTCTTTGAATGTTGTTTTCTCTACTCCCAGTTAATCAGGAGTTGACCACTCCCTGAGCAGGACCACCTCTGTGACTAGGGAGCTTGCACGCGTGACTGCAGGGTAAGAGTGAGAAGGTGGGCTTGTGGAGTGGCACCGACAGGACTGTGACTGTGTGTGGGCCCGCCTCACGTTCCCTTGGGCGCTGCTTGTGTGAGGGTAGGCCCAGTGAGTTCCCAAGCCCCCACAGCCCTGACACTGTTGCGGATGAGAGATGCGAGCAGCCTGGCTTCTCCCCGTCAGTGCATTGTGCCTGTTGTACACCCCTGGAGGAGCCCAGAGCCGGCCCAGGCGGGGTACACAATCTTTTTAAATTCCATACGGTTGCCAGCTTATTTCTTTCACTTGTTTACTGTACTATCCGGCGTGTTTTTATTTATCTAATTTTGTATTCAGTTATAACCATGGTAGGGGTAGTGACTGTATGGCAGGTGTGATCCCTGGTGCTGCAGTGGACCGGACTTTTTTCTTTAGACAAGATGATACTGTGAGTCTCCCTCTTGCCTCCCCCCATCTCTTGCATCCCCTTCTTTTCTGCCCTGTCCTACAGCTATCATATGCACAGTCTTCTCTTTTTGTGTGTGACTGTTACAAAATTTCACTTTTCAAAATGGAAATCAGGTGTTTGCTCCAATGAGGGGAGACCTCAGCAGAGTACTTGTCGTTTCCCCCACAAGCCCGTCCGTCTGGGAGAGCACTGGGAGTGGGATCCTCTCGCCTGGGATGCTGGTTCCTTCGTGTATGATAGAAACCACGTGTAAACGTCTCTCCACCTGCGCTGGGGTTGCATTCTCCTCTCGGCTGCACCTGAGGGAGAGGCCAGCGGGCAGGCAGCCCTCACCCTGCCTGGCACGTGCAGAGACCCCAGCCACTCTGTGTGGGCAGGGTGCTGTCAAGACCAGACCTCTGGGGGGGGGTTGGGGGAGGGGGGTGGGGGGACTCTTGGAAGGGAAGAAGTATCGCTTCTTTCTCAAGTGGAGTGTTTACACCTTGCTGTAACATTTGAACTTTCACAAGAGATGTAATAATTTTGATAATAAAATTCTTAACCATAACAAAGTTGAGAACTTCTTTGTTTTGTTCTGAGTGTGGTTGCCTCATGCCCTCCTTGCTTGAAGAGAACACTCATTCAATAGAGTTTGTTCTTGGGGGACCCATCTTCCCCTTTGGCGGCCAGCAATGCTGGTGAGGCTTCCTCCAGCCTGTGAATGTCAAGGTCAGGCTAGTGTCCAGGAAGGACTGCCGCACAGAACCTGAACTTGAACAGCTCATGACAGAGCTGCTGTTCACTGGCATTTTTCCTTTTCGTCTAAAAGCCATGTTGGACTGATTCTGGACTTGTACTGGTTAAAGTGGCTGGACATTCTGGCATGGCCTTTATAGTGTAGTGTGGGAGGGGACTAAGTGCATGTGACTGGAGAGCTTGAAGGGGTCATACTGGCATCTGAGGAATAGATGTGTAAGCTGAGGCCACAGTGGGACAGTAAGGCCATGGGGTGAAAAGGCTTGTTGAACGCGTTTGGAAGGAGCAGGGGTAGCAGTAGGTTTTGATTTACGCGTGGTCAATGTTCTGTCCTGGCAGGCCAGGTGTTCTAGGCTGCTCAACGCTTAACACTGCGGAACTGAAATAGCCATAGAGCGTGTTGCTGGGTTCCCATCAATCTTTATTTCCCAGTGCCTGACAGGGAAGGTTTGGCCCAAAGGCTTCAGTTTGCTGCTCCCTGTATCTGACAGTTAAGTACAGTGAAAGAACCATGCAAATGAAGGAGTGCTCCAATTCTGTCCAGTAGGTGGCTTGGTTCTTAAAAATTGTTGAGTCGTGTTAGAGAGATGAGTAGACAGCTGGGAACCCAGTTTGGAAGGGAAGCAGGTGTCCAGGACAGATAAGGGATAGGTGGAATCAGGCTGTGTTTCACTGATGGACTGCATTGGCAGAGCTCTGCTTTTACTGTGTGTGGCAAATATTTACTACTTAACCTGTGATAAACCACATTGTGCTAAGCTTATAACTGAGTCAGAGTTGAGAAAGATAGTTCTGTAAGAAGCTTGGACAATAACTAGTTGAGTGCATGACCAAGAATACTTGCGTAGATTTGCAAGCTCCCCTGCAGAATGCCTCAGACTAACCACAGCTGCTGCAGCTGGAACTAGAGTGGAGGTTGAGGGCCATCCTCTTCAAAGAATCGGAATTGAGCAGTGAAGTTGCCACATCCTACCTCAGAGTGGGCTTGATTCCAGCTTCCTGCCTCCTGCGTGGGGGACCTGGGTTGAGTCCACAACTCCCCTGCTCAGCTTGATCAAACCCAGGCCCTTGGGGGCACCTGGGAATGACTTCTTCCTCTATGGGAGTTCCCAGATCGGATGTTTAAGTGCATATTTTGTAACTTGCTAAGCGCCTGGACTATGTGTAGTGCCGGGAGCATCCAGGTAAGACAGCTGCTACTAGGAAGTAACCACTTGGAACTGTTCCCTGCTGGGCTGCTGATGCTGGAAGTGCAGACTGAACACGATTAAGGCAGTCAAGGCTGCTCCTGCTGCTGACTGTCCTTCATCACTTCCCTAACTTAGCTGGTTTTTAACTTTTTATAACCGAAGTGCCAAAGGTAAAATTTATTAATATTTCTAAGGAATTAACAACCCAAAAATCTGTCTTGACAATTTTTGCAGTTTAACTAGGAAATGAGTATAAATCACTGGTAATAACAAAATTCTTGGAAATCACTTAAAAGGCTAAGTCCTACCAGATCCGGCCTCAAAGCAACAGCCTGGCCCTTTGCCCCAGCCATCAGTTGGGTGGTGCAGTGTTTTCTCAAATAGTGATCACCTTGAAGAACAAAGGGTTGATTGCCTGGTTGCAAGTGTCCTGCACTTTAGTGATTTGAAGAGTCAGTTACAGAGAGATCTTCCGTTACTCATTAACTCCCCAATGTCTGTAACAATCGACTGTAGCCAGTAACCCCATTTGGGTCTCCCACCTGGGTGACAAGGGCCCCAGGCACTTGTGGAAAAGCATTCCACTGCTTTTCCAGGTTATTAGTGGGGAGGTGGGAGGGGGGCAGCAAAATGGAGCAGCAGGCACCCCAGCCAGGAGCCACATACAATCAGTGCCAATGTCTTTAGTTGCTATACCACAACCCCAGCCCCGATGACTGAATAACCTGTGAGAACTTTATTTGGAAGTCAGAGTTGGAAAGGAAGTTACTTGATCTACTAGTTCATTCCCCAAACGGCCAAAACAGCCAGACCAGAGCCAGGAGCTTCTTTCAGGTCTCCCTTGTGGATGCACCCTCCCTGCCTGCTAGGGCTTAGGCTGAAGGGGACCGTTCAGAGAGGGTGTGCTGCTGCTTTCCCCTGCTCTTCCTGGCTGTTTTATTTCTCCCATAAAAAGCATGTACTGCAACCCGGACATAAAAATAAAACCTGGGGCAAGCGGGCAATGTAATTATAGGCCAATTCTCATACTCCCTGGCCTCGGCATTTGCTGCAACCTACAGTAGACAGGACAGCGTGCTGTTGGTCACAGACCAATAGATCACAGGAACGAGATAGCCCAGAGTCAACCCCACATACATACAGGCAGCTGAGTGTTAGTGCTGCAGCACTGTGTGTTAAGCCTCTGTCTGCCACGTCGACATCCTATGTAGGCATCCATTTCCCATCCAACTCCCTGCTGAAGTTCTTGGCTTCAGACGTTCCCAGCTCCGGCCATTGAGGCCATTTGGGGAGTGAACCAGCAGATGGAGAATCTGTCTCTCCTCTCTAACTCTGCTTTTCAAATAGAAAACAAGTCTTGCTTTTAAAAAGTATATATATACACACACAACCTTGGTGTGGGCACAAGCAGAAGAGAGGGCAAATAGAGGCTCCACTAATGCTGTGGAACGCCTGGACATCGTTCAACCACAATCAGAATGAACCAGACCTGAATTAAGCAGAAGTGGAAGATAACTTGGAAAATCTAGTCTATTCAGAAGATGGTTGTGACAATGACATGCCAAATAAAACCCCAATTGCCTGATCCATGAGAGATCAAGAATGAGCCTGTGGCACAGTAGGCAAAGCCACTGCTTGGGATACCTGCCTCCCATGCAGGAAGGCATTTGGGACCCAGCTGCTCTGCTTTTGCTCCAGCTCCCTGTGGTGTGCCTGGCAAAGGAGCAGGGCAGGTCTAAGGGCTGGGCCCCTGCCAGCCACATGGGAGATCCAGCTGGAGCGCCTGACCCTGTGGCCTCTTTGCAGCCATTTGGAGAGGGGACTAGCAGTGAAAAATGTTTGTCCCTTCTGTCACTGTGCCTTTCAAGTAAATTCTCGAAAAGAAGGGATTGATAAGCTGGGCTTTATTCAAATTGAAGTGAATACTTTGAAGGGACCAAAGAATGAGATGAGAAGCCACAGATCGAAGAATATATTTAGAGAAGGAACACCTGATAAAGGACTTACTTACCTAAACCTTGGGACCCGTAGTAATCGGATGAGCAGAAGATATGAACAGACAGCTGCTACGTGCATGGCAAGCCTGTTTGAAGCATGACATTCAATGACAGAAGTAGAAAATGAAAATATAAATAACAAAAAAAATAGAAAATGACTCAGGGAGGTTCCATTGCACATCTGTTAGAGTAGCCAAAGCAAGCACTGTGGGGCCAGCACTGGCTGGGCAGCAGCATCCCGTATGACAGTGGGTCCTGACTGCTCTGCTTCCAGCCCAGCTCCCTAGTGCTTGGGCCCCTGTACCATGTAGGAGCCCCAGATGAAACTTTTGGTCTTGGATTGGCCCAGCTCCAGCCTTTGCAGGCACTGGAGAGTGAACCAACAGGTGGAAGATCTATCTCCTGTACGTAAATGATATTTTTTTAAATAGATGCATGTAAAACATTGAGTTGTGATAGCAGAAACATCAGATGTGGGGTAAGTTCAAATATAGTTTTATATGTTATGTGTGGTAACCACAAAATTCCAGCCATCAGTTTAGCTCCTGACAGCCAGGTCCTGCACCCTCAGCCTCTCCACTAGGGGATCTTTTAGAAACATGGATGTATTCACATGGAAGGTACTGCTTCGAGCACCCCAGTGACTATCAGAGCCACAACAGCACCAGGCCAAAGCCAGAAGGCAGGGCCTCCCACATGCATGGCAAGCACCCGGGTCCTTGGGCCAGCCCAGCTGCCGCCCAGGGTCTGCGTTGAAGGAAGCTGGACTCGGAGGCAGACACCCCACTGTGGGATGTTGGTATTCTGTGCTGAGTCTCCATTTCAGTCTTCCACACCCCTGACCCTAGGCAGCTTGGTGGGTCTTTCCCTCAGCTTCTGCACGTCCTGAGCAGAATGCCTCTGTCATCTCGGAATCAAGAAAGGCCGGGAATGAAGCCAGCTCTCCACGTGGCTTCCCATGGTGCTGACCATCGCATGGCCTGTAGGGCCTGCATCCTCTCTGTTGCCTCATTCTAGCCTTTTTATTTCCAGCAACTGGGTGGATCTGACGCTCCTAGGATGCTGCCACCTTGACGTACAACCACTCGACAGACTTGCAATTCCTTGGCTCCTGCAGCAATGCCTCCAGACACGGGCCTCTTCTCAAGGGTTTGGATCAGGCATGCCAGTGTTCCCTCCAAGTCAACAGCCTTGTGTCCTGACGCACACTGAGCCTGCCAGGAGGAGCTCCCCAGCTTTGCCTTTCCTTCTGCCAACCAGGGACAGAAAATTTTGCTTTCTTTTACCATCCCCAGTGTCCCCAGGCAGCACATCTGTCCCCTTGAAGCCCACTGCACCTGGACTCACTGCTGGCCCTCTAGCCATCTGCCTTGTCCTCTTCCTTGCCGCAGGCTAGGGGCATCTGAAATAATCCTATTTCCTCCCTCCCTTTATTCTTTCAATTTATTTATTTTTATTGGAAAATCAGATTCATAGAAGAAGAGAAGAAAGATCTTCTATCCACTGATTCACCCCCCAAGTGACTCCGGATTGGCCGGAGCTGAGCCAATCCGTAGCCAGGAACCAGAAGCTTCTGGGTCTCCCACGCAGGTGCAGGGTTCCAAAGCCCTGGGCCATCCTCCACTGCTTTCCCAGGTCACAAGCAGGGAGCTGGATGGGAAGTGGAGCATCTGGGACACAGATCGGTGCCCATATGGGATCCCAGGCATGCAAGGTGAGGATTTAACCACTAGGCTAAGGCACCAGGCCTAATATTCCTGTTTTCTTTTTCTTTTTTTTTTTTTAAAGATTTATTCATTTTATTACAGCCAGATATACACAGAGGAGGAGAGACAGAGAGGAAGATCTTCCATCCGATGATTCACTCCCCAAGTGAGCTGCAACGGGCCGGTGTGCACCGATCCAAAGCTGGGAACCAGGAACCTCCTCTGGGTCTCCCACGCAGGTGCAGAGTCCCAATGCATTTGGGCCGTCCTCAACTGCCTTCCCAGGCCACAAGCAGGGAGCTGGATGGGAAGTGGAGCTGCCGGGATTAGAACCGGCGCCCATATGGGATCCCGGGGCGTTCAGGGCGAGGACTTCAGCCGCTAGGCCACGCCGCCGGGCCCTAATATTCCTGTTTTCTAAGGACACAGATTCCACCTCCCCTTGCAGATAACATACCAGTCCTTGTTACCTGCCAAGTCACCTTCTGCATTGAATGTTTCCCGAGTGCATCCCACTTGCACCACCTCCTCCACCCTTGTCTCATATGCAGTCCCCCACATGGATCTCTGTCTTCCACATGCACCCATCAATTTCCCTATCCTTGGTGGGCAGCCATTCCTAAGCTTCCTGTTCATATCCAGGTCTTTCACAGTCTCCTGAAGGCCCCTGCTCACTGTGCCACATGGTCACCCCAAGCAGGCCCAGCTGCACCTCCAGTTCCAGCTGCCAGCTGTGTGCTAATATAACTTTCTCCCAAGCATCTAAGTCCACATCCACCAGCTGACCTCTTGATAGCTCACTGGTGTGCCCCAGTACATCAGCTAGAGCTGAGTGCCTTGCTCACCTGCCTCAACATTACCACAGTCAAGGCCCCCAAACAGAAGTTTCACCTGCTCTTGGTGCCACTGCCCCAGGCTGGGCTCCTGGGTACTCTCATACTGACCCTGTCTGTTCCAGGCCCCTCTGCCACTAGAGAGGACTCTGCAAATAATGACCCTGCCCCCTGTGGCTCCCCAGTGCCCTGGGGTGTGCTCTCCTGTCTGCGGCCTCTGAGCCAAGTCATGATCCAGTCCTCTGGCCCCTAAGCCCTGCCTTCCTCGTGCTATACACTTGGCTTTGCATTCCACACTCTTTCTCTCTCTCTCTCTCTCTCTCTCTCTCTCTCTCTCTCTCTCTCTCTCTCTCTCAGATGTATTTATTTAGCCATTGGTTTATTCCTCGGATGGCCACAACGGCCAAACTGGATCAAGCCAAAGCCAGGTTTGTCTGGGTCTCCCCTGTAAGTGCAAAGGTCCAGGCACTAAGGCCATCCTCTGCTGATTTCCCACGCTTGTTAGCAGGTCACTGGACTGTAAGTGGAGCGGCTGGGATCGAACCAGTACCTCTACAGAATGCAACCACCACAGGCAGCAGCTTAACCAGTGCATTTCCCAACATGGAGAAATATGCACGCTTACTAACCCACTGCTGCAGGGCACTGTAGGTCCCCAAGAGGTCAGGCTGCCTCTCCCCGGCACCGCCCCACCTGCCCTCCTCCAGAGCCTGCACTCAGGAACACTGCAGCCAACATGGGTGTTATAAAGTGTGTCTTTATTTGAACCTCATTCCACCTGCACTGAAGCTCAAATCCAGCAGCAGCAGAAGGGGTCAGGACCAAAGTCAACGTTACATCGAACTGGACGAGGAACAGCGAGGACACATTCGCACAGAACCTACTAACAGGCTAGACAACACCGAGCTATCCTAACGACAGCGGACCCATGGTGGGTGCAGGGGGACCCCAGTCAGACTCGCCCGAAGGCTTACCCTCAGCCTGTGGGCTTCTTGCACTGGAGAACTCCCAGCTCCTCTGAAGAGGGGGTTTCCTGCCGGCCTAGCCAGACGCCAGAGAAGGCTGAGCCCCCTCAGGCCAGGGGCTATGCCAGGGCCTTCGGGCCAGGCTTCCCTTTCCACAGGTGCTGGTCCCCAAAAGGAGCATCTCCACGTCCCCAGGAGGACTGGGGCTGCTGTGGGCCAGCCACCGGTCTACAACCAGGGCCTCTTGTCACAGGGGCCCCCGGCTGGATGAGAGAAAGTAGGCAGTGCCATGCGCCCCACACCAGTCACCTCCCAGGCAGCCTCCTGGGGCCGGCCCCTGCCCTCCCAGAGGCATCAGCCATTCTCCCCACCTTGGGTCCCTATGCCCCTCTTTCTGGGGAGCCATCAGGGCCATGGGGGCCAGGGCTGCAGCTCGGTCACCTGCTCTGCGCTCACCTCCGTGTAGCCCTTAGTGCCACTGCGACATTATCCTGGGATCCTTGCAGGCTGCGGCTCACTGCACCCCCTTTGCCCCATAGGTCCCCAGTTGCCATTACTGCCAGGGCTTGGAAGCATGGTCAGTCTCCTCCTAACTGCCTGGCACTAACCAATCCTGTCACCTGTACAGGGGTTCCCTCTGATGTGGCTCCTGCACCAAGGAACAGGGCTTCGGCCACAGGGCTCTAAGCCTCTGGCCCCTCTGGTCCCAGCAAAGGGTCATTTCTTCAGGGAGACCCCTGAAGAACACAGGGTCTCCCCTCGGGCAGATGTCCCCAGGGGGTGCTCACCAGGTGCCCTCCTCACTGCCCACCACAACCCTGCTCCCTGGCATGCAGCCCTCATGTCTTGATGCCTCCCTTCTGTGTTCCCCCTTCTCCACACCTCTCTCTCCTCCCATGTCTGACTGCCCTCCCCACCTTCCCACCTGTCCCTCCCCATTCCTAACCCTTGGCTCCAGCCCTCCCCACCCTCCACTGCCGCCTTGACAGATCCCCTCCAACCCAGCCCTTGGTTTGACTTGCCACCTGCTGGGGGAGGTACCAGCTGCATGGCTGCAGGCAGGGACTTCGTGGGAACAGGCCAGCACAGTGCAGTGGGGCCAGCACACTGTGGGCAGACATGGATCCTGGAGATGGGCAACCCCCCTGGGACCCAGTGTCTGATTCCAGTTAGGGTCCCTGTGGGGCAGGTGGGCAGAGAGAGGGAATCCTAACCATCAGGTCCAAGTCCTGTGGAAATGAGAACAAGGGTAGCAAATGCATGGCCCTCAAGCTCCTGTCCTGTCCTGCCTGTGGCCGAGGCCAAGGTCAACGGGCAACAACAGCCTCCCTGTGCAGCCTGCAGGGGGCGCCACAATGTAATGTGGGGTGTTGTGGAAACACTGGAGTTCCCCCACCTCAGTCGCTCCCACCAGGGGAGGAGAGGGACAGAGGATGACTGTTACGCAGGCACACACAGACACGCACTCCCACACACATACTCCCACATGCACACACAGACACACACACACGTGCACACTCGCACTCAGGCCTCAGCTCCAAGCACTGCCCATCAGGGCTGCAGACCCTGGGCATGGCACAAGGCGAGAGGTGGGCGAGGAGGAGGAGGGAGAGGCGGGGACAGGAGCACAAGGTCTGGGGTGGGGACAGGGGATACCCTGTTCAGAGGTGACCTGCAAGTTCAAGTTATGCAGAAAAGTATTAAAGAGGCAAGAGAGTGCCTGCCCTTGGCAGATGACCAGGGGTCGGGACAAGAGCAGGGGCGGACGGGTGACATGGCCCTGACTCCCCACGGCCGGCCCCTCTCTGGAACTCCACCCACCCTGACAATGAGGCTGTATCTGTGCTGTACAGTAGCAGCCAGTCCCCGGTGATTCACCCCGGCCCCAGGTGGGGCAGTGTCCAAGGCTCCAATCAGCAGGACCCAGGCCTTCCCCGCTGCTCTGAAGCCCAGCTGGACTGTTCTCCGGCCAGGGCCCAGGCCGTGGTGCAAAGAGAGCGGCCCTGTGTGCTCCCAGGGTGTAGCGCGGATGTGTCCAGGAGAGCGGGAGCAGGCCGGGAGGGGCCCCCGGGGACAGCTGCCAACACCGAGACCTCTGTGACAGATGCAATGGAACCAAGGTCGGCAGAGAGGGGAAAAAAGTAGCAAAGAGTCCAGCCCATGTGGGCAGTGTCAGGAATCCATTTCTGTCACAGGGCCCCTCTCTCTGGGGGCCTGCAGCAGCCTCCAGGCCTGACCCCAGAGCAGGAGCTGGGGGGCCACTGGGCTCCCCTACGTCCCACTGAGGCAGGAGCCAGCATCAGGCCTGCCAAGGTTCTCTGGGGCTCCTGCCATGGCCCAGGCCACACCCCGGCCCCTGTCTCTCTTCAAACCAGAAGCCGTGGTAGGTGAGGAGTCAGTCTGAGATGATGGTCTTCCCTGGGAGCTTGGAGGGGTGGAGGAGAGGGCCGGATACGGGACAAGCCGAGGGCAGGTCAACTCCTGGGCTGTGAGCCTGACCTTCAGGGTCCCTGCGAGTGGGCCACTGGACAGGGAAGCACTCCCCAGCCCGAGACGTCACCGCCTGGCCGCAGCACAGAGCTGACTGTGGAGCCCACGAAATCTGAGAGAGAAAGATAAGGGGAGAGGTCAGCGATGGTCCCCTCCACGGAGCGGGGTGTGGGCTGCACAGCCCAGAAGTCCCCATCACCCTGCGGAGGTGAGTCGGCTTCACAGCCCAGCCTGAGGGGCCCAGGCCAGGCCCCAGTGTAGACGCTGCAGACAGCACTTGTGGCTTCAGGTGTCCATGTCCCCACCTCACACTTACTCAGCGTCTCCAACTCACAATTCCTCTCGAACTTCCAGAGAGAAAGGAAGATCCCAGCCGGCGAAGGAGGGTAAAGTGGGGCTCCTTTAGGTTCCCTTTAACCCTGGTTGTTTAGGAAGGCAAGGAGAGGGACCCCGGAGTCCAGCCTGCTTCCACAGTGAAGCGGTGCATTGGAGCCCAACCCTGCACTTCTAAACGCTGCCACCAGAGGGCAGGCCCTGCCTCCCACTGAGGCCACAGCAGCACCTGTGCCATCAGAGGAGCAGGGGAGCCATCCGCAGTGACAAGAGAGAGCTTGGGTGGTGGGCTCTTCTGTGGAGGTCATCACTAAGGTGACCCTGGCTCTAAAAACATGTGCGTCCTCTTTCTTGCAAGGCCATCTAGGAGGATGGTACCACTGCATGCCTCAGGTACAGCACCTCTGACTGCTTTGCCCACAGCCCTAACAGGTGATGCTGAGCTCCAGGCTCTCTCTCCATGAAGGGCAGAGCCTGGGGCTCAAAGTCAAGTCACTTCCAAGGTCAACCCATCCAGGGCAGACCACCTGCCTTCACCGTCCCACGGCTCCACCTCGTACCCCCTTGTGAGAACACGGCGGTTACAGGGTCCTGCTTAGCTCAGGCCCACCACCCAGGGAGGCTACAACTGACTGTCCCTGCTGGGAGGTCACACTCAGACACGGGTCATCGGAGCTGGCGGCAGTGTCTCCCAGCTCCAAGGGCAGGAGGCAAATGCTGGGCACCATGCCTGGAGCGCTCACTTGTACCAAGTGCAGTTCTAAGTGTGCACCCTTGCACATGTGCTTGTGGGTCCTGGAAAGGTGTGTCCACACTCATGGTACACCTGCTGAGTGCACAAGGACCCCCACTGAAATGGGGGGAGGCAGAGCTAGTCACCTCACCCGGCTAGTTGCACCTGGGCCATGTGCATGTGGGGTCTGCATTGTTTCAGCCACCTGGGGAGCACTGCCCACCTAGTCCTGGAAAGCCTTCCTTCCCCCCTGGCACCCACTGCAGTTTCCGCCGAGGCCTCATGCTCCCCACCTCTGAGGCTGCAGCCAGGGGGAAGCCCACGGCCCCTCCACCACCACACAGCTTACCTAAAGTCCCCTTTGCGGCCCACGCCTGAGTGCACACTCAGTGCCATGGCCCACAGACATGCTGGCTCCAACGTGGATACTTCAGGACGCAGACCAAGACTCAGCGGGAGATGTTGGGCTTGTGTGTCCACTGGGTCACGCACACCTCACGCTCACCTTTGCACAGAGCCACGGTGAAAATCGAAAATCGGGACCCCGTTCTGCCCAGGTGAACAGGCTGTGCTCTTTGACCCTTCATTAAAATGTACAGAGAAAGCTCTGGAACAGCAGGGGCTCTGGGGGTGTGGGGAGCGGGCAGGGCTCTGGCCTCATGGGTCAGTGTGTTCTCTGTTGAAGGTTCATGTTGAGGCGAAGTTGACATGCCATGGGCAGTCACAAAGCGTGCTGAACACACATGTACTCACCGTGCAGGCACCAAACCCTCAGTGTGTAAAAGACCTATGTGCTCGGACTTCCTCCCCTGATCACAAACAGCCCCAATTCTGTGTTTGAGGTGTATCACCTACAGAGCTACCTTGGGTTGGATCAGCAAGAGTCAGCTCCTCTGCCGGGGCCTTAGTATCATCTCTCCCTGGGTGTGTGACAGGTGTGTAGCACAACCAAGCACTCAGTCCCACAGCCAGAAACATCTGCCAGGTGGCTTGCAACCCTCCCAGACTCCGCCACCCAGCACCCTGGCACTTCCGGCCTGGCCTGGCGGCACAGCCTTCTCCTGTCGCGGCCCCGCTGCCTGCGCCTGCGCACTTGCCTTTGTTCTCCTGCTTGAGCTCCTCCGGCGGCAGGTCGGTCTGCCGGTTGCCCAGCACGAAGGCGAGGAAGGAGAGGATGAGTGCGTTGAGGATGCCGATGATGGCCAGGATGTAGGCCCAGCGCACCGAACAGTCCCCGAGTGAGTACTTCCCCGTCTTGGCCCCGCACATGTCCCGGATGGTCTCAGCATCCCAACCGTCGGGGAAGATCATGCAGCCCAAGACGAGGCACAGAGCTGCAGCCGCCGCCGCCACCGCCGCCGGCACGGTTCAGAGGGGAGAGAGGAAGGCATTACTCCCAGGGTGGGGAGGAGACTGCACGGCACCCCCGCTGCTTGTGGGAACCCCTACAACCCACTCAAGTCCATTCCTCCCCGAGCAAGCCATCAGGGGATAACGTGGACCAAGAGCAAGCCACACACACACACACACACACACCATCACCACCACCCACCCCACTCAGCTCCCTCCAGCTTCTCAAGCAGGCTGCCCCCTTCATCTCATTCTTTTATGTATGTATGTCTGTCTATGTTGGTAGTTCATTCAGTAAATAAGTATTGTGTGTAGATCCGTCCTGGGCACTGGGCTAGAAGAACCGACTGGGATGGAGACGGGCTCAAGGGGTACAGCCATGTTCTTCAGAGGTCTCAGCTTCACCAGGTCACCTTGCTTCCAGAGGCATGGCTGACCCCACGGGCTCCCCATGTGTCCTCTCAGACAGGGCTGCTTACAAGCCAGGCCCACATTCAGGTGGTGCTTAAGGGCCAGGGGTGGGACCGAGCTGGGTGTGGGAGTTTGTCGTGGCTTCAGGCTCAAGCTCTGGGTCAGATGTTTCTGCTTCTTATTTTTACTTGAAAGGCAGACAAAAGTCTTCCATCTGTCGGCTTGCTTCCTAAATGCCCCTAGCAGCCAAGGCTGGGCCAGTGAAGGTGGGAGCTGGGAAATCAGCAGAGGCCTCCTGTGTGCGCATGTGTGTGTGTGCATGTGCTCCAGGCACAGGATTCAGACCCATGAGCTGTCATCTGCTGCCTCCCAGGAAAATGGAAGGGGGGGAAGCCAGGCCCTCTGACCCAGGCCCTCTGGTGTGGACTGTAGAGGCCCCAAGGCATGGCAACGTGTGCTGTTGAGCCTCAATTTGCAAGTCTGTAAAATGGGGAGAAGGGTATGACAACTGCAGGAAGCAGCTACTAAGTCCTGGATGATCTGTTACCGTCAAACCAGTGACAACAGTACAAGTCACAGTGACGCAGGAAATCCTGGGGGAGCTGCTTTCAGCCGAGCAGAGGCAGAAGGAGAAGCGGGGCCAAGAGGTTCCCCTAGGGTGCTAGGCCAGCCCCAGCTTGGACACTCCTGCCGGCAAGGCCCTGGCTCCCAGCTCTGGGCCACTCAGCCCCGCGCAGTCTTGGGTGACAGGCAATTGGCTCGGAAAACAGCACCTGCGGTCTGGCGGACCAGTGCAGCCTGGCAGGCCAATCGGAGCCTTGGGGCCTGACAGGGAGCAGAGGAGCCCTGACCCGGTTCCCAAACACATGGGGAGCCATACATGAGTCTTTGAGGATGCCACCTCCCAGCGGCCGCTGTGCGGTCTGTTCTGACCACTGCCCACACATCAGGCCCCAGGGGTGGGAGGGCCTGCCCAGTGGGACGCAGCTAAAGGAGCCGAGCTGGGAGCCTGGCAGGGGGAGAGGGGGCTCAGTTTGTGGCTGTGGGGTTCGGAGGTTGTTCCTGCTCTGAAGCTAGCTCCTGTAAGCAGAGGGGACGACAAGCCCGAGACCCAGAGCCAGGAGGAGTAGCCACCCGCTCCTCTTCGGCCAGACCCTAAGGGATGCTGCGGAGGTGGGGGTTAGGGAGGCACATGGCGATTGGGGCAAGGACAGACCCTTGGCGGCCCTCACACCCTCTCAGCCGTCACAGGGACACCTGCTCTGCAGTGATTTCCGCTCGCACCCGGAGCGTCCCTGTCTCCATGGAAACCACACCGGCATCCTGGCCAGTGCCCTCCACCTCCGCCCTGGGAGGAATCTGCTTCTCCTTCTTCTGCGCCTAGCACCGTGCGCTGTTCTAGGTGAACCTCAGGGTCTGCGCGAGGGCGCACGCGCACACACAAGTCTCCTTCCCCTCCTGTCTCCTGCGTGCATCTGTTCCCGTCCCCTGCCTCCTGCAGCCCATTTGTGCCAGGCGCCTCGCCATGCTGAGCGCAAGCAGGCCTGCGATCTGCTCTGGGGGGGGCGGGTGTGTCAGGCCACGGTCCTGGTGTCCAGAGGCTGATCCCCTGGGGGGTGGAAAGTGTTGACCAGGAGGCCGAGGCCAAGTTCCGCCTTCCCATTTGTTGCACTGGGAGGCGAAAGCTGGTGTTTCAGGATCCCAAGGCCAAGCCCGTTTTGGAAACAAAGCAGGTGGCCTGGCTCTCCCAGCTGCACAGTGGGTCTTCTGTTGGCTTGGCATCACCCCACACCTTGGCAATCTGCCACCGATGTCGTTTTGTACCAGGGGCCTTGAGAAAGCCCCTGTGGCAATGCAAACATTACTTTGATGTAGGGTTGGGGTTTTTTTTGTTTGTTTGTTTGTTTTTTAAGAATCCTTGCAGGATGGGCCAGCCATCTTCCTGTAGTAAGCACTGGGATCCCATATGGGTGCTGCTTCGTGCCCTGGCTGTGTCACTTCCCAACCAGCTCACTGCTTATGACCTGGTAAAGTGGTAGAGGATAGCCCAAGGCCTTGGGACCTCGTGCCCATATGGGAGACTCGGAAAAAGGTTCTAGATTCAGCTCAGCTCTGACCATTGCAGCCGTTTAGGGGAATGAGCCAGCAGATGGAAGATCCTTCCCTCTGTCTCCTCTCTGTAAATCTGCCTTTCCTTAATAGATAAATAAATAAATATCTCCGTGTGAAGGAACTTCAAGACTCTGAAAGAATGAACAGTATGGCGAAAACTAGCATGGATCTCACTTTTTTTTTAAACTAAACAAAGCTTTTAATTCCCTTTTCCATGAACTTTTAAAAGAAATCATTTGACAGGCAGAGAGAGAAAAAGAGAAGGAAAGAGGCAGGGAGGGAACTGCCACCCAGCAGCCCTCCCGGGGGCCTGGCTGAGAATCCTCAGAGTGAGAGGGCTTGGGGTACCTCCAGGCAGCCCCCGTGAGTCCCCTGACTTCCATGCTCCAAGCTCGGGACAAGATGAAGATGAGACACAGGAGCAGCACAAGGAGGCAGTGGAGGTCCCCACCCTGCAGACTGGGGTAGTAGGCTGGGAGGTCCCCACCCTGCAGACCGGGGTAATAGGCTGGGAGGCCCCCCACCCTGCAGACTGGGGTAGTAGGCTGGGAGGTCCCCACCCTGCAGACTGGGGTAATAGGCTGGGAGGTCTCCGCCCTGCAGACTGGGGTAATAGGCTGGGAGGTCCCAGCCCTGCAGACTGGGGTAATAGGCTGGGAGGTCCCAGCCCTGCAGACTGGGGTAGTAGGCTGGGAGGTCCCCACCCTGCACATGCACTTGCTCAGCCCAGGGAGGTTGTCACTGGCTGTACTGGTTTAGATTTGGGTGTTTGTTTTTTTTTAAGATTTATTTATTTTTATTACAAAGTCAGATATACAGAGAGGAGGAGAGACAGAGAGGAAGATCTTCCATCCGATGATTCACTCCCCAAGCAGCCGCAACGACTGGAGCTGAGCCAACCCAAAGCCAGGAGCCAGGAGCCAGAAGCTTCTTCTGGGTCCCCCACACAGGTGCAGGGTCCCAAGGCCCTGGGCCGTCCTCCACTGCTTTCCCAGGCCACAAGCAGGGAGCTGGATGGGAAGCAGAGCTGCTGGGACACACATCAGTGCCCACATGGGATCCAGGCGTGTTCAAGGCGAGGACTTTAACCACTACGCTATTGCGCTGGGCCCAAGGCAGAGATTCTTAACTCACTGCATCACAACACTGACCCTTCCACAGACTGAAAATATAGGGGCTGGCACTGTAGCACAAGACATAAAGCTGCTGGCATGCTGTATGGGCACCGGGTGGAGACTCTGCTACTGTACTTCCCATACAGCTCTTGGGAAAGCAGAAGAGGATGGCCCGAGTGCTTGGGCCCCTGTTACCTGCAATGGAGAAACTCCAGACTCCTGGCTTCTGCCTGGCACAGGCCTGGTCACCGGTCACTTGGGGAGTGAACCAGCAAGATGAAGACCTCACTGTCTCTCCTCTTCCCTCTCTCCAGCTCTGCCTTCAGGGACTTTCTGGTCCTGTCTTCCCCCATGTGAGAACCCCTACACCTTAGCTAAGACCTTGGCTGTAGAAAATGCAGGCTGTATTTCCCAACTCCCCAGGCAGCTCCGTGTGGCTGCATGACTCAGCAAAAACCCCTGCCAGAGTGCCCCTGAGTGGATTTACAAGAAGGCAGGAGGGCGCACTCTCTGGCCCTTTTCTTCTTCATTCTTTCCTCCGTCCAGATCCCTGGGATGCAAGCGGGATGGGCAGCACCTAGCAGCCATCTTCACCAGGGATTACGACAAACCCTGGGCCTGGGCGGGTAGGCTGGTCTTTGCTTTTCCCCAAGAGGCGAGAACTGTGGGTTGGCCATTCCACTGCGGGGTGTTCCTAGCACACGCAGCCAAAGTAAGTTAGTCCTAACCAATAACATGACGGCTTTGCCTTGTGTTTCCTAGCATGTGTATTTATGAGGGGAAGAAAAACCCCTTAACCTGCCTGGATCTGGGGTTTGTAGTGAAGAGAAGGCCAGGAGATGGATGGAGGGGTTGCTGTGGGCAGCTGTAATGGTGCCCATGACACATGGGCTGTAAATACATGTATGCCTCAACTGAAGCGCATCCTGTGACTGACAGGTGTACATATGCAGGGCGCGCACATGGCACTTACTGAGGCATCGTATCTGTAACAAAGGAGGCCCACTGTGACCACACACCCCAAAGGAATGCCAGGACAGCACCAGGCGTCCGTGTAGCACCGTGAAGCCACTTAACGCAGTCCAGCTGTGTATGTTGCCATGGAAATATCTCCCAAGATATTTTAAGAAAGAAAAAGGCAAGCAGGGTGCAGAATAATGTGTCTGGCGTGAGCCCATCTGTTTCTCCGAGACGTTATTTCTTAGAGAAGTGTCAGGTTCACCATCCCCCAAGCAGAGTGGCATGCTCACCACAGTGGATGAGCCCACAGTGACGCTGCACGGCCATCCAGAGCTTCCTGGAGGGCTCTCTGTGGGGACTGTGCGCCTCTGGCTTGCACAAATGTACCACGAGGCTACCATGCAGAGCGGCATTGCCGCCCAAAGGCTTTCTACACTCCGCCCGTTTGTGCCTCCTCCTCACCACCCTCTCCCCGTCTCCTTCCCATTCCAGGGTTTAACTTCCGGAGAATGTCAGATGCAGAGTGCAGCTCCCTTCACTTTCTCATGCTCCCCAGAGTGTGTGGATAATTGTTTGATTTGGTCTAAATAATTTCCAGGGCCCAGTGTAGTAGCCTAGTGGCTAAAATCTTTGCCTTCCGAACACCCGGGATCCCATATGGGTACAAGTTCTTATCCCAGATGTTTCACTTCCCTTCCAGCTCCCTGCTTGTGGCCTGGGAAAGCAGTGGAGGACGGCCCAGGGCCTTGGGACCCTGCACCTGTGTGGGAGACCAGGAAGAAGCTCCTGGCTTCGCATTAGCTCAGTTCCAGCTTGTTGCAGTCACTCGGGGGAGTAAACCAGCAGACAGAAGATCATTCTGTTTCTCCTCTGTAAATCTGACTTTCCAATAAAAATGAATAAACCTTAAAAAAACAGATTTATTTGGAAATAATAATTTTTGAACCGTCCATACCCAGGTTTTCCATCCAATGTGTGTTTCATGAGCTTCCTAGAGACTCCTGGTCTTGTGTGCTGAAGCAGACGGAGCTCCTGGTTCGGCTGACTGTGAACGCTCCAAAGCACCCTCCGTGCTTCGGCATCCCCTTTCCAGGCTTCATACTCTGTGCTTTTTTGTTTGTTCTTTTTAAAGGTTTATCTATTTGTATTGGAAAGTCAGATACACAGAGAGGAGGAGGGACAGAGAGAAAGAGTGTCTGTCCACTGATTCACTCCCCAAGTGACCGCAATGGCTGGAATTGTACCAATCTGAAGCCAGGAGCCAGGAACTTCTTCCTAAGGGTCTCCCACGCGGGTGCAGGGTCCCAAGGCTTTCGGCCGTCCTTGACTGCTTTCTCAGGCCACAAGCAGGGAGCTGGATGAGAAGTGAAGCAGCTGGGACACATACTGGTATCCATATGGGATCCCAGCACGTGCAAGGTGAGGACTTTAGCCACTAGGCTACCATGCTAGGCCCATACTCTGTGTTTTCAAACCCCAGATTCCATCTGGGGACATAACGTGGTTTGATATGTCCACCCCCCGTTGGGCAGTGATGAACAAAGCTGCCATCAACATACATGTGCATGCAGGCTCCTGGGCACCTGAGGGCTCCACTCGCCTGGGTCAGTGCAGGGGCGTGGCGTGGCTGTGTGAGAAGGTACATGTATACGCAAGGTCCTGGGCACCTGAGGGCTCCACTCGCCTGGGTCAGTGCAGGGGCGTGGCGTGGCGTGGCTGTGTGAGAAGTTGCCCAGCTCAGTGTCAGTGCTCCAGACTGAGTCCATTCGGAACATGTGCAGTTAGTTGCATTTCTGCTTAAACACACTTTCCCTACTTATGCTTGCCAGCCTTCTGTGAATCTTCATGGTGAAGCATTTGTGAAGGTCTTTGCCCCAACGTCTGAAGAACTTTGTATTTACTTGAAAAGCAAAGAAACAGAGACAGGCACAGACACAGAGCTCTTCCATCTGCTGGTTCACTCCCCAGATGCCTGCTACCACCGAGCTTGGGCCAGGAGCCAGGAACCCAGTCCAGCTCCTCCAGGTGGGTGGCATGCAGCCAAGTCCATGAGTCGTCATGTCCCAGCAAGATGCTGTAAGAACACGAGGAACCAGGCCGGGAAGCCGTGCACTTGGACTGCAATGAGGCCGTCCCTGGCCCGCCTGCTCGTCAGGTGCTTTCCTTATTCTTACGTTCTTTGTCCACTGGCCCTTGCAGTTCTCGCTTTCATGAATGTTTTCTCCTGGTCTGTGCTTTGTCTTTGTCCTCCTGAAAGTCTCTATCAGAGTGGAAACTTCACTTAAAAAGGAAAAAACTTGACTGGTTTACTTATTTTGAGAGACCTTCCATCCATTGGTGCACTCCCCAGATGGCCACAATGAGCTGAAACTGGGAGCCAGGAGCTTCCAGGTCTCCCAAGTGGAGAGCAGCTACTGCTTTGCCTAAGCCATTATCAAGGAGCCAGATCAGAAGCGGACCAGCTGGGACACATAAAGCAGTGCCCATATGGGCTACCATTTGGTGGTTCACTTCTGAAGCGGCCGCAATGGCCGGAGCTGAGCTGATCCAAAGCCAGGAGCCCAGAGCCTTGTCCCAAGGCTTTTGGTAGTCCTTGACTGCTTTCCCAGGCCACAAAGGGAACTGGATGGGAAGCGAGCCCACCGGGATTAGAACCGGTGCCCATATGGGATCCTGGTGTATACAAAGTGAGGACATTAGCCGCTAGGCTACTGTGCCTGGTTCCACCTCTCAAATTTTAAAAAATACATATTTATTTATTTGAAGGGCAGAGGGGATACAGGAACAGGGATCTACCCATCGGTTCATTCTCCCAAAGACTACCAACAGCTGAGACTGGTCCAGGCTCCAGCAAGTGTCCCACATGGGTAACAGGTTCCAATATTGAACCATGTTTCACCACCTTCCGGGCTTATTACGAGGGAGCTGGATCAGAAATGGAGCAGCTGCAACTCGAATCAACGTTCCTATACCCAGCCCTTTCTCTTGAATTGTCTTCACCTATGATCATGTCATCTACAAAGACAGTTTTCTTTTTCCTTTCCTAATCTGTATCCTTTTTAGTAAGATTTATTTATGTAAGCCGCTGACTCAGAAGTGAGGAGCCCGGAGTTAAACCAGTGCTCATGTGGGACACTGGCAGAACAGGGCAGCTTACCTTGCTATACCACAACACTGGCCTCTCAACAGTTTCAAAACAGGCTGAAGTTGGTCACCTTAGGGGCGTGAGGCTGCTGACCTGGGAGCTGTCCGCAGGGGCTGGTCCCTCACTGGCTTTCCTAGGACTGTGCTTTCTCTCTCCACAAAAGGTGACGTTTGTAAGAGGTTGCACATCCTTATACCTAATAAACAAACCTAACTGCCCTCCAGAGGTAAGAGATTAATGTGTCCCCATAGCACCCCCGGGGCACCCAGGACAAGTGGGAGAAGCAGGGGTGGCCCAAGACCTGCGGGTCTTTAAGGAAAGACAGGGCACACCTGTGTTCTCCTGCACGTGCACAGGGCACCCATGGCTCCCACCTTGTCCCACGGTGGCCATTTGGGCCTCCTCCTATCCTGGGATCACCTCCTCAGGTCATTCCACTCCCAGCCTAGAGCAGCTTACAGCTGCAGGGAAGGCCCTGTGGGGACTCAGCTCTTTATTTGGGGTCACTGATGCCTGCGGGAGGTGGGGCACACCTGTCACTTTGTGCAGTCATCATCTGGTCCCACTGTCGGCTCCAGTCCCCACCCTGACAGTCATCTTGGTCAGGCGCACCTCTAAGGCTGACTGCACCCTTCCCATTCTACCTGCTGAGTCAGAATGCAGGTTTGTGACCCTAGGGATGACGTCCTGAGTGTGGCGCTCTGGGCAGTGGGGCTGCCAAGAGGCCCTCAGATCTGGGCATGCTGCCCTGGGAGGGGCTGCAGGACGCCAGTGTCCCTGGCTGCACCTGTCCCACACCTGCACTCTTACTACTCACTCCATGATGTGTCACTAACCAAGAAGACCTCAGCAGAGACCCAACCAATGGCCCCTTACTCCTTCTCAAGCAGCCCTGCTTCCTGATCTTGGATCTCAGGGTGTCCCCCTCCCCACAATGCGCTCCCCAGGCAGAGCCTCAGACTGACCTTACCTCCCTGCCTCCACGCCTTCCTGGGCTTTCCTCCCATACACCCCTTGGAGACTCAACTCCAGCATCCAGAACAGAGAGCCAATGCCCTTGAGGTACCACATCCCATCCTGAAGCACCAGCTGGCTTTCCTGTGCTCAGCTTCCCATCTAGCTCCCTGATGAAGGGCAGGAGGTAGGAATGATGGGTGCACAGCACAGTGGTTAGGCCACAGCATCCCACGTCAGAGTATTGATATGCATATCCAGATTTAAATATATCTACACATGTATTTAATATGATATTACAATATATGCACATGTATGTACATATATGTCATATTACATATAACATTCATAGAAGCATTGTAGCAAAACACTATAAGCAAATATTAATGAAATAAAATGATGAGGGTTTATAGCAAAGCTGGCTCTGTGGCTGGTATGAAGGAAGGCATTTCACACTGCCACGGGCAATGCCCATCATGCATTGTCGAGGGTTCCGATGTTGGCGACTTGTCAAACTCACTGGTGCCCCTCCCTCTGCCCTTGGATGTGGCCTATAGGCATGGCAGGTGGTATGTGAGGCAAGGCCACAAAGGCAGGGTGAAAAGTGGAAAGAATCTTGAAAAAGAGCAGAGGCTGGTGCTGTGGTGTAGCAGATAAGGTCACTGTCTGTAGCCAGCACCCCTTACAGGTGCTGGTTCGTGTCCTGGCTGCACCACTTGCAATCCAGCTCCCTGCTAATGGCCTGGGAAAAGCAGCAGAACATGGCTCAAATACTTGGGCCCCAACAACCTATGTGGGACTGACTTTGGTCTGGCCCAGCCCTGCTTGTTGCAGGGCTCCTAGGGCAGGAACAGGCACATGGAAGAGCTCTCTCTCTCTAACTTTCAGATAATTAAGTAAACTGAAAGACCAAGAGAGAGAGAACAAAGTTGGAAGACTTTGCAACTTTGAAATTACACTCCTTGGTTCGGGAACTGACTACAAAGCAATAGTGCTGGATTCAGGAGTCTGATACTGCTGCAGGACAGACACACAACTCACACTGTGGGACAGCGCTGGCGGCGAAGAAGTTAACTCATCTCTGAGGTCAACAACCTCGAACACTGAACAAGGCAACAACCTTTTCGATGAACTGCTGGCATAACTGGATATGCGTATGCAAAAGGATGAACCAGGCTAGCACTTCACAGGTCAACGATGAGGATTTATAACGAATCTTGTGATTTTACCTATTTTACACAGATAAAATAAGCCAAATAGGTCAAAGACCTAAGTGTTGGAACCCAAATTTCAAAATATGTAGAAGAAAACAGAAGGGCAGGCATTGTGGCAAGGTAGGTTCAGCCACAGCATGTGATGCCAGCATCCCATAGAGGCGCCTGTCTGGGTCAAGGCTGCTCTGCCTGTTAGCCAGCGAAAGGCCTGGGAGGAGCCGCAGAGCGTGGGCCACTTGGGGAGTGAACCAGCAAATGGAAGGTCTCTCTCTCTCTCTTTCTCTCTCTCTCTAACTCTGACTTACAAATAAACAAACAAATATTATTTTTGTTTAAGATTTTTTTGGTTTTTTCTTTTGTTTTGTTTTAAAGATTTATTTTTTATTGGAAAGTCAGATATATAATGAGGAGAGACAGAGAAGATCTTCCGTCCTCTGGTTCACTCCCCAAGTGGCCATAATGGCCAGAGCTGCTGGTTAGAAAATCTTCTTCCAGGTCTCCCACGTGGGTGCAGGGTCCCAAGGCTTTGGGCCGTCCTCCACTGCTTTCCCAGGCCACAAACAGGGAGCTGGAAGGGAATCAGAACAGCTGGGATATGAACCAGCGCCCATATGGGATCCTGGCACATTCAAGGCGAGGACTTTAGCTAATAGGCTACCGCACTGGGCCCACAAATCTTGTTTAAAAAAAAGAAGAAGAAGAAAACAGAGAAATAACCTTGCATTTGGCCACAACAGAAAAAACTAATGAACTAATAAGCACGATATAAGTATACTCCTCCCCCCCAAAAAATTAAGATTATTGACGAAGAAAAAAAGACACAGAATGGAAGAAAATACTTGCCAGCCATATAATCTGAAAAGAGACCTGAACCTGCAGTCTGTAGAGCACACCTAATGCCAATAATGAAAAGCCAGAGAGCACGTGCACAGAAGCACGCAGGGCCCTCAGGAGATACCTCTGCAAAGGAGACACAGTGCAAATAAACTCAGGGAACAGCGCATACCACTAC
The DNA here is from genome assembly GCF_030435755.1 of Ochotona princeps. Lineage (NCBI taxonomy): Eukaryota > Metazoa > Chordata > Mammalia > Lagomorpha > Ochotonidae > Ochotona > Ochotona princeps. Next base: position 38,335,984 of record NC_080852.1, on the reverse strand, counting down.
CTGCTGGGGAAACACAAGTCAAACGCACAGTGGAGTCCCAGCCCAGCCTCTGCCAGGGCTGCCAGCTTCCCAGGAGGTCCAGAGTGGAGTCCCAGACACCCCACGTCCAGTCCAGCTCCCTGCTTATGGCCTGGGAAAGCAGTGGAGGCTGATCCACAGGGCTCCTGTGCCCATGTGGGAGACCCGAAGCTCCTGGCTTCGGATGGGCTCAGTCTGGCCATCGTGGCCATTTGGGGAGCGAACCAGCAAACGGAAGATCGTTCTCCTTGTCTATCTCTGTGAATCTCTCTCTAACTCTGCCTTCCCAATAAAAACAAATAAATCGTGCAAGACCCACAGCGATATGCAACTCCTTACCCATTACATTGGTTATAATAAAAAAAGAAAGTGATGGTGAACATATGGAAAAGGGGGAGCTTCAAAACCAATGAGTGGGGCCTGGCGGCGTGGCCTAGCGGCTAAAGTCCTCGCCTTGAAAGCCCCGGGATCCCATATGGGCGCCGGTTCTAATCCCGGCAGCTCCACTTCCCATCCAGCTCCCTGCTTGTGGCCTGGGAAAGCAGTCGAGGACGGCCCAAAGCTTTGGGACCCTGCACCCGCGTGGGAGACCCGGAAGAGGTTCCTGGTTCCCGGCATCGGATCGGCGCACACCGGCCCGTTGCGGCTCACTTGGGAAGTGAAACATCGGACGGAAGGTCTTCCTCTCTGTCTCTCCTCCTCTCTGTATATTCGGCTTTCCAATAATAATAATAATAAAAAAAATCTTAAAAAAAAAAAACAACAATGAGTGGAAGCATAAAGTGGTACAGTCACTGTGGAAAATCACCTGGTAGGTCCTCAAAGGGTTAAACACAAGGTCACCATTAGATCCCACAAGGCCCCCTGTAGTCATAGTACCCTGAAGAAACAAAAGTATGTCTCCACGCACAAAAAAGTTTGTACACCAACATTCCCAACGTCAGTTACAACAGCCCATGGGTGGAAGAAAGACCTCAGATGTCCAGCTGATGAACGGACACACAGAAGCAACCTGTCCATCGCTGTCCTGCTGACAGCCTGCAGTGAGTGAAGCAGGAGACGGACCTGTTCCTGTGGAGTGCCCACTGAGAGCTAATCGAGACACAGAGTATTGGGGGATTGCTGAGGGCGGGAGTCAGGGGGTGACAGGCAAAGTGCATGAGGTCTCTCCTAGAAGTGAAGCAAATGGCCAAAAACTGACAGTTTTTGAACAGTCTAAGAATATACTAGAAACCAAGCAACTGTGTGCTTCATGTGGGTGCAAGACACCTCAGCACAACTGCTACCCCAAAATGGGGGAGGGTACCGTGGCTTCCCTCTTCTGCCCTCCTTCCCTGCTGGCCTGTTCTGTCCGAGGCTTCCAGCCAACACTCAGGGGTACCTGCCTAGAAGGGGGCCCTCCAGCTGGAGCAAATCCTTTATTTATTTGTTTGTTTGTTTGTTTTTAAGATTTAATTTATTTTTATTGGAAAGGCAATATATAGAGGAGGAGAGACAGAGAGCAAGATCTTCCATCCGATAATTCGCTCTCCAAGTGACCACAAAGGCGGTTTGTGCTGTGCCAATCCGAAGCCTGGAGGCAGGAACTTCCTCCAGGTCTCCCACGCGAGTACAGAGTCCCAAGGCTTTGGCAATCCTTGACTGCTTTCCCAGGCCACAAGCAGGGAGCTGGATAGGAAGCAGGGCTGCCAGGATTAGAACCAGTGCCCATATGGGATCCCAGCACGCTCAAGGTGAGGACTTCAGCCACTAGGCTACAGCACTGGGCACTGGAATGAATCTTGACAGGAGCGTTCTACCCCAGTTGAGGTCCTCGCTGTAATTTTCAGGGAGACCCTAAGCTGGAGCCACCCAGCCTCTGCATGTCCCTCAGAGTCCTGGGGTCCAGGGCACAGAGGTCACCTGCTCAGTGCTCCCAGCTGTTGGGGTCCGAGCAGTGGATGGGGGGGACACGAAGGTGTGAAGAGTATTGTTCCATTGCAGGCAGGGTCGCAAGGAACTTCCCGCTGTATGGCAGGGCCGGCAAATGTCTCTACAACCACCTGAATGCAGGTCCACCTTCCTTTGCATGGACACCGGACCACCCAGTGGAAGAATTCTAATCCATTCAGGCATTGTTTGCTATTGTGGGGTTGGCTTTTTTACTCAATGTGAGCTTGGAGGTTAATGTCAATAGTAACATCTTGCAAAAGGGCCTTCCATTATTCCTACTGTCTTGGCTGTCCCCATTGACCTTATGCTAACCAAGGGACCTGTATTTAGGCTTTCATTCTTTCCTTGATCTTAAGGTTTTCCTTTTCTTTGTGATACAAGATTAAGTTGTAGAATAATAATTGTAACAGGAACTTCTATTGTTTTTAGGTAAAACAAATGGCAGAATTATCCTTAGAAACACCCACTTGACCATGACGTCTGAGCCAGAGTTTGACTGTTTCTGTATAAATAAAGCGGACAGGGCCCGGCGGCGTGGTCTAGCGGCTAAAGTCCTCGCCTTGAAAGCCCCGGGATCCCATATGGGCGCCGGTTCTAATCCCGGCAGCTCCACTTCCCATCCAGCTCCCTGCTTGTGGCCTGGGAAAGCAGTTGAGGACGGCCCAATGCATTGGGACACTGCACCCGCGTGGGAGACCCGGAAGAGGTTCCAGGTTCCCGGCTTCGGATCGGCGCGCATCGGTCCGTTGCGGCTCACTTGGGGAGTGAATCATCGGACGGAAGATATTCCTCTCTGTCTCTCCTCCTCTGTGTATATCTGGCTATAATAAAATGAATAAATCTTTAAAAAAAATAAATAAATAAATAAATAAATAAATAAATAAAGCGGACAGCTTTTCCGCATTGTCCATTATTATCATGAAATCAATCGTAGTGGCCCATCTCTCTCTCTCCTTGTGCCTCATCCACGCATCATTCGAACTCAGCTGGAGCTGGACTCCAGCACCCAGCTATTAGCTCAGCGGAGGGGTGGGGGGATTAAGGCTGAATGGTCACAGACAACTGGTACACAACTTGTATGACAACTTGGGTGCAGCTGCCTGTATGTCTATGGGATTTCTTGGGAAGGGTGTCCAAGGCTCTGGTAACAACAGCTGTTTTTGGGGGGAGAGGTGACGGATGAGGTTGGGAGGATCCTTACGTGTGATGGCTTACTCTTTTTACCTTCTGATGTTGCATCATATGCATATATTAACCTTTCCAAAAAGTCAGTAAGATTCTGGCAGGGGGGAAGGGGGAGAGAAACATTTAAAAAAAAAAAAAAACTTCAACAGCTATCTACTGCCTGCAAATGAAATCTTAACTTCGTGCCACAATTCTGTCATCCAGCTGCCACCCACCTCCCTGGTCCCAACCTCCCAAGCTGCTTATGGTCCCAGACACACCAGGGTATGACCAGCTCCACACCTCTGCCTGCGGTGACCCCTATGCCTGGCACACCATCTGTTCCCCATGCATCCTTTAAGACTCAGCTCAAACCCTGTTCCCCATACCTCCCTGCCTGCGTTTCTTGGTGTGAAAAGTCCCATTCGTGCCCCCAGAATCCTCTGCGACAGACTGAGTCATGTCAATATCAGTGTCACCCCTGCTTATCATGCTCCACTTCCTCTCCTGTCTTATTAGACTTGGGGTGCTGTGGGAGCAAGGAGTCAAACACAGGCCCTGAGCCACAGCAGGCAAGGGCTGGAGTGCAGAGGAGGGAGAGGCAAGCACAGTGCAACGAGACACAGTCGCTCAGCCTGCTTGGCAGCAACAGCCACACCACAAAGCTGCATGGGCTTGAATGAAACCTTAAATCCAAACAGAGCACGAGCCCAGGACAGGGAGAGGGACACACACGCCAGATACACACTAAAAACAGCCATGTGATGGGAGTTCATGCGGCTGCTCTGCTCCTAGAACATGGAGCCCCATGGGATCCAGAAGCAAGAAGGCGCTGGCCGCTGCACCACACCAGCCAGCCCCCTGCTGCCACTTGCTCCCCTAGGCTGGGCTCGTCCAGCTGCACTACAGCTCCCAAGTTGCACTCTGCTGGTGTCCAGGAAGCCCTCGGAATCAGCTCCCTGCTGCAGGAAGAGGGAGGGCTCATGGCCGTGAACTTGTCTCTCCACTCAGGACTCAGCTCTTGCATCTGTCCCACAGCCAGCTTGTAACCGCTCAAGCCCTGAGACGTCCAGCAAGTGCACGCTCTGAGCATGGAGGACCACTCATACGCTGCCCCTCCCTCTAACTTCATCGTGGGAGTAACAGAGACCACCTACTTAGCCATGCTCACTACACGCTCGGCCCCCGAAAGCAGGCACCACAGGAACCTACTTGGCACATGAGGAAACAGAAAGCCAAGTTTGCCTTTCACACAGCTGGGGCGTACCGAATGAGAGTTTGAAGACCTTGACGCCTCCCCACGACACTCCTCCTCCCACTTCTTTTAAGATTTGTTTTTATTTGGGGCCTGGCACAGTGGCCACTGGCTAAAGTCCTCGCCTTGAACACACCCAGATCCCATATGGGCACCGGTTCTAATCCTGACAGCTCCATTTCCCATCCAGCTCCCTGCTTGTGGCCTGAGAAAGCAGTTGAGGACAGCCCAAAGCCTTGGGACCCTGAACCCATGTGGGAGACCTGGAGGAAGTTCCTGTCTTCTGGCTTCGGATTGGCACAGCACTGGCCATTGTGACCATTTGGGAACTGAAGATCTTCCTTTCTGTCTCTCCTCCTCTCTGTATATCTGACTTCGCAATAAAAATAAATAAATTTTTAAAACAAGATTTGTTTTTATTTAAAAGGTAGATTTGACAGAGAGGTCTTCTATCTGCTAGTTCACTCCCTAGATGGCTGCAATAGCCGGAGTTGAGTTGATCCAAAGCTGAACCAAGAGCTTCCCCCTATATCCCACAGGAGTGCACTCCAGGGCTTGGGCCATCTTCAGCTGCTTTCCCAGCAGGGAGCTAGATCAGAAGTGGAGCAGCTGGGGCATGAACTGGTGCCCATATGGGATGGCGGATGCTGGTGGAGGATTATCCGGATATGCTACCGCACTGACCCCTCCCTCCCGTTTTGTCCACACGAGCTCTGTGGTGCCTCTGCAGCTGGGCCATCTCCTTGGCTACCCTCCCCCAGCCCATGGGTAACAGGTAGGTGGGGAGGACATGGGGCTTACAGCCAAGCCTGTAATTATAATTCTCCTCCCGGCTACAGCTCAGTGGCGAAGCAGAGGCTCGACCCATCCGGAGTTGAGCACTGTCTATCGGCTCCACCTTTCTCTATGTGCGGGACCCCTTGAGAAGTCATTTGACAGACGACAATGAAATGGCACAGAGGACATACACAAGAGTCCGGCACAGAAGCCAGAACACTGGCTGTTCTCAATGTGTGGGAATGCACAAGGTGGGGTGTGTGTGTGTGTGTGTGTGTGTGTGTGTATGCACAGAGACAGCCCACAACAACCTGAAGCCGGCCCCTACTTCCACAAAAACCTCTGGAGCTCCCAGCCACTCTGCTCAGCAGTCAGGAAAAAAGACACCTGCCACTGTCCCCATCATTAATCCTCTCTCCTGGAACCTGAGTTTTGGGGCCGCTGACAACCCTGGCTCCACACTCCCCCCCACACCCTGTGTGACCTTGGGCAAATGACTTTTTCCTCTCCGGGACACAGCTTCGTCCCCCATACCATATGAAGAGGGGTACCTACTCCACAGGACTGTTGGCAGTGTTAAGCAAGATCAGCCGCGAGAAGCCTTTAACACTAGTCAAGGTTCCACAAAGGTTAAGTGTTTTTCCTGAATAACAATGAGAATAATTAAAATCATGGCAGCTTCTGAGTGCCTGCTGATTAAAATCCAGTTTTCATGGCCCAGCCCTTGGCCCCTGCCTGCATGGACGCCATGTTCATGCCAGATGTGGCTGTGTCACCTCTGTGTCTCCACCCACTATTTGTGCACTGCCTACTCCCCGACACCTCTCACCTGTCACCACCCCCTGCCCACTCAAGCCTCACTTCCCAGCTAAGCCAGAGTCCTCTCTGTTGCTCTAGGTCCCCCCACTGCCCAGGACCTGTCATTTTTGGAGCGGGGAGCCAACTTCTCTCTGCACCTGTCTCCCCCACCCTCCTTGCCTTCAAGGGTTCACTCTAGCTTTGCCCTTACAGGGGCCTGTGCTCGGACCTCAGGCAGGGTCATACGATGAACTGAGCCGTGAACATCTGCCCGAGCTGGGCCGATGAGAATCATACCTGGAACGCAATAGCAACCACTACTTCTCCACAGGCACGGCTGAGCCTAAGCAGTGTGAATTCAGAGCTGCTCAGCGTCTACCTGTCACCCGCACAACAGACATGAACTTGGAGTGAGTCGTGCAGAGGAACCAGGAAGCAGAAAGGGAAGAAATCTTCCTGGCCTTATGTGAGCATCTGGGCCCATGTATGCCTGTAAATCTTGACTTTCAATGAGGCAATGAGCCCGAAACTCCTTTGAGCTTATGTAAGCCTTTCAGGGTGGGCTCCTGTCACCTGTCAGTTAGGACTCTGGTCCAACTAGATGCTCGGCTCCCTGAGAGCAAGGGGCTGCATGTGGGAGGGAAGGTCTGCTGGGGCACAGCTCAGTTCTGCAGCCCAAGATCAGGGAGGAGCTCAGGGCAGGTGGGACGCACACAACAGGAGGCGTCTCTCCGTGCATTTTCCCAGTGGCTCAGTGCTCTGCACTGAGAAGAGTTTCAACAACTCGGATAAGGGTTTGCGGGAGTCAGGGTCATCTGATGGGCATCGAAGGGCTATCAAAACTGATCCAACTGCCTCTATCCCTCCACAGTACAGACAAGAAAACAGACCTCAGGGACACTGCCTGGCAAGTCACAGGCAGAGCTGGACGAAATGCCCAAGCCATGACTCATCGTCCAGTGCTCTAAGTGTGTGTCAAGCAAAGTAAGCCAGTCACTTTCCCAGGGAACCCACAAATCCATGGGCAAAGAGGAATCAATGGCTCAACTACTGCCCTCAGGGATGCGGCAGTAACACCAAAGAAAATGCCCTGGGTTGAGTACTGAGCTTTAGGCATCCTCCCTTGCTGGTCACTGTGTCACCTTTCTGACAGGGGAGTCGAGTGGAAGACATTAAGGAACAGACCACTGAGGTGCTTGAAAGTCTACAAGTACATGGCAGTTGTGGAACAGTTACATAAATCCACAGGATGAAATCCACATGGATTACACAGAATTTGAAGGCCAAAAGGTCAGCAGCCCATCTGTGGACTCCAAGTTAATGTTGATGAATCAGGGACCCAGCTGAGCATGCAGTCTTTCTAGCGTATCTTAGCAAGAAATACACAGTAACCCCTCTCCAGGCACCATTAAGAAAATAGAGAGACAGACTTCCCACAGCTTACAATGCTCCTTCCTTATCCACAGGTAAGTTGGGCTGGGGAAGATGGATTTGCACAGGCCCATTAGGATGTCTGGATACATAACAAACATATTTATCTACACACCGCATTTTTTTAAATTGGAAAAGCAGGTCAGATTCACGAAGAGAAGTAGAGACTAAAAGATCTTCCATCTGTTGGTTCACTCCCCAAATAGCTGCAATAGCTGGAGCAGAGCTGATCCAGAGTCAAGAGCCAGAAGCTTCTTCTGGGACTGGGTCTCAAGGTTTTGGGCCATCCTCCACTGCTTTCCCAGGCCATAATTAGGGAACTGGATGGGAAATGGAGTGGTCATGCTTCTGACTCAGCTCCCTGTTAATGCATCTGGCAAAGCAGTGGAAGACAGCCCAAATGTTTGAGGTCCTGACCCCCAGTGGGAAACTCCGACAAAGCTCTGGGCTCCTAGCTTCAACCTGGACCAGCCTAGGCTATTGAAGACATTTGCAAATGAAGCTGTAAAAGGAAGATCTCTCTCTGCACCCCTCTCTCTGCTGCACTGTCAGGTTTAGTATATGTGATGCTGAAGCAAGCATATCTTTGTGCACTGCCTTCCAAATAAGTAAATAAGCCTTCCAAGAGAAAATTATTCCTTATTAAAAATTTAAAAATATTAATAAAAAGCTCTTCTAGGAGTTAGAACAGTTTTTGCAATGGGACAGTGTTTCCCGCAAGCATCTGCAAAAGTCCTTTTGGGGACACTGACCTGCCACTCACCTTTCTCTTCACACCCTGATTTGCATCCCAGGGACAGTTCCTCATCTGGCCGCCCACCTTACTGTCTACCCTTCGTCCTGAACGACTTCTCATCATTTGCAGAAATCACATCCCTCCTTTAAGAGATGGGGGTCTCTTCTCAAAGACCATGTGCCAGGAAACACACCCCCTGCTCCAAAGCCAATTCCCTACAGTGCACAAAGCAGCAGCATTATCAGCAAGTCACAGAACATGCCAGGGGTCTCCTTGGAAGGGGCAAACACTTGTTGCATGTCCTGCTTATTAAACAAAAATCTTTGCTGCATGATGGTGGCATGCTCCTTCATCAACCCTTGAAGGACCTCAAACATCCTCCTTGCCCTCACCAGCCCTCCTCCCCCATTTCCACCATCCTCTGGCCCCATTTTCTCCAGCTCAACTCTCTGCCCTGCTGCAATTAGGCAAATGCCCAAACCGCTGAGTCTTCAAAATCCATCTTCGATCGAAAGGTGGGCAGAGGCAGGGGATGCTAATGGATCCCGGAGAACTGCCTCAGCATTTCTCATTCCCCAAAGACTCCGCAAAGGCTCTCAGGGCTCGAGGACCATCTTCACTACACATGTCACAGGGTCCTGGTGACCCATTCCCAGAACTCAACCTGCAGCAGCAGGTCCAGAAGAACGTTCTTCTCTTAGGGATCATGTTGGTAGGTGCTCCTCATCACCCACATCTCAGAGCTTGAACCGACTCTGCTGACAGCCTCCTCCCCCTCTCCACCCCATCAGAGCACCTTATAGTTTATGACGTGGTCTCCCATTCGGGCCCTTGGAGCCCCTCCCCACTTAGCCTTGCAAATGCGAAAGCAGAACCTCAGGGAAGAAAAAAAGTGCAGCACTCAACTTGGTAATGCAGCATGTGAAAAGTCCCAACCTGATGGCTTAACTGCCCATCTCACCTTTTTTGTGTTTCAATGCAACAGAAAACCTGGAGCAACCCCTAAGACAGCCCACACAGATCCTTAGCACGATGCTAACCCATACACACATGTGTCCGACCAAGCACACACACACACACACACACACACACACACACACAACCACCGGAGCATCAAGGTTCTGCACCTGCCCCAAGGTATCCCTCAGTGAATCCCCTCCCTGAGGGCTGTTAAGGATTGGCCAAGAAGGGTCTTGCACAGAACAGCAGGTGCTCCCCCTAAGAAACAGCCCGCATCCCAGGCGCCCGTCTGGTGGTGGTGGGTGGGGGAAGGGTCCCACCCCAGCCCCCGTCCCGCCCTACCTGCCAAGAGCTGCATCCAGGCGCAGATCTTGTAGACCGTGGCGGTGTTACAGAAGAAGAAGAGCGCGAAGCAGGTGATGCAGCCGAGGATCAGCACCATGGAGAGCAGCACGAAGAAGGCGGCGGCCTTGAAGGCGCCGGACGGGATGGTGCTGAAGTCGGTGAAGGAACCGCGGCAGGTGAGCTCGCGGCCCGCCAGCCCGCTGCCCACGCAGTAGTGAAAGAGACCGAAGTAGCCAGGCTTGGGAGTGCTCACGCTGTCGCCCACCCAGTAGGGCTGGATGAAGACCACCACGTTGATGATGGCGAAGCAGATGGTGAAGATGGCCCAGAGCACCCCGATGGCCCGCGAGTTCCGCATGTAGTGCTCGTGGTAGAGCTTGGAGGCCTCCTGCGAGGGCAGCATGGTGCCGGGGGCGGGGCCGGCGGCGGGGGCTGGGGACACGCGAGAGCCGCCTGAGGCCCCGGCCCGCGAGCGCGGGGCCCGGGGCCGGGGGCGGACTCGGAGGGTCGTGCGCACGTCGCAGCGGCGTCGGGGACACTGACTGGCAGCCCTCGGCGGAGGGGGGTGGCTAAGAAGGGGCCATGGGTAAGTCGGAGCAGCTGAGAGGATACGGGAGCGGGGGTAGGGCTGGGGGCCCGTGAGGAGGTGGGATGGAGGCTGGAGACAGAGACTGGAGGAGCTGGCCGGGGTGTGGGGGCACGTTCAGGAAGCTTGGAAGGGGATTGAGGGCTGGCACCTACAGGCAGAGGGGTCCGGAGAGGGGCTGCCGAGGAGAACACAGGGCAGGTGCTAGCGGATTAGGAAGGGGATGCTGAGGCCAAGGCAAGGAATAAGGCCGGTAGGACAGTCCGAGAGGGCATAGCGGCGGAAATAGGACCAGACTGGGATGGAGAGGATTCCGGAGCTGAGACTGCAGGGTCTGGGCGCGGGGCGGGGGTGGGGGTGCACCTCGGAAGCCGGGGCTGGATGCAGGCGGGGAGAAGCCTGGGGTTGGTGGTCCTAAGGCAGGGACGAAGGGCTTCCCGGGTCAGGGAAAAGAGACCGCGGCTGGAGAAGGTAGCCTGGGCCACGAGGGGCTGGCGGTGGATAGGAGATGTCCTGGGGGTGCCGGGCAGCTGTCGGGCCCCGATAGGGCCAAGGTGGGAGGCGCTGCCCCGCGCCCAGGCTGGACGCGCGCAGAGGCTGCAGCCGTGGAGAGAGGGTCCAGGGAGACCAACCTGGGCCCGGCGCGGGCGGCGGGTCCGGGACTGGCACGGCCTAGGCGCCGCGGTTCGGCGCTCCCAGCAGCAGCTGCCTGGGCCCAGGCGGCGGCCTCTGCGCGGCCTCCATCTTGCTCGGGTTCTCCCCGGAGCGCGCTCCCGCTCCAAGCGCGTGCACTCGGGCACCGGCGCGGCCTGGCGGAGGCGCGCGCCCGCGCTGGCGGCCAGAGCGAGAGGCCTGGGGGAGGAGCGCTGCCGGTTCTGGTGGGGGGGGCAGCCTGGGGTGCCCTGGCGTGCCCCGGTGGGGTCCTCCGGCTGCGAAGACTCCCTCCAGAGCCGCGGAGCTGCGGGTCCCCACAAAAGCCTGTGAGAACGTGAAAAGGGGCTCCCAGGGGTAGAGCTTACCGGGGCTGCAAGCTGATGTCTGGCTCCCAAATTGCCACCCCACACACACAAACCCCGCAACCTATCAGCGCCCGAATTCGCGCCATTGCGCCTCCAGTGCTTCAGGTCTCGCAGGCGTCCAAGTTCCTAGTCTCCCAGGAAACTGGCAGCACCCCTGGGAGAGGAAACCCCCTCCCCCAAACCACCAGCAGCCCACGCTTGCAACGGGGATTCCTTGGCTGCTGCAAAGAGCTGGGCCTGGGCGGCAGGATTCAGGGTGAGTACTGAGGGTTGAGCAAGGCCAGGGTTGTTGGACATGTTGATTGCCGCCCCCACCCCCCCCACCCCCCCAGCCCAGCGCCCTGCATGCTGGTAGCCTTCCCGGCTGGAAGGTGCCCCTGGCTCTGTGAGACCAGACTGGGTCAGAACCAGGATCGCTATGAGTAACGCCTGGGGCCTTGCCCTTGCAGTCACTTCAGAGGCTTAGTGTGTGGTGGGGGGTGGTAAATTCGACAGTCTGGAATTACACCTCTACCCTTAAACTGGACACGATGCTTGCTTTGTGGTGGGAGCAAATAGTTGAGTAATAACCAGATGATTTGTAGCAGTATGCAAGACAGAGGTTCTCTCTCTCGTTTCTTGTGTTGTTGAGCTGGGAATTGTAAGCTGTGCCTCATGAGGCCTATCTTGGACACTCCAAGCAGTGAGCTTGTTTAGGAGGAAAACTGGGAAATGGAGAATTCTGATGTCAGGGTTTGAGCGCCTTGGTTCAGCCATGCCTGCATACCCGCTTCTGGATTTTTCTGCTAAGGTGAGCCAATATGTTTTCATCTTATTGAAGTCTGTGTGAGAGGAGTTGTGTCACTTTCAGTAACAGTCCTAGTAATTTACCTACCCTCCCCAAAGGAGAGACAGGGGCTGCTGTGCTGGGTTATCTACATTACAGATGGCCACTTGAGTGGGCGAGGCCCTTCCCTGTCACGGGTTACCCATTGGACCCAGGACCCAGGCACTGGCTGTCCCGACAGCCTTATGTCTTCATTCGTAAAGCAGAGAAAACAAACACATGAAAAGAAGATGAGACATAGACAAGAGCTTCGTCAACCGAAAAATGCTATAAATAAAAGTAATTGTCATTAAAGATTCATAACAAGAGACTTTTATCTGCAGAATGGAAAGAGCAGTCGGACTGACTGGAGCGGTACTTGCTGAGCTGTCAATAGCTGGGGCAGGATGTGGCCTCCTTTCCAAGACCCAGAGCTGGGACAGAAAGAAAATGGGAGGACTCTCCATGGGAAGAGCATCTCTGGGACTCGGGGAGGGGTGGATCAGAAGGGAAGGGTCCTGAGGACAGGTGGGGCCTGTAGACTCCCAGACAAGGATGGTGCTGGGCAGGACCCCTGGGTGAGAGAGGAGGCCCCTGGGTACTCCCTGCCAGTATACTGCTGCAGCAACTCCTATATCTGCTTGTGCCCACAGTGAGCCCTTAACTGGGTCTCACAGTCATTAAGTCTTGCTCCATTCCACATCCTTAATGGATGCTGCCATGTGCTGTCTCGTTTAACCTCTTCAGTAACTCACTCTACGGGACTATGTTAGTGGCTGAATTGTCTCCCCTACAAAATTTCTAAGCTGACATCCTTTTTTTTATGATTTATTTTTAATTTGGAAGGCAGATTTACAGAGAAGGAGAAACAGAGAGAAAGAGAAATATCTTCCTTTTGCTGTTTCACTCCCCAGATAGCCACAGGACCTGAATTGGGCTGGTCCAAAGCCAGGAGCTTCTTCCAGGTCTCCCATGTGTGCAGGAATCCAAGCACTTGAACTATCTTCCACTACTTTCCCAGGTACATCAGCAGGGAGCTGGATGGGAAGTGGATCAGCCAGGACTTGAACCAGTACCCATACAGGATGCTAGCACTGCAGGGAGAGGCTTAGCTTACTATCCCCAGAAGTCTTCAAGAGGCCAGCCTGGCCAACTGAAGTTGAGAGCTTGAACTCGTCCAGTTCTCCCACATGAGGGCAGGGGCCCACATACCTGGATCACCGGCTGCTGCCTTCCCAGGTACACTGGCACATGACTAAATTGGCAGTGGGGCAACCAAGAATCAAATCGGCACTCTGGATGTGGAATGCTGGTATCACAAGCAGCTGATTCACTCACATGCCAGCCCCAATGGATTCCATTTTTATCTATTGCATTTTTGTGTCCATATCATTTGGTTACGCGCATATGCACTGGCAGCAGCTGAGCTGTGCACTGTTTCTGGCCATGTTAAGCTGCAGTGTCCTCATCTGTAAGATGGGCATGATAGTAACCACACTGTCTGCCACTCAGTTTTTGAGGTTGAGTGAGATATCATGTCCATGAAGTTCTGAACATGGAAAACTGTAAACGCTACTTCCATTACTGGCGGCTGCAGTTTGAATGTAGCTCTGGGGGCCCCCAGAGTGACTGTATTGTAGGAGGGGACCTTTAAGAGGTAGGTGGGGCTTCATGGGAGGTCCTTCCCATCAAGGGTGGAGGAATGGAAGAAGCTTTTTTGTTTGTTTGTTTGTTTCCTTTCTTTAAGATGCACTGACTTGAGGAGACTGGCATTGTGGCACAAGGATTAAGCCACCACCTAAAATGCCAGCATCCCAGACAGGCTCCAGTTCAAGTCCCAGCTGCTCCACTTCTCATCAAGCTCCCTGCTAACGTGCCTGGGAAAGCAGCAGCAGATGGCCAAGTGCACCAGCCCTTGCCACTCATGTGAGAAACCCAAATGGCATTCCAGGCTCCTGGCTTCTGGCTGACCCAGCCCCATCTGTGTGAACTAGTAGATGGAAAATCACTCTCTCTCTCCCTCTCAGTCTGTTATTTCTTTCAAGTAAATTATATTAAAATAATTTTTTTTGAAGATTTATTTATTTGAAAGAGGGAATCGCATCTGCTGGTTCACTCCCCACATGGCTGTACTGACTAACATTGAGCCAGGCCAAAGCCAGGAGCCAGGAACTCCACCGGGTCTCCTGCGTCAGGGGGAAGGGTTCTAATGCTTTAACTACCTCCTGCTGCCTCCCCATTGCTGCCTGAGCAGGGAAAACTGAATCCCAAGGGGAAGTGTAGCAGCCAGCCTGGCGCTGACCCACCCCTGTGGGACTGGGGTATCACAGGCTACACCAACACATCAGGTCCTGAGCTAAGGAAGTATTGGAGAGTTCCCATCACAGCCTTGCCCCAACTTTCCCTGCCAATCTTGCACCTGCGGCTGCTCGCTGCTTCCTGCCGCCTCCTTCTGACGCCTCGCCTGGGCCGCCGCCACCCCAAGGTCCTCACCACAGGCCAAGCCAACACGCGAGCGAACTCTCCAATCTCCAGAACCGTGAGTCGAGTAAAAAGAAAAACCCACCTCTTCATGAACAGAGCTCGTTTCTGGTTCTGTGGTGAAGAGCTGGTTATCAGAGCACCGCTTCAGCGTCAGTTTCCGGCTTCAAACCCAAGGCCTGCTTTGTGGTCCAGAGCCAACACAGGCAGCCCTACCTCAGAACTGCCCGGGGTTTCTCGAAGTGTCCCAAAGAGAGGCCAGCAGGGCTCTGGCGTGAGCCGAGCAGGCCCGGGGTCCCGCGCTGGGGCTGCCTGAGGCGCTGGCGGCTTGGCAAGATGGCGGCGGCAGCCCGGGCTGGACTCCCCTCGGGTACCCGTGTGCACAGCTGCGCCCACGCCAGGCCACCTTCACCAGAGCCCAGGGAAACGGGAGAGCCTCACTGCCGCCAGGGAGTCCCAAGAAGGCAAAAATGGCCCTGAGGAAGGCAGGAAAGGAGGCGGCACCGCCTCTCTGCGCCCCCTCACAAGCCTCTGGTTTTGAGGCCGCTGGCCTGAGGGGATTTCAGAAATGAAACCCAGGCCTTGGACCTGGAGCCCACAACCAGGCTCGGCACTGTCAGAACCAGTGCCGCACAGGACCACCACCTTCTGGCAGAACCCCTGGACACCTCACCCCGAGCCAGGCAGCCAAGGCAGCCTGTAGGGGCAGAGTTGGGGCATGGGCGGGGGTGGGGAGCACACTCCGGTAAGATCCAAGGTGCCCACGCCCAAGCTGTGCTCACAGATCCGGCCTCTAGGTCTCCCCCAGTGTCAGCTGGAGACCTGCACCCCAGTGAGGCTGACTTCTCAGTGAGGTCACCACTAGCCTGCTTGACACTGGACTGGTGCCACGCAGCTTGGTATCAACCTGGCGGGAGGGGTAGGGCGGGAAGTACCAGTATTCCTTCACCTGCCCTCCCCCAGCCGTGGGGAGGGAGCAAGGAGCAAGACTCCAGCTCCCAGGAAGTGCATTCTAGGACTGCATCTTGAATCTGCTCAGACCATTCCCTGGACAGACCCTAAAAGCTCCTATCCCAAAGCATCAGTCAGAACCTCTGCACTCACCCTGACCCCAGGGAGAGGCCCCTGTCACTTGGCCTGTGACTCCAGACCCTGCCCTGCCGGCTGCTGTCGAGACACAGTACCATAGCTGGAACTGGGCAGAATGCCCCATACCCCACTGCCGCTGCCATCCATGGCAGTACTGGTCCAACTGCCAGGAAAGCCAGACTAGCCAACGAAACTTACTCTGGCAAACACATCTTTGGGCGGAAAGTTGCTCATTAAAAGTGATGTGCAAATACCAATGTAGATACACAGAAAGTGTGAAAAGGCAAGGACATCACACACACACACACACACACACACACACACACACACACACAAAACCCCCAAGAAGCACAGTAATGTTTTAGTGAAGACTCCACAGAGAAGGAAGTCAATGAAATGCCTTAAGAGAAAATCAAGAGAATGATTTTAAGGCTACTCAAAGTGATACAGGACGGTGCAGAGTTCTTCCTCTCCAGCCCAGGACAGCACAACAGAGATGGAGTGTGTGTAATTCGTTGCTTGGGGGAGGGAAAGGAATTGGGGGGGCCAAGACTTTGTATGGGAGCCAGGGATGTGCATTTGTATGCATCTGCTGGGCTTTGGGCCAAGAGTGTGACATGAATGGGGACTCCTAAAATCAACTGGTACTTACAGGAGTCCCCATCATACCACCAACAGATTTCTCAGTAGAAACCTTAAGGGCCACGGCGGGGGGGGGGGGGGGGAGGGATTAAGTGATACATTGCAACGTGTAAAAGGAAAAACAGGTTATGTCTCAAGTGGTTGGGTTCATGCCCCCTATATGGAAGGGCCAGATTGAGATCCTGTTTTCTGGCTCTGTCCTGACCTAATCCAAACTATTGTGGGCATGAGAATGACCCAGTAGGTGGGAGATTTTTCGCTTACCTATTTATCTGCCAGTCAAATGAGATGAATTAATTTAACAAAAATGTAAAATCACAGAACTGGGACTAGCATTATAGCAAGCAGATTCATTTACCATCCTCAGTGCCCACTGATTTGAGTCCTGTCTATTCGACTTCTAGTCCAACTCCTAGCTAGTGCACTTGGGAAAGCAACAGAACATAGACCACGTACCTGGGAGCCTGCCACCCACATGGTAGACCCAGCTGGATTTTCAGCCTGATCCAGCTACGTTAGTGGAATGAACCAGTGGGTGAAAGATCATCTCATTCTGCTTCTCCTTCTCTGTAACTCTGCCTGACAGGATGAACTCATCATGTGCCAGGAATAATCTTGAATGCATATGAACTAAATTTCCTTATTAAAATATTGATTGGCTGAATTAATAAACAAGAGCCAACTGTATACTGTGTGCAGGATGTGCCCTTGACCAGGAAGCCTTACACAGTGAGAGGGTAGGACCCAGCATGGTAGCCTAGTAGCTAAAGTCCTTACTTTGCACAAGCTGGGGTCCCATATGGGCGCCAGTTCTAATCCCGGCAGCCCCACCTCCCATCCAGCTCCCTGCTTGTGGCCTGGGAAAGCAGGACGGCCCAATGCTTTGGGACCCTGCACCCGCGTGGGAGACCCTTAGGAAGTTCCTGGCTCCTGACTCCGGATCAGCGTGCACCGGCTGCTGCGGCCACTTGGGTTGTGAATCATCGGATGGAAGATGTTCCTCTCTATCTCTTCTCCTCACTGTATATCTGACTTTGTAATAAAAATAAATAAATCTTAAAAAAAAATCAGCAGAGTTTTCCTTTTTCCCTCCAGATTGTATTGGCAGTTCCAGGTCCATATACATTTAAGAGTCTTCTTACATATTTCTTTGGAAGTGCCTACTGGAATTTCGCAGGTTGTGTTGAACCTGTAAATCAGAATCAACATCTTCCAGTAAATAAACAAACACAGACTCTCCCTTTTTTTGGGTTTCCTTCGATTTCTCAGCAATGCATTGTTTGCAAGGTACAAGCCTCAGATTTCTTTGTTTTATAGACTTCCCAATGTAACCAGATTGGAAACTGTCACCTTGTTAATGTGCTTTGTTTTAGATCCATATGTTCTCTTAGTTTCCACTTTCTCGTTGTTATTTCATCCACCAGTTATTTTATTCATTGCCCCATTATATATATATATATATACATATATACATATATATATATATATACATATATATATACATATATACATATATACATATATATGTATATATATGTATATATATATATATTAATTTTTATTGGAAAGGCAGATATACAGAGGAAGATCTACCTGCTGGTTCACTCCCAAAGTGGCTGCCTCCGAGACACGAACCTGTACCCATATGGGATCCTAGGCGTGCAAGGTGCAAGGTGCAAGATGAGGATTTTAGCCACTAGGACACTGCACTGAGCCTATACATCTAATTTAATTTTTGTAAAAATATTTATTTTCATTTTACTTGGAAGAGCAACAGGCAGAGCAACATCTTTTGCCTCATTCCCCAACTGGTCAATGCAGCCAGGTGTGTGCCAGGCCAAAGCCAAGGGGTGGGAGTTCCATCCTGGTCTCTCTTGTGGATTTCATGGACCCCAGTACTGGGCCATCATCTATCTGTTGCCTTCCCAAGGACATTAGCCAGAAGCTGCCTGGGAAGCAAAATAGCTGAGACTCAAACCAACACTCTGATGTAGGAGCTGGGCTGTGGCTTAACCTGATGTGCAGTGTGCCCACAATGATACCGGGATAGCTACATTAAATTTTTATTTTCTGGGGCCGGCATCATAGCTCAACAGGCTAATCCTCCACTTTCAAGAGCCAGGATCCCATATGGGTGCCGACTTGTGTTTTGGCTACTCCACTTCTGACCCAACTCCCTGCCTGTGGCCCGAGCGCGCAGTCAAGGTCTTGGGACCCTGCAACTGTGAGGAGACGTGCAAGAGGCTCTTGACTTCTGATCAGATCAGCTCCTGTCATTGCAGCCATTTGGGGAATGAACCAGCAGTTGAAAGATCTTCCTGTCTCCCTTTCTCTCTACAAATATGCCTTTGAAATAAAAGTGACTAAATTTACAACAAAAATGTACTTTCCAACTCTACATGAAATGCAAAAGTTCTGCAATGCGTTAAGTCATCCAACTCTTCTCACACTTTTTCCTTTTTCTTTTCTTCTTTTTTAAATATTTGATTTTTTTTAAAGATTTATTTATTTTATTACAGCCAGATATACACAGAGGAGGAGAGACAGAGAGGAAGCTCCTCCGTCCGACGATTCACTCCCCAAGTGAGCCGCAACGGCTGGTGCAGGCTGATCCGAAGCCAGGAACCAGGAACCTCGTCCAGGTCTCCCACGCGGGTGCAGTGTCCCAAAGCATTGGGCCGTCCTCGACTGCTTTCCCAGGCCACAAGCAGGGAGCTGGACAGGAAGTGGGGCTGCCGGGATTAGAACCGGCGCCCATTTGGGATCCCGGGGCATTCAAGGTGAGGACTTTAGCTGCTAGGCCACGCCGCCGGGCCCTGATTTATTTTTATTGGAATGGCGGATCAGAATTTATGGCGAGAAGGAGAAACAGAGAGAAAGATACTCCATCCAGTGGTTTACTGAGCAAATGGCCGACTGCATCTGCTGGAGCTGAACCAATCTGAAGCTAGGAGTCAGGAGCTTCTTTTGGGTCTCCCATGCAAGTGCAAGAACTCAAGGCCTTGGGCTATCCTCCAGTGCTTTCTTTTTTTTTTTTTTTAAGATTTATTCATTTTATTACAGCCAGATATACACAGAGGAGGAGAGACAGAGAGGAAGATCTTCCGTCCATGATTCACTCCCCAAGTGAGCCGCAACGGGCCGGTGCGCGCCAATCCGATGCCGGGAACCTGGAACCTCTTCCGGGTCTCCCACGCGGGTGCAGTGTCCCAAAGCATTGGGCCGTCCTCAACTGCTTTCCCAGGCCACAAGCAGGGAGCTGGACGGGAAGTGGAGCTGCCGGGATAAGAACCGGCGCCCATATGGGATCCCGGGGCTTTCAAGGCGAGGACTTTAGCCGCTAGGCCACGCCGCCGGGCCCCCTCCAGTGCTTTCTTAAGCCACAAGCCCAAGGATGGGTGGAGCAGCCGGGACATGAACCAACAGGCATATGGGATCCTGGTACTTACAAGGTAAGGATTTAGCTGTTTAGCCATTGCACTGGGTCCCTTTTATTTTTCTTGAAAACAGAGGTAGGAATGCCACAAAATGAGAGATTCATGACGTTGAGCCTCGCATGGGTAAAGCAGGTATGCTGTCCTCTGCATGGTGGGAGTCATGGCAGCAGTCCTTAGAGTGATGTGACGTCCACACAGTTGTTGTACTCCAACTTTCATAAATGAAAGGGAATATCAGGTTTCTCTTTGTGAGACTGATTTTTTCCACTTTGCATGATGTTATCAAATGTTTTCTCTGCGTCTGTTGAGGTAATCATGTGGCTTTAATCTTTGATGTTGTCTGTGTAATGTATCCCATTCAGTAGTTTGTACGCCCATCTTGCCTCCCTGGTAAGTCTCAGTTGGTCTGAGTGGGTGATTTTCCTGATGTGTTGTTTGATTCAGTTTGCTAGTATGTTGCTGACTGTTTTTGCATCTATACTCATCAGGGATTTTGGCTTCTAGTTTTCTGCTGTCATTGTGTCTTTCTCTGATTTGGGGGCTAGGATAATGCCAGCTTCATAAAGTTCACCTGGAAGGGTTCCCTTCTTCTCGGTCATTTTGAGTGACTGAAGTAGGACTGGCATTCATTCTTCCTTAAAAGTTTGGTACAGTTCAGCAGTGAAGCCTTCACTCCTGGGTTTAGGTTCAGTGGGAGACTGTCACTGATTCAATGTCAGACTTGGTTATTGACCTATTCAGGTTTCTACATCTTTGTGTCTCATGGTTGGTGCATTATATAAGTCAAAAAGCTGTGCTGTCATACCCTTGATGCCACTGTTGTTAGTACTTCACTGTGTGTTGTAAATCCCACAGGTGGTGGTGCTGCTGTGTTGAACAGTCTGTGTTTGTTTTTTCATCCACGCTCAGGTGCTCTGCCCGCCGCCCTCTGTGGTCCTGGCTTCCTCCCAGCATCAGTCTCGTTCCACTGGGAGAACGCCTTTTAACATTTCCTGAGATGCCGGACTGCTGGTAATTAATTCTCTGATGACTGTTCAAAGCATCTTTATTTCGTCTTCATTATTAAGACAGTTTTACAGGGCTATCATTTTCACACTATATACTTTTCCCATTTTTAGAATATAATTTCATGGCATTCCATGTGTATTCAAGATTGTGCACCAAGCCAACCTTGTACCTCTTTCCTGAGCTCTCTGGCCTGTCTCCAGGTCTGTGCTAGACCTTACAAAATCTTGCCCCATGCTAATTCTGTCAAGTTAAACAGCAGAACCACCCCGGAAAGTGCCTGATCCAGGAGTGGGACCAGGAGGGAAATAGTGGCCATCTCCCTCTTGGGTTATCACTCCCACTGGAGAGCATGAAAACCAGGACTGGGGCATACCTGGCTGGACAGAACGGCACCTACCAGCATATGCGTGGGCTGGACAGTAGGCCCGGTTGTGTTGAACTAGGCTTCAATGCCCATTGGCATGTAGAAGAGCTAAACGGGATGTAGGATAGACCAGACAAGTCTGCGGTACATACAGGCAAGCATGAGAACCAGGGCAGGAAGCGGGCCTGGTGGGAGTTATTGTGGGTCCCTCCGACTAGGCTGCAGCTCCACTGGTTTTTGTGAGGGTCGAGGACATGCTGGGCAGAATCAGGCTGGACTGCAACACCCATTGTTTCGTGTGGAAGGCAGGGCTGGAAACAGAACTGACCCAGAAATTGCAATCACCAGCTGATTGGGGGCAACAGACTGTGCCGGGTCCTGTACTGGAAAGTACACACATGAATCTGGTCTGGGATTACCTCAGACAAAGTTTCTTTGGGGATCTCCCCAAATGAACTGCCAGACTCAGAACCCCAACCATAAAGAGAAGTGCAGGTTCCATGGTCTGATCGTGGAGTGCAAGTGTCAGAGCTGAGCCTCCTCAGAGGCCCAGACGGAGCAGTGGACAGCATAGCCAGGTGCACATGGAGGACATGGCAGTCCATCAGAACCTGCAGCGGACACCTGGTACCCAAACAGAGGATGGAGGACAGAACAAATCAATCAACTACCCCAGGCATGTGTTGGCATGAAAGTCTGGGCAAACGGAGACTCTAAGGTGGGCTGTATCAACCAGTGTATTCTGCAGAAATTTCATTGTACTTGGAATGGTGAGACTGGCAGCAATTCAGAACTGTTGAATTATCAAAACCACTCAAGCAGGACCCTCGGAGCATGCCCCACATCAGGGACCTGGGATGGGTGGGAGGCTGGGTGGGGCTTCTCCTTTTATCTCCCCCTCTACCCCAAATACAGAAAAAAAAAAAAAAAGCAATAATGTGGAAACACTAACCTTACCCACTTAATTGTAGCCCTTGACCCTTTGTGCCCTAATCAACTATATAAAGATTGTCAAAAATAAAGAAAAAAAAATCTTGCTCCATGATGACTAAATGCAGAAGTTCTCTGGGATCCAGAAAGGCTTTTCAGAAGGTAGACTTCTGGGCCTCCTTCTTCCAGGCTTTCATCTTTCTGAAGTGGCCTTCTAAATACCACAGGCTGGTCTTTGCCCTCCCTGGGAAGACTCCCACACTGTGGGCTTGGGTTCCCCACATTACAGTAGCTCTCAGGGAAAGAGCCCCTGGGCCTGTCTCGGGAGCCTCCTATCCCTCAAGGCTCCTGGCTTCAAGCCCAAGAGTCACTTCACACAGGGCTCAGCTTTTATGGTGGGGTTGGGCAGCCACTCAAGCATGGAGCTGTGTCCCACAGCACACTCCCTAAGGGGATGTCTTCTTTATTAATCTCACTTCCTCATTCCTCTGTAGATACTTTTGGGGATCTGTTCCTTATTTAATGGCTTGCATGCAAACTTGGGTCACATGGGCTGCTTCTAACAGAACCAACACCAAAAACAGAAGTTTCTAGAAATGCTTCCCTACAGACCACTTCCGCTGCGGGTGGGGGTGAATTAGGTGGGAGGGGAGCAGAGGCGTATGCTGGCAGCTGCAGCATCGCTGTTTCCTCCACCTGCTGTCGGCTGACCACACTGGAAAGATACAAGGCTCATTGCCAGGATGTTGGTTCTCTAGCCATTATTCACTTCCGCAAAAGTGCAAAAAGATAGCACATTTAAGTTAGCTGAATTCTCAGCTCTGTAGTCATCCCTAGAAAACCTGTACGGCCATGTTCAAAGAGACACTCTCTCTGTAGCCAGAGGGCAGCCTAGGCTCAAGACCTGGCCCAGGACTTGGTTTTCCAAAGGTGAATTTGTGTCTCCCGCAAAAGAAAAAAAAAAATCTAGACTGTAGATGCAGAGCTTGCGTAATCACACGTAAGGATCTAGGATCTGGGATTCCCTCCACCCCTGGACCCTCAGCGGCTCTCTCCAGCTCACCAGGGGAGGTGGCTTCCACAGAGGCCTTGAGGGGCTTCTCCTGACACAACTCCCTGGGCCAGTGATGCTGGCAAGCACCACTCCCCAGCCAGAACTGCGGGCACAGTCTTGCGGAGACCGCCTTGCTTTGGGAGGGGAAGGGGGTTTTACCCAGAGCTTCAGAAGCTGAGAGCCACCAGGGGGAGGAGAATCCGATTGCCGCTGGCTCTGCCAGAGAGCCACACCCGGAGCCTTGGCCACACAACACTGAGACGTCCTGTGAGAGCGCAGGCCCACTTCCTGTTCTCGAAGCCTGGTGCTGACACAGCAGCTCCTGGGCGTGACTGTCCCTGATGTCAGGTAGACCCTGGGGTGTGACGGTGGTGCTGTGGCTGTGTTGGGGAGGCCACCATTCTCAGCAACAGTTGCTGAAGCTGTTGGGAGTGAGAAAAATACCGAGGACAACTAGTAGGGCAAGAACCACTGTGCAAAATTGTTAGCTGTTGTTAAAAACAGCTACCTGGAGAGCATGCTAGCGTGTTTGTGTTCTGTGTCTCAAGTTTTCCCAGGTAAAAGGAGGGAATTTCACATGTGCAGGCCAGAACCATTTTTTCTTTTAAAAAGTTTATTAATTTTGAAATTAAAGAGGGAGAGAGATCTTCTATCTGCTGGTTCACTCCCCAAATGGCCACAATGGATGGAGCCTGGCCAGCCTGAAGCCAGGAGTTTCTTCTGGGTCTCCAACATGGGTGTAGGGGCCCAAGCACCTGAATCATCTTCCTCTGGAAGTGGAGCAACTGGGACAGGAGTCAGCCTCCCATTGCAAGTGGAGGCTTTGTGTGCTGTGCCACAACAGTTACCACTTAAGAACAGTTTAAATCTTCACAGTCACTCCCAGCTCAGGGATCATGTCCTCCCTCCCCTCCCCCAGAGGATGTTTTCTCAAGCTCCTCCTGATTTTTTTTTTATTTATTTTATTTAAAGGCAGAGTCATAGAGAATGATCCTCCATTTGGTGGCTCACAAGCACTTGGGTCATCTTCCAGTGCTTTCCCAGGTGCATTAGCAGGGAGCTGCTTGGAAGAAGAGCAGCAGGGATTCAAACCAGTGTCCGTATGGGATGCAGGTGTGGTGTGGCTGGCGGTCATCCAGCTGGCTGTGCCGTATTGCAGCTCCTTCAGCTATGACCTCCGCCCTGTCTGGGCTGGAGAAAGGTTGTTGTTTTACATTTAGCAGAGTTTATTTGAACAATGAATGTTTCATGAAATGCACAGCACTCAAAATCAGAAGCAGCCCAGAGAGCTCTCAGGAGGGGAGATTATAGCAAACACACAAGCAGGCAGGAAGTCACTTCTGAGCCATGAGAGCTGCCTGCCCACACCAAATGCTGCTTCTCTTGGGGGCATGCATAGTTTCTGGACGTCCCACAGAGCCCTCCCCATCAACACACACATGCAGCTCCTAGATATGGGCAATCCAGAGAGCCCTCTCTGGACTCTGCCCTCACCTCTGACCACTTGCTGATCACCCAGGGCTGTTCACTGCCTGACTCCACTTACTTGGCAGGGAATCATGTTGGGCAGAGGGACCAGTAGATGTGGGCCTCCGCCTGCACTGGCCACTGGCCCACTGACCATGCAGCTGCCCACTGCACGGACCTTATGGAACAGGAGCGCTGCCTACACTGTGTCCACTCTCTCAGCCCTGCAGCCTCTAACAGAGCAGGGGACAGATGGGAGTGCCCACCTCCCCTTCTTCCAGTTTCCTGTCTTTTCTTGGGAATTCTGGACTTGGAGCACATGTTGAGGGCAGGTGGTATGGCTCTCATGTCAGCCAGCTAAGAGATGCCTAGAGGTTGTGAGAAGGGGCACAACATGAGACATGTAGACCAGACATTGTAGACCAGAACAGGCGCCATATGGAATCCTGGCACTTGCCTAGGGAAGATTAGCCAATTGAACCATGGCCACAGGCCTGAGAAAATACATTGGTTATGTGTAGTAGGATGGAAGCTTTTAGGGGCCAGTGCTGTGGCACAGCAGGTAACCTCTGCCTATGGCATTGTCATTGTAGACTCTAAGCTGGACCCTTATCAGACCGAGTTGAGTGAGCACTGGAGATTTCTTACTCAATGATGGATGGACTTCAGGGCCCACTTCACTCTGTGGAGAGCATGGTTGTCCCTGGTTAGCGCCACAACAGCACTTCTCCTTTCCCAGCAAGAACAGCCTTCTGGCTCTCCCTAGCCAACCAGTGAACTTGGCACTTGTTTTTATTCATTTCTGTGATGAATCTCATTTTCACTTAGGAGTTGGCTCAATGAAAACTGGCCACATTGCCTTACATGCCTTGTCCAGGGAGGTCCTGGCAAAGCTGGCTTCCCCAGCCAGTCCCCAGGCATGAGTACCTTTCCCTAAGGACCATCCTGTGTCACAACTCCTCCCACTGATCCAGACCCAAAAGCAGCTCAGGCCTTCCCTCTCCAAACTGTCACTTGGAATATGCTCTCTTAGTGTAGACCTGTTTACCAAGGAGGTAGAGGTGGAGCTACCAAGGGCAGGGCCAATGGGAGGGGCTTGGAGCATCCTGCCTGCTCCAGGGTCCTCCCTGTGGCCAGCCACAGCAAAGTTCTCTGAGCCCAGACCCTTATCACGTGGTGGTAACAGATAACATCATGGGCTGCAACCCAAGGTGGGCGTGGGGCTGAGCATCTCAGGCCTCTAATCTGGCTGTGCTCTTTCCAGGATCCAGCCCCACCTAAGCCACTCAGGGGCTGCCAGCCAACAGTCAGTGTGTTAACACCTAAAAGGACAATCAGTGGCTCCAGGCTTCCAGGGTCCCTAAAGACCAAGCTTTGTGTCTCGCGGTGAGACAGAGCTACTGGGCTGCAGGACCATGCACGGTTAGGCCAGGCCATGGGACGAGCCTGGGCCAGGTCCCAGGTCCCCATGTTGGGGAAGCCCATGAGACTTGTCGGTCCTTAAGCATAGAAGGGAAACTGAAGGTGAACTTCACAATCTATCACTGGAAATTTGCCCAGAGGATGGTTTCTAAGTGATTTTAGTATGCAAACATGTGTGGGGGTGGTATGTGCTAGGTTACCACCTTGAGCTGTCAACACTCCGAACCCCACCACCTACTAATTAAACCACCCCTTCCCAGGATGCACTTACTGGCACAGGAGACCTGGGAAGAGGGGCACCATGTGACCACTCACCTCTGACCTCAGCAAAGAGGGTGTGCTTCCCTGAGGCCAAGGGGACAGGCAGAGGCCCTGTCTAGCCTGCTCCTCACCCATGCCCACCTGTGTATGTGTGTTCATTTCCTCATTTAAAATAGACTTTACCACTTCCTGCACCATAGATAAACACTACTGAGTCAAAGGTGAGGGCGTGCAATAAAGTTAGACCCAGCTTTTTTTTTTTTTAAGATTTATTTATTTTTATTGGAAAGCTGGATATACAGAGAGGAGGAGAGACAGAGAGGAAGATCTTCCGTTGGATGATTTACTCCCCAAGCGACCGCAACGGCCAGTACTGCACCGCCGATCCGAAGCTGGGAGCCAGGAGCTCCTCCGGGTCTCCCACGTGGGTGCAGGGTCCCAAGGCTTTGGGCCGTCCTCGACTGCCCTCCCAGGGCAGGGAGCTGGGAAGGCAGCAGGGAGCTGGATGGGAAGCGGGACACCAGGATTAGAACCAGCGACCATATGGCATCCCAGCACCCTGAAGGCAAGGACTTTCTAGCTGCTAGGCTACGGCACTGGGACCTAGATCCAGCTTTCACACTTCTGAGAGAATCTTTAATGAAATAGGTCTTTTTTTTTTTTTTTAAAGATTTATTCATTTTTTATTACAGCCAGATATACACAGAGGAGAAACAGAGAGGAAGATCTTCCATCCGATGATTCACTCCCCAAGTGAGCCGCAACAGGCCGGTGCAAGCCGATCCGAAGCCGGGAACCTGGAACCTCTTCCGGGTCTCCCACGTGGGTGCAGGGTCCCAATGCATTGGGCCGTCCTCAACTGCTTTCCCAGGCCACAAGCAGGGAGCTGGATGGGAAGTGGAGCTGCCGGGATTAGAACCGGCGCCCATATGGGATCCTGGGGCTTTCAAAGCGAGGACTTTAGCCGCTAGGCCACGCCGCCGGGCCCATGAAACAGGTCTTAAAAAAAAATATTTATTGGGACTGGTGTTGTGGTGTAACAGATTACGATACAGCTAGCATCCAATATGGATAGATGTCGAGCTCTCTACTGATGAACCTGGGAGAGCAGTGGAGGATGGTACAAATGTTGGGACACTGCCTAGATTAAGCTCTGAACTCCTGGCTTCCACCTTGCCCCACCCTAGCTGTTGTGGCCATTTGGGGAATGAGCAAATGGATGGAAGACTTCTCTCTCTATCCTCCTTCAAATAAATAAATAAATTAGCAAAAGAGTGAAAAAACGACCTGAAACAATAGCCTAGTGTCTAAATCCTTGCATTGCACGCTCCAGGATCACATAGGGAGCCAGTTCTAATCCCGGCGGCCATGCTTCCCATCCAGCTCCCTGCTTGTGGCTTGGGAAAGCAGTAAAGGATGGCCCAAAGCCTTGGGATGCTGCATCTGCATGGGAGACCCAGAGGAACCTCCAGGCTCCTGGCTTCAGATAAGTTCAGCTCAGGCCATTGCAGCCTCTAGGGGAATGGACCAGCAGATGGAAGATCTTTTTCTCTGTGTCTCCTGCTCTCTATGAATCTGATTTTCCAATAAAAAATAAATAAATTTTTTAAAGATTTATTTATTTTTATTACAAAGTCAGATATGCAGAGAGGAGGAGAGACAGAGAGGAAGATCTTCATCTGATGGTTCACTCCCCAAGTGAGCCGCAACAGCTGGAGCTGAGACAATTTGAAGCCGGGAACCAGGAACCTTTCCAGGAGCCCACACAAGTGCAGGGTCCCAAGGCTTTGGGCCGTCCTCGACTGCTCTCCCAGGCCACAAGCAGGGAGCTGGATGGAAGTGGAGCTACCAGGACTAGAACCGGTGCCCATATGGGATCTCAGCGCGTTCAAGGTGAGGACTTTAGCTGCTAGGCCACGCCGCAGGGCCCATAATTTTTTTTTAAAGATTGATTTTTTAATTGTAAAATCAGATATATATAGAGGAGGAGAGACAGAAAAGAAGATCTTCTGTCTGTTGGTTTACTCCCAAAGCGGCCACAACAGCTGGAGCTGAGCCAATCTGAAACCAGGAGCCAGGAGCTCTTCCGGGTCTCCCACACAGGTGTAGGGACCCAAGGCTTTGGGCTGTCCTCAACTGCTTTCCCAGGCCACAAGCAGGGAGCTGGATGGGAAGCAGGGCTGCAGTGATTAGAATTGGCGCCCATATGGGATCCTGGCATTGAAGGTGAGGACTTCAGCGGCTTGGCTACCGTGCCGGACCCAATAAATAAATCTTTTTAAAAAAACGTTTTAACAGGAAAAAAAAGCTTTAGTGTGAACAAAAGCAAGTAGAATAGCATAATAAACACCCTTGTACACACTACTCAACTTCACTGTTACCTGTTCATCCACGTCCCCACGCATAATCCTATCCCCTGTATCTTTTTAAAGAGTTATTTATTTGAAAAAACATAAATATCAAATGGAGACAGGGAGAGATCTTCCATGTGGTGGTCTACTCCCTAATGGCCAGGCCTGGGTCAGGCTCAAGCCAGGAGCAGTTGCTTCATCCAGATCTCCCTCCCATCTTGGAGTTGAGCAGTAGCTGAATGGGAAGTGGGGCGGCTAGGACTCTAACCAGCCAGTGATGCTGGTGCAAAGCGAGGACTTTAACCACTACGCTATCATGCAAGGTCCCAAATAAATAAATCTTGAGACACACATACACTCATTATGATACTGAATAAGATCTTCCTTGGTCATACTGCAAAAAGTGAGGAAAGGAAAGAAGAAAGCTCTTATCTTTGTCAATGGTCTTATTTCAGACTAAGCAAATGGTTTCCAAGGAGTCCTGTAGAGAATTCTGCCAGTAAGCACAAGACAACAGGATTAAAATGTCAGCCTCTCATGAAACAAGGGAACTACTGTGGGGATTGTTATGTAGTGAGGACTGAGATACCTGGCGGGGCTCAGAGAAACCTCAGCTAGCCCAGTGTGAGAAGACAACCTGGACAAGAAAGTAGAGGTGAACAGAACACTAATGTTCATTCAAGACGGCGGGCTAGTACACACCGGGGTGGGCATGCAGGCAACCTCAAGAGAGGGCTGGGCTCAGCCTGGATCCTGGTGAAGATCCAAAGTGGACAAGATTTGGAGTGGGCTCCAGGAGATGTCCTGGAGCCTGGGGCATGATGGGAAGGGAGGCTTCCCTGTGAGGTAGGGAGTGGGTGTGCTGAGTCCTCGGCGTGCCAGATGATGGGGTTGGTGGGGACTTTAGCAGTAATGAGCGCCTTATCCCTTCCTGACTGCCTGTCTCACCCACAGCAAAACAGCAAATTAGCAAAGCTGCTTGAAATGATAACCAGGACCCTTGTAAGTAAAAGGCTGAGTCAGGCTAAGAACCCCTAAAGCAAGCAATCAAACATACATGAAGGGATACTGTCCAAAACACACGCAGACTCAAGGTCATGTTGCACAAATCTCAGATTGCAGTGTATCCCAGTGTCTGGAGGTACAGTGGCTGACATAAAGTTAGCACAAGGGACAGACAATAATGAGATGAATGCAAAAGCCACCGACAGACTACACTAAATTCTACAGCAAAATGATGTAGTGTTTTCAACAAATGGAGATGAAAAGGAGGAAAAAAAACTGTTAGAAAATAAAGAGAAGAGAAAAAAGCAAATGCAATAATTGGTGTAGTGGTGTTGCAAGCCAATTCTGTGCCTGTGGCACTGTGGCACAGGCTCTAGTCTTGGCTGCGCTACTTCTGATCCCCTGCTGGTGGCCTAGAATGTCAGCAGAGGATGACCTGAGGCCTTGGCCCCTCCACCCCCATGGGAGACCTGGAGGAAGCGCCAGGATCCCAGCTTCGGAACAACGCAGCTCCGGCTGTTGTGACCATTTGGGAAGTGAACTAACAGATGGATGATCTCTATCTCTTATAACTTTTTCTTATAAATCTTAAAAAAGTAAATTTTTTTCTAGATAAATAATAATCTGTAAAAGTAAGATCAGCATAAGGATCTTGGCTAGAGGAGCGTGTTCAATGACATTAAACTCAATACACACAGGGGACAGACACTGCAGTGAATGGGAGAAGGTGGCATCTATAGTAGATGGTATTGTGGCAAATGCATATCCATATGGGAATAAGTTACACCAAATACAAATATCAACAAAAAAAATACGGTTACTGATGGGTCATTCTAGATCTCAAAATAAATGACAGTAGAACTTTCTAGGAAAAAAAAAAACAGCAGGAAACTTAGGAGGGTACTATCAAAAGTGCACAGATAAAGAGAAATCTATTTTAGTCAAAAAATATTGAAATTCATGCCTAAATTTTTTCAAAGATATATTTATTTGCTTTATTTGCAAGTGTATGGGGGATCCTAAGCATCGGAGCATCTTCTGCTGCTTTCCCAGCACATGAGCAGGGAGCTGGATCGGAAGTGGGTTAAACTGCTACAGTGTCAGCGTCTCAAGCTGAAGATGTCACAGAATTCTCACCAGAACTGCTGAAATCAAAGGAAGGACCAAGTGTGGGCAAGGAGGTGGACCTCCCAAAATGCCCATTTGCAGCAGATGGACATGTAAATGCCATGACCACCTGGGGACACTCTTGCAGAGCTGTATGGACGAGACAGAAGTTCTCTGAATAATCCAAAGGAGCATTATTTTAATAACCCAAGCCTTGAAACAACATAATAAGCCAGCAAATGACCAAACGGGGGTCGTCGTGTATGCATTTAATGGAATAACAATTACAAGGAATGCACTCGGAAACAAACTAAACTCAACAAGCTTACGTGGAGGGAAAGTAGCCACCCAGCAGATACTGTGGAGGTCACCGACAGGCAAAGGCGACCTGCGCCTCGTGGGGTTACCTGGGAGGCACAAAAAGGAAAACAGTGAGGGCCGGTGGGGCTTTTGTCAGGCAAAGGACCCCCTTTGAGAGTCTGAGGATGGCAAGCCAGCCCATCGGACGCAGCATGGTCACTGCTGAGCTGGTGCGTCACTATTCTGCTTTGTAAGGACAGTTCTGGAATTCGGAGATAAAATCGCGTCAGTTCCCGCAATGGGGCGGGGCTGAGCACGTCGCAGAGATGGGCTGGGATGAGTCCCGTTGGGACCGATCCGCGAGGTCCCCCCTCGTGAAATGCCCCTAGAAAGGAGGGAGGAGTGAGGGGCTTTTCAGTCTCAAGCAGTCACTGTACCCCCGACTACCTCCATAAAACAAGGACGGTGAAAGCATGCCCTACGTTCCACGGGACATGCGAGGGCGGCGGGAGAAGAGGCGCTTCCTGATAGCTCGGGTTACCACCGTGGGGACCGTGGCCATCACAAGCGGTGGCTTCCCGCGTTCCCGCCTTCCCCCCCGGCATTGGTCTAGTTCGCTCCTCCGGCCTGTCCCCAGGCTGCCTCCCACCCAGCGCCGCATCGCTCCCCCCCGCCCCGAGAACCTCAATGGTTCAGCCCGGCTTCCCCAGGGGAAACCCCGAGGGGCGGAGCGCGCAGCTGCGTGGCGCAGCGTGCGCCTTCCTCAGATCACGTGGCCGCTGCGCGAGGCAGGGGTGGGCCGGGCGCTAGTCCCGGGCTCCGATTGGCCGGGGCCTGCATCAACATCCGGCGGGGCGGGGCGGAGCCGGAAGTGGGCGCGGAAGGCGGTGGCTGAGGCGGCCGGGGAGGTTCCGGCGTCGAGAGTCGGTGCCTCCAGGAGCCATGGGCCGGGCTGAGGCGCCCTGAGGGGACGCAAGGCTGGACCATGGCCGGCGCACGAGCCGCCGCCGCCGCGTCGGCAGGCTCCTCGGCGTCCTCCAGCACCGGGGCGCCGCAGGAGCCGGGACTCGCGGAGTTGCTGGAGGAGTTCTCCCGGACTCAATACCGAGCCAAGGACGGCGGCGGCACGAGCGGCTCCAAGGTGAGCTGGAGTGGTGGGTCCGCGTTCAGCGCGAGGCGTGACGTTCAGTGTGGTGTGCACGGGGCTGGAGGGAGAGCAGCCTGTGTGTGCAGGACTGTGGGGGGCGCGGAAGGAGGCCCCGCTGGACACGGCTGGCCAGGGGTCGCTTGTCAGAACGGGCCGAGCTCGTTCGTTCAGCTCAGGGGGTCAGCGGGGGGATGGCTGGAGGCAGGGACCGGCGAGGGCCGAGCAGCCATCCCCTGGTAAGGCCGTCCCTTTGCGTCTCCCCAAAGAGCAGGAGGACTCGGGGCCTCCCTGAGAGCGGGGCTCAGTTCCTCAGTTCCTCTGGCCGGCAGCCCACGGGAGCCCAGCCGGGATGTGGGGTGTCGCTCTCACGGGGTGCCTCTGGCAGCTTCAGGATCGGGGTTCCGGGAGGTACCTGTGTTGGGGCACACTAAGCAGGACCCCACGGTTTCCAGAGGACCACCAGGGCTCCTGTTAGAAGTGAGGTTGCCCAGTCCCTCGCGGTCCTTTCTGCAGGACTTGTTGATCTGGGGCATGTGCTGCGAAACCAGGATCGCTGTTTGAAGCCTGTGGTTTCCTTTTTCCCTCCTAGGTAGTTTTTCCCAGGGGCTGCACTTGGGTGGGGCATGCACCTGCAGTCTCGAGGGCCACAGAAAGCCCAAGATAGCAATTGGCCACCGTAGACGGGACTCAAAACCTGATCAGTTTTTATGCTGATAATTTTGTAGGGCGTCTGAGAGATGTTTTAAATACTCAGCTGGCCTTTGGTGGAAGCCAGTTCCTTAGCCTGCTGTACAAAACCTGGTTTTCCTGAACGCCCTTGGCTCTTGCACGTCTCTGGAGAGGGTCGAGTTTGAGTTGTGTAGCCGTTTGGAGCCTGTCGCACTCCTGCGTATGTGCTGTACAGTTGACACCCCTTTTCTTGTGAGCCGCTTCGGGGTGAGCTGTTCCTTGCACTCCACAGACACATGGTGTCCACGGAGCCAGCGCTCCCTGTGGACACACCGAGGACTTCCCGATCACTGATGGGTGACTGGAGGACGGGGGAGGATGGTGGGAAGCCTGCTGCTGTCATACTGGGCAAGGTCCTGCACTTGGTTTTCTGAAACAAGATTTATTTTATTTGAAAAGTGGAGTTCTGGAGAGAGATGGAAATGATCTGTCCACTAGTTCACTCCCCAAAGGCCACAGCAGCCCGGGGCAGGGCAGGCCAAAGCCAAGGCCTGGGCCCCATGAGGGTCTCCCACAGGGTGGCAGGGGCGGAGCACTTGGCTTGTCTTGTGCCTTCTCAGGCCCATTGAAAGGTCACTGGCATGCAAATGAAGCAGGTGGGATGCTCATGTCATAGGTGGCAGCTTAGCCCACCGTGCCACGGCACTGAACCCTGGAGCTCTGCGGTTGTTCTGCCAGCAGCAGGTGACATGGGTTAAAGAGCCGCACTTGGTGCCTGGATCCCAACAGCACCTAAGAGCCCTCGGTTGCTGTGCCGCGGTTCTCAGTTTATCTCTCTGGTGCAGGTGGAGCGCATCGAGAAGAGATGTCTGGAGCTGTTTGGCCGAGACTACTGTTTCAGCGTGATTCCCAACGTGAATGGGGACATCTGTGGCCACTACCCCCGGCACATCGTGTTCCTCGAGTATGAGAGCTCCGAAAAGGAGAAAGACACGTGAGCATCCTGGAACTGGTGGCCACCAGTCTTGAACTCCCCGGGAATCTCCATCTGTTTGGGTGCCAGCTCACTTTTCCCATCTTTACCTCAGGGCTTGGTTAGTCAGATTGGCATGGAATAAACAGTCAGGAGTTCCGGCCCTACATATCTCTTCACTTCCTTTCTCAAGCTTATTGTCCTAAAACAGTTGACTTGGTGCCTGCAAATTCGCTTGCCTGGGAGGTATGCTGAGTGAAGACAGACGCTGCCTGGCTGAGTCGCTGGCTGCTCGTTGTTGGCTGCATAACCAGCTCTGGGCCAGCAAAGAAACCTTTTTGTCTTTAGTTGTTGTTTTTAATTTTCTGTTCTCTACTCCATGCTAATTGCCCTTTACTGCCAGGACAGTTAACATTCTAGATAAGTGACCCATGTAGCCATTGATAGAGAAGGGGCTAATCCAGGCCTGGTATGTTGCAGGAATTGGAAGTAAGAGTCCCCGTTAACTAAGTGCTGTCTGGAATAAGGGTCGTGGCAGGGTCGACAGCAGGCCCTAGGTGCAGGTTGGGGCCTCTGCTAGCAGTGGCCATGGCAGTGATCTTCCTCTGATAGCCAGGCACAGTGCTGAGGCTCCAGGAAGTGCTCTCTGTTGATATCAGAGCTAGCTCCGTGAGTCTCCCTGCCCACTACCTAGAGTTCCCAGGAGCTGGTGTCAGCCACCTGAGGCACTCTGGCCCCATGTGGACAACGCTGTGAGGAGAGAAGGACTCTCCACACCTCCAGAAGCTTGCCAACAGGGCAGACTCTGGCTGGAGCTGCAGCGTCGCAGGTGCCCAGGGCACTTTAGGGTTCTAGAAGTCCTACAGTAAGCACGTCAGGAGAGTGTTCGGTTCTACCTGGTGCATGATTTAACAGACAACGGGGGTGTCCCTGAAATGTCCTTTGTAGCCAGCTTATGTGGCGTTCTGGTCACTGTCCCTGGACGTGTGAACTGTGGATGTGGCAGTCAGCTGTGGTGTGGTGCCAGTGTCCCCTGAGATCACACCATGATCTCCTAGGTGTCTAACATATGCAACAGGCTAAGAGTTCAGGCCCATGAGGGGATAGGGGTGGGGCAGATTCTGCACAACCTAGTGGGGAAGTTAATGCAAGCTGAGCTGACCCTTTTGTGAGCAGGAGGTGTCCGTGAGGGTACCCTCTCAGGAGGAAGCTGTGGGTAAGGACTGTTACACATAGAACACACAAGGTGTATCCTAGATTCAGCTGGATGCTCTAAGAACACCAGGGTCCCCACGCCTCAAGGATTGGGCTTTATGAGGCCAGTGTGGGACACAGTGGGTAAAACCACTACTTTAAATACACATGTGTGTATTACATGACCATACGGTGAACCAGTTTGATGAATTTAAGCTGCCGCTTAAGACATCGGCATCCCATATTGGGTTCTAGTTCAAGTCCTGGCAGCTCCATTTCCGATCCAGCCCCCTGCTGAAGTGCTTGGGAAAACTGTGGAGGCTGTCCCGAGTGCTTGGGCCCCTGGCACCTCCATAGGTGTCCTGGATGGATTTCCGGGCTCCTGACTTCACCCTGGCCCTAGCTCTAGCTGTTGTGGCTATATGGGGAATGAATCAGTGGGTGGAAGATCTCTTTCTCGATAATTTTGCTTTCAAAGAAATATATTTTTAAAAAATAGTAAGAATGGGGCTCGGCGGCATGGCCTAGTGGCTAAGGTCCTCGCCTTGATCCCATATGGCCGCTGGTTCTAATCCCGGTGGCTCCACTTCCTCTCTATCTCTCCTCCTCTCAGTATATCTGACTTTGTAATAAAAATAAAATAAATCTTTAAAAAAAAAAAACAGTAAGAATCAGACTTCGTTACGAACCCCCCTTTTAGTAGTTCTTACCTCTTCCTCGCTCCTTAAACCTTTGAGCTAGAGTTTCTTTGCAGGAGGTGCTGGGTGAGTTTGTTTTTATTCTCACCCTGCCCCTCCGCTCCTCTGCCTCTCAGGTGGCTGCTTTGCTCCCTTTGGCCTGCAGCTCAGCTCTGGTCCCAGGGTGTAACTTAAGGCCAGCGTGGCAGATCTGAGGTGGGACCAGAGAGTGGCAAGCCACCCTTTACCATCCTTCTACTGAGGAAGGTTTCTCCAGAGCAAAACACATCGGGTGCTGATTTGTTGTAGCACTAGGGAGAACGAAACCAATAGTTACTGATTGCCTTTGGCCCTTGTGAGGCTTTTACATACTAGCTTATTTGTGTCCTGCAGCCACCCAGCAAAGAAGGTGGTGTTGCTTCTGATTTTTTTTTTAATTATTTATTATTTAACTTCATTAATTACTGTTGCTTCTGATTTAACAGACAAGGCAGTGAAAGCCTGAAGAAGTGACTTGCCTTGGCCCAAGATCACTGAGGGAGTGCGTGGTCTGGGCCTAAATCCCACACTTGCTCACAACTCCATGTACCTGCCGGTGCATTTTCTTTCTTTGTCCACTGGCTCTCCAGGCCAGGGCACCTGAGCACATCTTTAACTTGCGAGGAGCTGCTGGGTTTTGCTTTTACTTCTGGCAGTGCCTTGAGGTGGTGTTGAGATGACACTGA
This sequence comes from Ochotona princeps, assembly GCF_030435755.1. Lineage (NCBI taxonomy): Eukaryota > Metazoa > Chordata > Mammalia > Lagomorpha > Ochotonidae > Ochotona > Ochotona princeps. The sequence goes on along the minus strand of NC_080852.1, from coordinate 38,299,855 downwards.
GTGGGCAGCACCTCTTTGTCATTAAAGGAAAAGGAGCTTGCATAGGAAGAGATGGAATTTTTGCTTCTTTCTGTACTGGCTCTGGTATTACTGTGGCACCAGTTAGACTGAGTCAGGGTAGAACTGGTTTCTGGCAGTGCTGTCCTCCTGTTCCCGCATGTGCCCTGTTCAGTCCGTTATTTGGAAATAGAAGCTTGGTCAGGATGTGTTTATCAGCAGTGTTTATGGAGCTGTTGTCTTTTTTATTGGAAAGGCAGATCAGATTTTACAGAGAGAAGGAGCGACAAAGATCTTCCATCCACTGGGGGTGGATGCAATGGCCAGAGCTGAGCCAATCTGAAGTCAGGAGCTTCTTCCAGGTCTTCCATGCAGGTGCAGGATCCCAAGGCTTTGAGCCATCCTCCACTGCTTTCCCAGGCCATAAGTGGGGAGCTGGATGAGAAGTGGAGTAGTTGGGACATGAACCGGCACCCAGTTGGAATTCTGGCACTTACAAGGTGAATATATAGCCATTGAGCCATCACCCTGGGCCCACTGTTCGTCTGTCTGTCTGTCTCTCTCTCTCTCTCTTTTTTTGGATGTATTCATTTGAAAGGCAGAGTTACGGGCCTGGCGCGATAGCATAACAGCTAAAGTCTTTACCTTGAACGCACCAGGATCCCATATGGGTTCCATTTCTAATCCCAGCATCCCTGCTTCCCATCCAACTCCCTGCTTGTGGCCTGGGAAGGCAGTAGAGGATAGCCATAAGCCTTGGGACGGAAGATCTTCCTTTCTGTCTCTCCTCCTCCTAGTGTATCTGACTTTCCAATAAAAATAAATAAATATTTAAAGAAAGAGTTACAAAGAGAGAGAGCAGGATACAGAGGCAGAAAGAGAATCTTCTGTCCACTACTTCATTCTCCAAATTAACACAATGGGCAGGGCTGGGTCAGACTACCTAAAGATCCAAGCCGAAAGCTTCTGCCCATCTCCCACAAGTGTGTAGAGGCCTACCCAGTTACTTGATCCATCTTCCTGTGCTTTCCCAGGCACAGTAGCAGGGAGCTGTGTTGGAGGCAGAACAGCTGGGACTCGGATCAGCACCCTTATGGGTTGCTGACACTGAAGGCGGCATCTTTAATGGGTGCATCACAGCAGCAGCCTCTGATTACTATTTTCTCCTAGTCTCTAGGTATCAGCTGGACAGCGTATAGTGAAATCCTTAGCGCAGGGTCTAGTATGTAAGCAGTAGCATGAAAACCAGAGTGACAGACCTAGCGCTGGGTGTTTGGGGCAGTGTGCGAGTTGTTCCTTGCTCGGGACAACCACATCTCTTCTCAAAGTACCTGGTTTTGGTTCCAGATACCCCGCTTCTTGTGTAGCTTCTTGCCTGTGCGTGGTCCAGGAGCAGGAGGTAGTGACCCAGTGCTTGACTCTCTGCTACCAATGTTGGAGATCCAGATTGAGTTCCTGTCGCCTGACTCTTGGTGGCCCAGACCTGAATGCTGCAGGCACATCATGGATTGAGCCAATGCAAGGAAGGGGTGTGTGTGTGGTGTGTGTGTGTGTGTGTCTGCCTGTCTCTCTTTTTCTGTCTCTTTGCATTTCAGTTCAAATGAAAATAAGTTTTAAAATGGCTAAAGCAAACAGCAAAAATAAATGGATGTAGTTCTCTACCTGTAAGCACAGGCATCGCATATGGGCACCAGTTCATGTCCCAGCTGCTTTGCTTCTGGTCCTGCTTCCTGCATATGGCCTGGGAAAGCAACTGAATTTGGTTGAAGTCTTTGGGACCCGGAACCCATGTTGAATATAGGAAGAGGCTTTTGGCTTGGTTCAGCTCCAGCCATTGTGGCCATTTAGGGAGTGACCAGAAAATGGAAGGTATCTGTCTCTCCTACTCTGTAAATCTCCCTTGCAAGTAAGAATTAATAAATTTTTAAAGAAAAAACAAAGGAGGAACGTGAGCCCCTCTTACCTGTTCTTGGACCTTGGCCATCTCCGAGGGCTTCCTCTGCAGGATGAATTGAGAGGAGGTGGCATATGCCCCACCTTGTGCCTGGCGTCAGGGAGCAGCACCATGACCCTCTGTGAGGAAGTTTTGGGGATGTAAGGAAGGCATGCTCTGCTAGTGTCCTTTTTGTAACAAAGCCACTTTGTGATTTATTTCAAAATAATATGGGGTATAAATGTCGCTTGCATCCAGTCTGTTAATTCGGTTAAACATCAAGACATCTCACCTCCTGGTAATGTGTTAGCCCAAATTTATTAATTCTTAAATCTACATTGATGTGTTCAGATGTAGCATGTACTATACACAGCTCAGTGCTCAGCACTTCAATGGAAGTATCCTAAGGACAAGGGGTAATAAAAGTAAGAAGTAGAGAGAAAACACAGGCTGAGTTTGCTCCTTAGTGAGAGGAGTTGAAAGGATAAACCAATGAACAGCCCAACCAGAAGAGGCGCATGTTTGCATTTGGGATGCCTGGAGTCCCTAGCCTGTGCAGTGTGTGCAGAGAATTGGAGGATGATGGGATCTGAGCAAATGGCATGGGGCTGGCTAGCGGAGGTCAGGCCCCAGCAGAATTTTGAAGTCTCTGCTATTAATATCATCAGCCTCCAGACACAAGTAAATGCAGCTCATTTCCTCCCCCTGAAACAGCATTTGGGTTTAGGCGCATATGGGGAGCCATGCACTAACACACAGATCCTTAGAGAAGTTTGAAAATGTATCAATTCAACCTTCTGCAGCATGTGTCATGAAGGCTCATCCTAGGGCTTCAGTGGCTGGCGCTGGGCCAGTCTGGATCCAGGGGCCAAGACTTAATCTACGTCAGCCATATGGGTGCAGGGGCCCAAGCACTTGGAACATGTTCCACTGCTTTCTCAGGGACATTAGTAGGGAGCTGGATCGGAAGTAGCCCAGCTAGAACTTGAACTGGTGCCCATGTGGCCACAACGCTAGCTCATCTTTTCAAATTGCTTCAAGTATTTTATTTTTAGTGCAGAGAGGGTACAGAGATAGACAGATTTGTTTTTTTCACCCACTGGTTCACTCCTTGGATCCCCTCGACAAATGGGACTGAGCCATGCCAAAGCTGGAAGCCCAACACTCCATCCAGGTCTGCATGAGTAGCAGGAGCCAGGTACTTGAGCCATCACTGTGTGCCTCCTAACGATTGCATTTGCAGGAAATTATCAGAAGTGGAGTAGCTGGCACTCCGGCCAATTGTAAGTGCTGGTCTATGGGATGCAGGCATCCTAGTAGGAGCTTAACCAGTGTGCCAAATGTCTGCCCAAAGCTAACCCTTCAGGAAGAAAGATGATTGTATTTCTACCCTGCATAGCTGGGAAACCTTCCTTCCCTCATGTTTCTGTCTGCAACTTCTTTTTTTGTTTTTTTTATTTTTGACAATCTTTACATGATTAATGAGGGCACAAAGGTTCAAGGGCTACAGGTAAGTGGGTAAGACTATTACTTCCACATTCTCTTGTTTTTCTGTATCTGGGGTAAGTGGGGAGATAAAGGCAGCAGTCCCACCCAGCCTCCCACCCATCTCAGGTTCCCAATGTGGGGCATGCTCCGAGTGGTCTTACTCCAGTGGTTTTGATAGTTCAGCAGTTAGGAATTGCTGCCAATCTCTCCCTTCCAAGCACGATGAAGTCGCCGCAGAATCCACTGATTGACGTAGTCCTCCTTAGAGTCTCCGTTTGCCCAGTTTTTCACTGATTGTGCTGTCCACTGCTCCGTCTGAGCCTCTGAGGAGGATCGGCTCTGGCATTTGCACTCCATGGCAGACCATGGAACCTGCAGTTCTCTTCATGGTTGGGGTTCTGGTTCTGAGTCTGTGTCTGCAGCTTCTTATGCCGCTGGAAGCTTTGACGGGCTGGTGGCAGGACCTTACTTAAGGGTTGGTAAGGGAGTCTTTGAGTGTAGATGCTGATTTTAGGGAAGAGTAACTTGTTCATTTCTGTAAGAGTGCTCTCAGTACACTGTGTCATTAACAGCTCTGTCCCAGATGACTTCTGTCACCTCCCTTGCCCTAAGGTGCCCAGCCCTGTTAGTTTTTTGAGCTCTTTAGGGTGGTGGGCAGATGCTGTTGAGGTATAAGAAACTTATACCACATGGGAATGTGAGCTCCCATCTCATCCCACCCCTCAAAGATCACGAAAAGGGCCCCATGATTTCTAGAGGTGTCTAGAACGTCAGACTGTACCCTGAGACTTAAAGCCTGGACATTTGAAGCATAATCAACAGTGAGTTTGTGATGTTTGTTTTGGTTATGTACTGGGTCTTTAGCTTTTTTCTTTTCATCTAGTTTAGAAATTAAAATGACTTAAATTTTGTTATGTAAAATTAGTAATTTTTTTTCTTTTCTTGAAGAAATTTGCCAGTGACGTGGAGTATAAGAATAAAGCCTGTGTGACATTCCACTCCAATAAGCAGACCTAATTTGGGGTCTGCATGAAGAATGTATGGATGAAGTCCCCACTTGGGAACCAGCTAATTTGCCATTCTCACTCATGTATTAGGTTTGAGAGCACCGTGCAAGTGAGCAAGTTGCAAGACCTCATCAACCGCAGCAAGATGGCCAGATGCAGGGGACGGTTTGTCTGCCCGGTAATCCTGTTCAAGGGCAAGGTAAGGCCCACACCACAGCCTCATGCTCCAAGACCTTCACCTGTGCACAGCGTAGGACTGTTTTGTTCCCAGTATTTAACAGCTGGGGCAGTTGGTGGGTACCTGGTGCAGGCCAGAGAAAGCGACTGATTCTTTTTTTTTTTTTAAAGATTTAGTTTTATTGGAAAGTCAGATATGCAGAGAGGAGGACAGACAGAGAGGAAGATCTTCCATCTGTTGATTCATTCCCCAAGTGGCTGCAACAGCCGGAACTGAGTCGATCCAAAACCAGGAGCCAGGATCATCTTCCTGGTCTCCCACGCAGGTGCAAGGTCCCAAGGCTTTGGGCTGCCCTCGACCGCTTTCCCAGGCCACAAGCAGGGAGCTGGATGGGAAGTGGGGCTGCAGGATTAGAACTGGTGCCCATATGGGATCCCAGCACATGTAAGCCACTAGGCCACCGTGCCAGGCCCCAGACTGATTCTTATTTTTATTTTATTTGAAAGGCAGAAACAGAGTACACAGAGGCCTTTGATTCATTGGTTCACTCCCGAAATGCCCATGGCAGCCTGAGCTGGGCAAGGGCAAATGCAGTAGCCCAGATCTTACGCCAGGTCTACCATGTGGCATGTTTTCCAACCACTGGAGCGTTTACCATTGCCTCTTAGAGTGCACATTAGCAGGAAGCTGTAGTTGGAAGTGGAAGCCAGACTGGAAGCTGGCTACTTCGAGATCTGAGCACCTTAAGCAGCATCTCAGCTGAGATACCAGGTGTCTGCCCAGAAACAGACTGCATCCAATTGAAGAAGGACTGTTGGTGGCGAGGGTGTTCAGAACATGGCGGTCCCTCCTGTGTGATCATCGAGACTGCCCAGGTTCAGAGCACAGCGGTCCCTCCTGTGTGGTGGTCTAGACTGCCCAGGTTCAGAGCACAGCGGTCCCTGCTTGTGTGGTCATCGAGACTGCCCAGGTTCAGAGCACAGCGGTCCCTGCTTGTGTGGTCATCGAGACTGCCCAGGTTCAGAGCACAGCGGTCCCTCTTGTGTGGTGGTCTAGATTGCCCAGGTTCAGAGCTTAGTTCTCTTAGACTTCTTGCCAGTGTGAGACTTGTCTGCTCCTCTAAGAAATAAGAATAGTGAACCGGGTGTGATAACCTAGTGGCGAAATCCTCACCTTGTATGTGCCGGGATCACATAGAGGCACTGGTTCATGTCTCAACTGTTCCACTTCCCATCCACCTCCCTGCTTGTGGCCTGGGAAAGCAGTCGAGGATGGCCCAAAGCCTTGGGACCTTACCACCCGTGTGGGAGACCAGGAAAAGGCTCCTGGCTGCGGATTGGCTCAGCTCTGGCCGTTGCGGCTACTTGGGGAATGAGTCAGCAGACGGAAGATCTTTCTCTGTGTAAATCTGCCTTTCCAATAAAATAAATAAATAAATACATCTTTAAAAAAAAATAACAGTAGTAACACTGCCTGTATCAAAAGTTTGTGGAGTAGATTAAATTGGGTAAGTAAAATGTTGCTTGTCTATCTTTCAGTCATTGACCAGGTGTTAAGTGGAAGTGTTTGGTGTATCTGGCCCTGCTTCCCACCTGAGACACCTCAGCAGGGGAAGCAAAGCAGATTCTGGCCACACGGGCTAACATTCCACTGACAGTTACTTAGCCTGCCTGGTGTGGTTTCTTCTCACCACTTCCTGTCTTAGAGAGCAAGGGATAATCCCTTTTTGTATACAAAGTGGTGAAGTACTTTTCCTGAGTTTACACAGCAGAAGAACTGGAGTCAGAACCTTGCAACCTGCAGCATCATCTAGGGTGTCAGAGGATCTTGCCAGGGAGAGTAGCATTGTAGACTGGCCAAGTGACCGCTGACCTGTCGAGAGCAGAGTGTGACTTCAGAGCAGTGGAGGACAAACAGGAGTCTGATTGACAGGAGAGTGTCCCAGACAGGTGATGCAATGTGGCACTCTGCCGGAGCAAGGATATAAAGCAGGGAGATAGCATTTTGGGGGAAATCAGTCCAGGAGGATTGAAGTACAGAGAGTTCGAGGGGGTGGATTGAGCAAGGATGCTGGCCAGTCGGCATGCAGTGGATCCCCAAATGCGCCATCTGCTGTCCCCTGCTCAGGTCGACTGAACAGATTCCTTTTTGGAAAAGGCATGTGTGGAAGTCGTGTAAACTGTTCTAATGGCTGTTTCCCAAAGTGTGTTCCACTCAGCAGTTGCCCATGGCGGTACGGGTGGAAATGTTAACTGCTTAACGCAGTGAGAAGGCCTGCTCCCAGAGTGGCCTAACTTCAGTGTCCAGACTCATAAAGGTTGTGGTTGTGTGCCCGCTTCCATCATCAAGGCTCTGGGAGGTCCAGTTCAGAGACCTGGTGAGGACATCACTGGATGTAGCTGGGGTGCCACACCAAGCTCTTGGAGTCTAGGGGTCCATCTCTAGGAGCGTGTCCAAATGGGCCTGTGAGGGAGGGAAGGGATCAGGCCAGCAGGTCACTGAGGGTGCTACACAGGTGCAGTGAGGGCTAAGTATCAGGTGGCCCAGGAGGGTCTCACTGTTTGTGGGAGCTTTGCCCAGGTCCTGCCACTCCTCCTGACCACCTCCTCACCCTACGACTGTCTTTGCTGACCTGCACACAGTGCCTCGGTTCAGCGCTTCCCCAGGATCAAGAGTACTGGGATGTATGCTGAGTCCTGGGAAGACAAGTGAAAAGGACAGTCCTTGTGCCCTGCAGGTCTCCTGATGGGGAAGGCAGACCTGTGCACAGATGGGCAGAGCGGGGCTTCTAGTGAGTCAGCCCTGGTGCTCAGATGTGGGGCGCTCAGCGGTCAGCGACTCCTGCAACAGTGGCCATGTCACTGCCTCCCTGCTCCGGGAGCCTGTGACAGGCTGGGCAGGGAGAGGAGTGAGCAGAACCAGCTTGCCCGCTTCACAGCTCAGCCCATCATGGCTGTCAGGGCCGAGCATCTGCAGGTTCAGTTCTAGTTGACAGAGTTTAAATTTTAAGGCAAAAGCAATGTTGAAGAATTATTAAAAATAGTTATATTTGAGGGGAGATCTGTGTTTACTTTAAATGCTAAAAATTTAGCAACCTGCTTGATAAAAGCTTTAAATGGAAAATACTTGTCTTATTTTGAAGACAGTGTAAAAAAAGTAAAAACTAATTTTTAAAGTGATTGAAAGTTGCCAGTAGTTTGGATATGTTGCATAAAATAAAATATATTATTAAAACATATTGAGGGGACCGGCGGTGTGGCCTAGCGGCTAAAAGTCCTCGCCTTGAAAGCCCCGGGATCCCATATGGGCACCGGTTCTAATCCCGGCGGCTCCACTTCCCATCCAGCTCCCCGCTTGTGGCCTGGGAAAGCAGTTGAGGACACTGCACCCGTGTGGGAGACCTGGAAGAGGTTCCAGGTTCCCGGCTTCAGATCGACGCGCACCGGCCGTTGCGGCTCACTTGGGGAGTGAATCATCGGAGGGAAGATCTTCCTCTCTGTCTCTCCTCCTCTGTGTATATCTGGCTGTAATAAAATGAATAAATCTTTAAAAAAAAACATATTGAGGACTCAGTTCAAGCCTTGAAAGGTAAGACTGCCAGCCTGCCATTTTGCTATTTTAGACCATTAAGCCTGAGGCAGTTCATCTTGTTTCTTCCTGAAGCAGTGAGGAGCAGAGACCTGCCTTTTTCGCTGTTTGCCAGTGTGGTGGGGCTTAGCTGGCCCTGCATGTCGGAGGCCCTCACTGGGTGCCTGCAGAGCCGTCTAAAAGTGTCTTCCTCCAGTGTGGTGGGGCTTAGCTGGCCCTGCATGTCGGAGGCCCTCACTAGGTGCCTGCCGAGTCATCTAGGAGTGTCTTCCTCCAGTGTGGAGCTGAAAGGCTGAGTTAGGAGTTGTGGCGGTGAGGCCTCGGAGCAGGGGTGCAGGGATTGTTCTTGGGTTTGGTACCTCCTTCAGGGTCTTGGCTACGTGGTCTTCATCTGACTGGACCCATGCCTTCCTGCCTTGTTGCCTGCAAACCCTGGGATGGTAGAATGGGTTTGGGAGGAGAGTTGGGGACAGAAGGAGTTTCGGTTCCACAGCCCTAGTGAGGATGTGTGCTCAGAAAACTGACCAGAAATGCTAAGGTGATTGCAGCATGGTGCCCTGGCGAGGGGGCTGGAAAGGGACGGTGTGCAAAGCCACATACTCACTCCATGGTTGCCCCTCCCACACTGTATACACACACACTCCAGCTCCCCCTCTCCCCTCCCACACAAAGCAGTTCTGTGCACTGTAAGCTCCCAGCCTCAGAGGGACGGGAGTTTGGGCCCTCTGTGAATACCCCTCATTGTGGGACCTGTTACTTCCCTTAACCTTCCTGCACTTGTTTTTCTCGTTGTTAGCCATGCAACAGCAGTGTCTACCACCTGCCACATCTTCCCCGCAGGCTGTGGTGCTAGTCCTCTGAGAAGATGGTGTGAGTGTTGCAGGCCTTGCCCAGCACGTGCCCCAAATCTTAGACACTCCTGGTGCCTCTCTCAGGCGGGAAACTTCCCGGTCAACATGGTGGCCGTGGTTGAGTTCTGGGCACCCTTCAGATTGACTGCTGGCAAGGAGTGCACCCAGAGCACTTCGGGACCTGTTGGTTGGCCCAGAAGAATCTGGAGTCCCAGGTGTTCCGTTGGCTGTACACACGTGAGAGACCACGTGACTCTGAAATGCTGTTTCTCTCCCAGCACATCTGCAGGTCGGCCACGCTGGCTGGATGGGGGGAGCTGTATGGACGCTCTGGCTACAACTACTTTTTCTCAGGTGAATGTGGAGTAGTGTCCTCTGACTAGGAACGAGGACCCATGGGCAAGAAGAGCACGATAGCCTAGGTGACAGGTGCCAAAGAACTGAGTGGAGCCAGGGGCACTAGGCAAACAGGAATTCACCAGGGGGTGAGGTCCCCGGACTGACAGGACACAAAGTGCTAGAAGGAGGGGTGGGGGACTATGGGTTGGTCCAGCCCACCCACGGCCCGGCAGGGAGGGGGGCAGCTCGCACCACAGGCTCCACAGGACCCACTGGCTTCTCCACAGGGGGTGCAGATGATGCCTGGGCTGATGCAGAGGACATCACGGAGGAGGACTGTGCTCTCCGGTTAGTGCTGGGCCGCAGAGGGAAGGACTTGGGTTGGGGCTCAGGTGAGGGACTGGCTCCTTGCCTCCTGACTCACATATCTGCCCCTGGGGTAGGGGTGTTGCCATCCTTCCCCACATTGACCACTGGATCCCCGAGTTTGTCCTCTCCTGACTGGTGACACGTCAAGACGTAGAAGGGAAAGTTACCCCCAGGTTCCTGTTGCTGGAGCCAGGTCCAATGCTGGGTGGTGTTGCGAAACCTGCCAGTTTGCTGCTGCCTATTACACTGCACCTTTGGTATTGAGGTACTGGGGAGGGCCACAATCCCAGTCACCCCACCTTCTGTGCTTGACTGCATGTTGGGTACCCTAAGCAACCTTCATGTGAGAATTGTGAACCCTGGCCAAAGGTGATGAGTATTCCTCCTGCTCCTGTCCTGATGTTTCAGCAAGCACTTGAGAAAAGCTCCTGGCCTAGCTTGTGTCCCATGCAGAGTCTGGCTGTGGTCCTGTCTCTGGGTTGCCGTGAAATCAGCTCCAGATAATGGCTAGTGCTGACAGGGTGTCTCCCTGCACCTGGATTCGGCCTGTGAGCTCTCATTGTGCAAACGTGGGGCTCTGTCCCAGGTCAGCTGGCCTCTGCCTCAGCCGTGTCACCTGCTGCGGTGCGCATTTTCCCCAGTGGAGGATGCCATTGCCTGGTGCTGCTGACTGTGTGTACCTGTGTGTGTGAGACGCAAAGACGGCTTCCCGCTCAGCACACCTACGGGTGACGGTCACGGACAAAGCAATTCTGAAAGTCTGTCTCTAAGAGTTCCTCCTATGTGTCAAGCAAGTCCTGTGTCTAAAAATGATCACAAATAGGGGAAAGAAAGGGGCTGGAGGGTGATGAACTGACTCACAGACTCCGTCAGCCACCTGCCTGCTGTTATTTAGAACTTGGAGATTATCTGGCTTCTTAATGTCAAGCAGGGTCTGAGAGCCTTTCCCTGTTTCTGGCTGCAGATTGCTGCTCTTTGAGATGTGTCCCAGAGAGTGGGATAATCTCTTAGAAAGTCACCTTCCCTGGGTCCTCCTTAGGAACAGCCAGCCTTACCACCCTCTCCACTGTCTTAGATTTTGTAGGAGGGGTACGGGTTCCTGGCAGGGACATTCATCCTGAGCTCTCCAGCACCGGTCCCCACAGTGAACGTGCTATGTGACTGTTCCACGCCCCCACACTCTTAATTTCAGAAGTGGCGACATGCATCTGTTTGATAAGGTCAGAGGCTATGACATCAGGCTGCTTCGCTACCTGTCGGTCAAATACATCTGTGACCTGATGGTGGAGAACAAGAAGGTGAAGTTTGGCATGAAGTAAGTACAGGGAACCATTACAAGGAGGGTAGATGGGGTGTTCAGGCCTGCAGGACTGCTGAGGGTACACGGTGCCACTGCTGGCCCTGCACCTCATGCTGTGTGTGTCATCTTGCTGTGTCTTCACACAGTAACTCCCCATTTTTAAAATAACTTATCTATTTTTTTTTTTAAAGATTTTATTATTATTATTGGAAAGCCGGATATACAGAGAGGAGGAGAGACAGAGAGGAAGATCTTCCATCCGATGTTTTCACTCCCCAAGTGAGCCGCAACGGGCCGGTGCGCGCCAATCCGAAGCCAGGAGCCAGGAACCTCTTCCGGGTCTCCCACGCGGGTGCAGGGTCCCAATGCATTGGGCCGTCCTCAACTGCTTTCCCAGGCCACAAGCAGGGAGCTGGATGGGAAGTGGAGCTGCTGGGATTAGAACCGGCGCCCATATGGGATCCCGGGGCTTTCAAGGTGAGGACTTTAGCCGCTAGGCCATGCCGCCGGACCCAATAACTTATCTATTTTTCCCAAATATTTATTTGCTTTTATTGGAAAGACATATTTATAGAGAGAAAGATCTTCTATCCGCTGGTTCACTCTTCAAGTGGCCAAAACAATGAAGCTGAGTCTATCTGAAGCCAGGAACCAGGAGCTTCTTCCAGATCTCCTAGGCGGGTGCAAGGTCCAAGGCTTTGTATTGAACTGTTTTTTCCAGGCTGCAGGCAGGGAGCTGGATGGGAAGTAGAGCAGTTGGGATACGATCTGGCGGCTATATGGGATCCAAGCGCATGCAAGGCAAGGATTTAGCCATTGAGCCATCACGCACATAGGGCCTGTGCAGTACCCCTTTTTATTTCCAAGAAGCTGAAAGGGAAAAACATGAGGTCAGGTGGTGACAGGCACATTGGCGAGTGACCAGAACCCTGCTACCCTGTCCTGTCAGACACCCTTTTCCCCAACTCCAAGTCCTTTGACCTCTTGAGGCTTTGGAGGGTGAACAGTCAGTGCATTCTCAGGTTTTGCTTTATTGAATGCTGTTGGTGAAAATGATTATATGAAATAGTCTCATAATGTGAAATCTTCCTTAAAAAGGTAGCCTTTGCTTAGTGGAATGAGATCATAGTTATTTCCAGTATTTTAACATCCTAAAAAATTTTCTTAGAAAATCAGACAGGGATGAGTGCTTCACCTAGCAATGAAGTTACCATTTGAAGGGCCAGTGTTATGGAGCAGCAGGAAAAGTCAAACCACACATGGACACTGGTTCTGCAGCCCACCCAGCTCCCTGCTAATGGCGTCTGAGAGCGTAGCAGAGGAAAGGTCCATGAACTCACATGGGAGACTCATGAGAAGCTCCTAGCTTTCGTCTGGCCCTTGCTTAGCCATTGCAGCCCTTTGGGGGAGTGAACCAGTGGTGGTAGATCTCTCACTCCCTCTTTAATTAGGTCTTTCAAACAAATATAATAGTAAATCTTTAAAAAGTACCACAGGCCTGGTGCAGTAGCCTAGTGGCTTAAGTCCTAGACCTTGCACATGGTTGCCAGTTTGTATCCTGGCGGTCCCACTTCCCATCCAGCTTCCTACTTGCGACCTGGGAAAGCAGTCAAGGATGGCCCAAAGCCTTAGGACCTTGCACCTGCATGGGAGACCTGAGAGAGGGTCTGGGCTTTGGATTGGCTGAGCTCCAGCCATTGTGGCCACTTGGGGAGTGAATCATCAGACAGAAGATCTTTCTGTCTCTCCTCTCTGCATATCTGATTTTCCAATGAAAATCAGTAAATCTTTAAAAAAAAAAAAAGGATAAGAAAGTAAGTGCTTCTGGGAATACTCCATCCCAAGCCTGGTTTCAGTTACCATTCCAACTCCATGCTAGTGTGCACTGTTTTAGACAGTAAGTGGTGACTGGAAAGCATGGGTTTCTGACTCCCAAGTGGAAACCACGGGCTGAGTTCCTGGTCCCCAGCTTCACTGTGGCCCAGTCCCAGCAGGTGGCAGCTCTGACTTTGTCTCTTTGTCTAAAATAGAGCAAATGAGTAGAGAAGAATCGAGCATAGTGACACTGCAGCCAGAGCTCATCCCCTGAAGATGTCTGGGTATTCCTGTGGCCTCGCCTCGCCTCACCTGCTACAACAGTTCCCAGTGTCCCTTTCAGGTGCCGTCAGTTATTAGGTGGCACAGTGGCTGTGCAGAGGGCAGTAGAGCATAGTGTTTCCTGAGAGGGTCCCTTTTTGAACTCTGATGTTCAGTCTTGTCTCCCTCCACCCTCCTGGGTCAGAGTAGTAGCATTTGGTATGAATGTGGGGCTCAGGCGGAAGGTGTTTCTGCGACTTCAGATTGCTTTGAGATTTGTACCATCAGGAGAGTGATTGCTCTCCCTGGAGATATTAGAACAGCGAGTGCAGAAGTTAAGTTCTCATCTATTCAAAGCAAGCCACACTGAAGGGACTCATTTGTAACTGAAGAATAGCTTTTAGCTGAAGGTTCTAGTTAAGGAGTGGCCTGGCTGGTGTGTGTAGGGAGGTGATATAACACACTGTGTCCTCCTCTTGCTTGCAGTGTGACCTCCTCTGAGAAGGTGGACAAGGCCCAGCGCTATGCCGACTTCACCCTCCTGTCCATCCCCTATCCAGGTAGGGCACTGTATCCTCATCTAGTGTGACAGACTTCCTTGGTGCGGTGCCCTAGGAACTTCCTGGGAGAAGCTTGTGTCAGCCGGCACAGGACATTTGACTTGTAGACACAGTCACTCTTGCTTAGGGTTAGACAGTGTCCAAGAACGGGCTTTCCATTCATAACCCAGGAGATGAGTGCTCCTTGTCACTTGTCTTTCCCAGCTTCCTGTTGTCTTGTGTGGCAGCATTAGCTGTGGGTTTTGCTGTGTAGGTTAGATCATGTGTGTCAAAGGCTCTGGCATAGGAAATCCTGTGGAAATGTAAAGTGATGTTATCGGTGCTCTGTTAGCAGCTGGGCCTATGGGGACATGAGGCACTTTGTGCATGTCTTATTAAATTCTTAGGGAGATCACTCCAGACAAGGCTGTTAGCACCCATAATTGTGAGGGACCTCACCATGTTGTAGAGCTTCCCACCCAAGTGCCACTGAAGCACCCACAAGCTGTTTCTCACTGGCACATGGATGTGTGTGCACTCTGTAGTCCGGGCTGCATGCTGAAACTATGAATGGAAAATGAAATTAAAAGTTAAATATAGCTTGGTACCAAAAAAACTTGGAGGTCCTGCCTTGGTGGAGTCTTCAGAAAGCTTGTGTAACATGCACTTGATGAGACAACTCTCAATTACTTTGTTTTGTTGTGGCAGAAAAATTAAATTTTAATTTTGTTTCTTATGAACTTTTAATATTCATCTAAGACAGAAAAAGAGATCTTTCATAGTTTGGTTCACTACCTAAATGGCCACGTTAGCCAGAGCTGGGCCAGGCCAAAGCTAGGAGCTTCCTCTGCATCCTTTATGAGGGGGTCAGGGTCCCAAGCACTTGAGCCATCTTCCTCTGCCTTCCTGGGCACTCTGGCAGGGAGCACAAGTGGAACAGCCAGGACATGAACCACTGCTTGCAAGTGGTGTGCTGGCGTCACAAGTGGCCGTCCAGTCTGCTGTGCCACACACCAGCCCCACTTCATGCATTTCTTTTAATTTGAAGATTCATTTATTTATTTGAAAGGTTGAGTTGCAGAGAGGGTGAGACAGAGAGATCTTGCATCCACTAGTAATACACTCCTCACATGACCATGATAACCGGGGCTGAACCAGGCCAGAGCCAGGAGCCAGGCGCTCTGTCTGGACCTTCTGCGTGGTGCAGGGGCCCAAGTACTTGGGCCATCTTTCACTACTTTCCCAGGCATGGTAACAGGGAACTACAGTGAGGCAGCTGGAACTTGGACCAGTGCCCCTATAGAATGCCAGTGCTACAGACTCTGGCCTTACCTATTGTACCACAACACTGGCCCCTTTGATGAACTTTCTGATGTGTACTCATGGTTCTCATTTAAGGCGGTTAAGCATTCTGGCACAGCTGCCTGTTGAGCAAGAGAAGTCCCCAAGCTAGACATCATCATGAGACTTTGTCAAAGGTAGCAGGGCCTTCCCCATATCCCTGAAGTGTCTGTTTTGCACCCCATTTCTTCAGTCTCAGAGCAGCAGAGCCAGTAGCCAGGACAGGCTAGTGACAGCCCGATGGCAGTGCCCTGGGCAACTGACATTTGGGAATAGAGCCTGGTGGTGCCTCTTTGGTGTATATTTCAGCTCCAGGTATGCTAGAAGCTTTGGTACACTGCCACAGAGCTGTAGCCAGGACAGGTTAGTGACAGCCCCATGGCAGTGACAAGTTTATCAGGTTGTAATGCAGCTGATCTGTGGTGGAGAATGTTTGTCTTGGGATCTGTCTGTGATTGCAGCACAGGAAAGGTCTTCCTTCAATCAGCAGAACAGCGATTCAGTGCGTGGTGGTGTGCACAGCCACCAGGAAGGCCTAGGCGCAGGCCCAGTGCAGTCAGTGGAAAGGGGTAGAGGAAGGTGCCTGACATTTCTCCGTTCTTCTGTAACTTTGTGTGGCACTTCTGCAGATTGTGTGTGTATTAGAGCCAAGGGCAAAGGAGCTAGAAGTCCAGAACGCCAGGGCTGGGGTCATAGGAGAAGCACTTTGTATTGGATTAAGTTTTTTAGTTTCTAAAAATCCGTGTATTATTTTTATAAGGATAGGAAAGAATTTCACTGCCCATGCCAAACTGTGAAAGGCCCTTGGATGCCATTGAAGGCTTTTAGTTGGACCTCACAGTGACCTTGAGGCTCAGGCGTGGTGTGCCCTGAGAGGGTGCTGGCGTTCCTCTGCAGTTTAGGCCTGGCCTTGATCTCTAAGGGCACCAAGCCAGATGGGGCCAAAACGCCACCACACACGTCTAATTGGTTTCCTCCTGGAGTGGGTACTTGACAGCTACTCACTCCCTGTCTTCCCACCTGCTGGGAGTTCAGAAGCTTGTTCAGGTAATGAACGTTGGGCAGCGCCCTGGGCACAAATCTATTTTAGCTGCATCCGCTTCTCACCATGCTACGTCAGAGGCTGGGCCAAGCTCAGCCTGCAGCCGACGGTACTGACTGGCGCAGCTGACATTTGGGAATAGCGAGTACTTCACCAGGGCCCTGAGAGGTAATTGGTATCTCTTCTAGACCTGTGTCTGCTGTTTCTCATCCTCCTTTTGCCCCGGGAGAGGCTGTTTCCTTGCTTCACAGGGATACAGTGTCGCAGTGTGCATGTGGACAGCAAGCAGGATCTGGAATGCGTGGAGTATCTGTAGGCCACCCTCACCAGGCCTTTGGAGCATTCCTGTGTTCTGTGGGTGGCTTCTGACGGGAGCTTGCTCCTCTGAGGTCTCTGGGTGCCTCCACAGAATTAGGATGAGAGTGTGTTGCTCTTGGTACCTCACCCGTCTTCCATGTGGAGAGTCACGTGGCCCCTGAGGTCTGCAGGCTCTGGCTGCTGAGGGACTGAGCCTGAAAATGACAGGCCGCTGCTCTCTGACTAGTCCTGTCCCCTGTCATCCCTGTGCTGCAGTCGACTTCAGCAGAGACAAGCTGTGGCCTGATGGTGGATGGGCAGGACGGTGCCAGTGCACTTGCCCCATGGCTGTGCCAGGGTTCTCCACATGTTGCTTTACTCTTCAACAGCCATTTCGCAAATAGGAAATCAAGTGTTAGGGTAGTTACATAGCTTATTTGCAGCCAGGAGTGAATGAAAAGCTGAGATTGAAGCTGGGAAGGTTGCCAAAGCTCTGTGCTCTCCATGGCTCCTCTCCTTTCTCCTGAGTTCTTCCCCATCTGGAGAGTGAACCCACAAATACAACCTCTCTCCCTCTAACTTTCAAGTAAAGGGAATAAATATTTTTAAAAAAGAAAAAATAGCAGTGTTGTTTACCTCTTTCAGGTAGCTCAAAACCTTGTTAGGTGGGAACTTGAAAGATGTTTCAGGTGCTCAGAGCACCTGGGGCTGACGTCTAGCAACATGAAGCTGTTTGCCACATGTGCAGTGCTGCAGGGCCTGGTGAGACAGGGAGCTACAGTGAGGGCAAGTGGCCAGTGATCTGTGCACACACACAGGAGGGGCAAATAGATTAAGGTGGTGCCATGTGGACAGGCCATAAGCTACAAACCAGGGGTGCACCCTCAACTTCGTCCTTGGTCCTTGAGCCTCCCAGCCCTCAACCTTGTCAGCCTTGGACCCTGGGAACCTCCAGCAAGGAGAAGTGTGTGAGCATGAGGCCCTCCCCTCCTCCAGCACTCAGAACTGCCTTGGCCAGAGCTGCTTCGGGAGACTGGCTGGGGCTGTGTGCCTAACTGTGCTTCTTTTCCAGGCTGTGAGTTCTTCAAGGAGTACAAGGATCGGGATTACATGGCAGAAGGGCTGATATTTAACTGGAAGCAGGTAGGAGCCCTGTGGTGAAGCAGCCTTTCTGCAACTTACCTGTCCCATAGGCATGAAACTCTCTCCAGCTGTCTCACGGATGTCTTTGTTTCCCCAGGACTACGTTGATGCCCCGTTGAGCATCCCCAACTTCCTGACCCACTCTCTGAACATTGACTGGAGCAAGTATCAGGTGAGGGGGAGACACAGGGGCCTCTTGGCTCCTGCACCACAGGGTCCTTAGGCACAAGTTGTACCCATAGACCTTTGACAGTTCAGGAGAGGAAGAGTTGCCCACCATGCCGCCTGGCTCTAGCTTGTGCTTGGCTCCCAGTCAGAGCTCTCTGAATGTGACTCCTTCAAAGACTTGCCACTTCCAGGGGTTCTGTCTCCAGAGGAGCTCATCAGGTCTGTGCTCTGGATCCAGGCTCCAATGATGTTTTTCCATTTTCTGTGTGTTCTGGAAGAGGAATGCAGAGCTGCCTGGCCTCGTTTGTTGATGGCAGCTGTCTGATGGTTTCCATTGACTTGTCCTGTCACCCGCGGATGCTGTGTCCCACCCTCTGTAGCTCGAACAGGCCCACGGCTGCTACCAGCCTCACTGCCACCTGCTTTAGATGGCATGAGTGGCAGTGAGCATTATGGCAAAGCAAGTTAAGCTGCTACTTGGAGTGTCTGTGTCTTATGTGAAATGGCTGTCTGTGTCCTGGCAACTGTGCTTCCAATCCAGCATCCTCTATGATACATCTCTAGAGAGCGTATCAGCAAAGAGAAGATACTTCCCAACCCCTTTGTCTTCCTTTCAGATAGATTAAGGTATGTGTGTGTGTGTACATGTATTTAAAGGAAAAACGAAAAATCAAAAAACAATGTGGCAAGTAACCTTATAATTCCTGCCCCCTTTCCCTTTATCTGCTGCCTGCTCCCAGTCTGCTCGCAGCTCTCTTGTCTGGCTGACAAGCTGCCCTTCAGGATTTGGCTCTGTACTAGGAAGATTTCCCTCATCTACCTCCTCTTCCTCTCTCTGGCAGGTTGGATGCCTGCATCTCTATTCCCATTAACCCCCGGGCGCGTTTTTTTTTGGAGTTTTCCACCAAGCTGTGGGCACTGGTTGAGAGGTTATTACTCTGAGCCCCAGGAGAAAGAGGACCCACAGTTTGTGCCTTGCTGATTCCAGGGCAGCCTGGGGCCTAGACCCAGTGATCACCAGCAAGCACCCTTCTTCCTGTTGGCTGTCCATGCACCAGGACTCCTTTGTAATGCACCATTTGTGATGTGTTCTGCTGGCTTGTTCCTCATGCCATCAGCAGCAGTCCAGGTGTGCAGCATGGGTGGCAGGAACCCGATTCTCAGCTGTCACTGCTGCCTCCCAGGGTTTACCTTAGTAGGAAATTGGAATCAGGATTCAGAGCCAAGAATGGGTGCCATGCACTCTGTGATGATGGGTCTAAACTGGTAACATCTAAGCTGCTGGCCTCAATCTTGCTCCTTCACAGGGTTTGTACCAAGATCTCAGATAGAGTCTCTCGCATGCTCTGCTCTAGTCCCAGCTGGCCCTGTTTGCTCCTCACGCAGGCACAGGCAGGAGCAGATAAATTACTGCTGAATAAGATGTGACTGTAGTGGGGTTGTGCCTTGGCTTGCCTAGGATAGGTACCCCTTTAGCAAAGGATCCTTTGCATTGGGGCAACTCTGCCTGCTGGGGCTGGAACCCCAAGGCTTAAAGGCCTTAAATAATGGCCTCAGCACCCTCATTGTAGGCTTGCCAGACCCACATTTGGTCATTGGGAACGTGGTCGCTAAACAGGTTATAATGACAATCAGGTAGCCCCCTGGGAGTAGACACTGCTGGTGGCCAGTGAGAGGACTGTGTTGCAGCCTCCCCTGTGAGGCCTCCACAGCCAGCCACATCCTGCTGCTTAGTGCTGGGTTCTGGAACACCTCTCCCATTTGCTCCCAGCATTGCCTGGGCAGGTCCTTCTGGCCTCCACCTCTTGTGAATCGCCTGGTCCAGGCCCTGTCATTCCCAGTGTCTCTTGCCTGAGCATGGGGCCGGCTCCAGGCACTCCTGCAGTGGGGGATAAGAACCTCAGAACAAGTGGAGCCCACCAGCTCTTCCTGTTCCCTTCCCCCTCAACCCCACTGTCCTTCAGCTCCTCAGTAAGCATCTCCAGGTTCACACTTGCATCTCCTAGTCCTCCCCTTTGACTCCCATGTCAACACCTTAGAGAAACCCTCCCTAAGGGCCCCTCAGCTCTGTGGAGTCCCATGATGGTGCAGTTTCCTAGAGACCTCCTCTTAGTCTCACAGCAGCATGCCCCAGTCCTGTCCTCAATGTCTGGTGACCCTCTGAGGCCAAGCCCTTGGCAGCAGTGTGCTGTGATGGCTGCCGAGGCACGCAGTCCACCTGTGCATCTTACTGCATTTAGTCGGGTTGAGTTTTGTGTAGGTCTGCTCCCACAGGCCACTGCGGGGGCTGCTTTGTTTCCCTCTGGCACTGAAGAAGGTTCTGCCAGAGCCTCCTGATCCCCATGTGCTGGACCTTTGAGACATCGAGATGCCAGAACGGCCTCATGAGCTTGCCTTAGTAGCAGGCTGTAACTGGTTGCTGCAGATTGCTCCACAGTGCAGGTAGTCGTGCTGTGGGGGAGAAGGACTTTACAGCCAAGAGGAAAAGTGTTCCCTTTGTTCAAGCGTAAACCAGGGTCACCCTGGCACATAGGCCAGGTGCCTCTCCTAGTCACTGTCCCCTCAGATGTGTGGCTCCTACCTGGGATTTGCAGGCAACTCTGGTGTAGCAGGATTGGGAGGCCCATCCCTCGGCTCAGCCATGTGACAGTGGGCCTCGGCCAGCTCATTCCATCCCCCTGCATGGCTCAGCCCCAGCAATGGGATCTGTTGTCTTCACAGCTACTCAGCGTCTGCTTTAGGGAGCCACTGTAGTTGTTGACATGTGGCACACCAGGCTGCGGGTGTCTCCTGTCCACCCCCCTGCCCGGTGCTCGCTGAGCTTTGTGTTGTGTGGCTCCTGCCTCCCTCCTAGGAGAATCCCAACTTTGAGGAAAGGTGTTGGTCGTGGCAGGTGGGACACGTTGAGCCAGATGAGCTGAGAGACCCTGATGCTGCTGCCGCTAATGACTTCATCAGCGCAGCGCTGCCGTGGTGTCTCTGGGGCGACGGAAAGTGGGTCAGAACTCTCCAGGGGCCAGGGGTGGGTCAGGGAAATAAGCCTGTTCTTGGTTCCTGGGAAAACCACTGCAATTACAGGTGCCGTGTTCCCCTCCTCCCAGGAAGTGCCCCAGCCCCAGAACACCGAAGGGGCTGTCCCCAGGCAGGGAAGTTGGCAAAGAGAACTGGGTCAGGCCTAGCCGTGGATTCCAGGCTTCTCTGATCGACTGCGTTGGAAGGAGCTCTGATCCCTGTGTAGCTTTGGCTCATGTTTCATCTCCCACCACGTGGGCTTCCTATTCCAAAAGATTTTGTCTGTATAACAGGCTGTATTTGTTATTCATCAAAGGGCTATGGGTAGTGGTACAGAGAGGGCTGCTGCTGCTGCCCAGTTTCGTGATGGGGTAGATGGAGGAATGACTGTTCCCCTTTGGACACACTAGCCACAGGCTTTGGGCTCTCTGCTTACCTGGGCCACGGCTCAGTGCATGCTGGGGGGGCAAGACTGTGGGCCGTCTGCACTGCTCCCTTCTGGCTGAATCATTGAAGGCCTCAGGTGAGCTTTAGTGAGCTCTGGGGGCTGGGAGATAAATGTCTGAATCAGGATGAGACTCAGAATCCGGTCCCTGACCCGGGATCTCTCCTTGCAGCCGCAGATCAGTGCATAGCATTTTGATATCAGATCTGAGTTAATACCTATTCCTAGGCCTCCTGTCTGTCTTCCCCAACAGAGCTGGGACTTGGTGCAACAGACACAAAACTACCTGAGGCTGCTGCTGTCCATAGTTAGCAGGGATGGTGAGTCTGCGTCTTCCTGGCTCTCACACTGCGCTGGCTCCGGCTGTCCCCACCTCTTGACCTCCCCCTGTGTGTTGTGCTAGAATCATATAGCAGTGGCTTGCCCTGTGGGAAAGGGCTGCAAACTTGCTGGAATCCTGCAGGCTGGGGGATCTGCCTTCTGTGAAGTTTCTGTCAGCAAGAGAGCAATAGTGATCATGTCATGCACAGGTGCTATACTGGTCCCACTGGTCTTTAAGCTGTGCCTCCAGCCTTCAGTTCTAGTCAGGATGAGCCCCTCCCTGAGAGTCAGTCCCAGCTAGGGTGGCGGGGGAGGGGGTAACACACAAACCCGTGAGGTCTCTTGACCTGTGCCCTGGAGCCCACTCAGAGCTAAAACCGCCAACTCCTCAGCATCAGTTAGGACCTGTGTGGGCCTTCCTAACCAACAAGGCCGAGAGCATCCCGAGAGCCGTCAGCCTTCTGGTGGCAGCCATTCCTGTGGAGCTCCTGTAAAAGCCAGAGGTCACACGGGTCCATTGATAGCGAGCACCTGCCTGTGACCTCACAGTCTGGGAGGTCATATGCCTGCCCCCAAAGCTGATAGCACTGTCCTTACAGGGGTCCTGAAGTGTCAGAGTGGAGCATTCTCTGAGTCCCAAGTGTAGGGACTGCCCATGCTGAGGGGATGCTGGCCAGAGACACTAAAAGATCTCAAGGTTTCTCTTCTCCCAAGGTGCTTGCAGCGTTCCCCTGTGCAGTACTGGGCAGGGCTGGGTCATAGGGGCTGGACTTCTGACCCCAGAGAATGAGGAAGGCCACAGGCAAGATGTCTGCCTGCCACACACCCCTTCTGGGGCAAGGCTGAGGAGACCCATGGGGAGTGCAAGGGAAAGGGGTCTGGGAGTAATGCTTTGCCCCTCACTGGCCTTGTCTGGTTTCCTTCTGGGTGTCCTGCACACTGGCAAGCAGACGACAGCGGGCTGCTGGTGCACTGTATCTCTGGCTGGGACCGCACCCCACTGTTCATCTCCCTCTTGCGACTCTCCCTGTGGGCTGTGAGTATAGCTGGGCTGGGCCCTGGGGGAGGGAGCCCTTGGGCTGCTGCCAAGCTCCGCCCCAAAGCCCGGTGTTATGTACAGAACAGAAAAAGTCTTGGCGTGACGGAGCAGTGGTTCACACCGTTCTCAGGGTGCTGATTGGCCTGTGCAGCTGTGAAACATGTGGTGGGGCTTCTGGTCGGGGAGGCTACTTTGCTATCCCATCCATCTGTGGTCTGTTCCAGGACGGGCTCATCCATACGTCGCTGAAGCCTGCTGAGATCCTCTACCTCACTGTGGCCTACGACTGGTTCCTCTTTGGGTGAGCCTGCAGGGATGTCCAGGCTTGGGGTGTGATTGATGTGGCTCTTGGGGCGGGTGTCAGAAATGAGGACAGTCCCGCACCCTGGAAAGGACTGCATGTGCGGCCTGCTGCCTTTGACCCCACCCTCCTCTTTGCAGGCACATGTTGGTAGATCGGCTCAGCAAGGGGGAGGAGGTGAGTCCTGCACATGGCTGGTGTGAGGGGCGGGGCAACCATTGTCTGGGGACCTTGCCTGTAGGTCCTGTGTGGGGCAGCATGCTTGCCCACACGACCATGCTGGCCGGTCCTGGACTGCCTGCTCCCTTCATGTGTCCTTCCCCCTCACCTTTCTGCTTTTGGGCCTCCCTGTTTGCTGCACTCAGCTCTGGAGGTGGTTTGCAAGTCATTCTGGTATCCCCCATACTAATAGCGCAGATACTGTTCCCCACCCCTAGCCCTTCAGTCCTAGGTGCTCCTGTCTGCCAGGCTGCCTCCAGGCCCTGCCCACTTGGATGCTTCTGGTGGCATTTTCCACGCTGCCTACTTTTGACCTTGAGTCTCTTGCCTGCTTCCTCTCTCATTCAGCCAGGGCCCAGGTTCTCACTCTCTTGCATACCCTGCCCCCACCCATCTTCCCAAAACATCTTTCTCCCCTGCCTGGTGCCTTATCTCGCACCACCTTGTTTGTCCCCCTCTTCCCAATCCCCTCTTCTGAGCACTTATCGCATCTACCAGGGTGCCTAAGCCTGCTCCACAGAGGCCTCCGCACACTGTTGCCAATGCCTTGAAATCTCTGCTAAAGCCTCTTTGTAGTCTCTCGTTTGGGGACATTTCCAGGACATTCTGCCCTTTATGCTTCTCCCCCCTCCCTCACCCCAGCAGACCGCGTCTGCCTTCAGAGTCGCAGGGCGATCATGGGGCCAAGTTCAACCCCCTGAGCTCCCCACATAAGTGAGATGGAGGGTCTCAGCTGCAGGGCTGGTTTTCCTCTCATCCTCACTGCGCCACTAATGCTTTGAAGAGAAACCAAAGAGGCCAGGCCCATTGAACAACTCTGACCCCTCCCCCACCTTTGAGGTTGGCAGAACACATTAGCATATTAGAGACTGAAATGAACCGGCTGTGGTGGGAACACCTGTGTAATTTTACGTAACAGTATTTCCATGCCAGCCTGTCCTGGGCAACCCCTGTTTTCTGGAGAAGCTTTAGGGGGCCTGGGGAACACCATCTGGGCCTTTCTCTTGGATGATGGCTGCGTGAACCATGCCTTTAGGGGCCCTGGGGAGGCTCCTGGGGCCCGACATAGGGCTGTCAGGGAGAAGGTGGGAAGTGGGACTAAGCTCAGACTCAGGCACTGTACCCCCAGCTCCCATGCTCTCCTGCCACCCTGCTCGTGGGTGCCCCCAGAACCCCTTTCCCTTTTGGTGTGCTCCTGCTGCAGGTGCTAATCTACCTGTCCTTCCCTGCTAGCCTCTCCCTGGGGCTCCTAGAGGAATGTGAGAATGTGGGCAGCTCTTAAGAGACTTGGCAAGGCCACTGGCCACTCTGCTGCATTTCCTAGGGAGCAACAAGGCCCAGTGCACCTGCCCATGCCTTGCTCAACCCCCTCTGCCACCCACGGGCTTTGTAGAGCAGACTGTGACTCCAGTCCCCCAAAACAGGGCTAATGTCCTCCCAGGGAGCTGGACACTCTGCCCCTCTCCCCTGGAGAGAGCTGTCTATTCATTAGGACCCACGTCTTGGTCTCTTCCTCAGATTTTCTTCTTCTGCTTCAATTTTTTGAAGCATATCACCTCCGAGGAGTTCTCTGTTCTGAAGACTCCGAGGTAAGAGAGCCTGCTCCTCCCCTGCCAGCCAAGGCTTCTGAGGACTGCCTCCTGGCAGGCAGGGCTTCCCTCACTGTCCAGGCTCCCTGGTGAGTGGCAGGGAGGGCTTTGGGGTGAGTGCTTTGCTCTGTAGTGGCTTCTAAGACCCTTGTAAAAGTCGGATCTTGACTGAGTTTGTTTGCTTTCATGGTCCAAGCTCTTCGTGTGCTGGGCTGGACTTAGACCCTGAGATCTGAGCTGACACGGGGCACACAGGGGTGGGTTCCAGAAGAGGGATTTTCATTTCATGGTAATGTTTAGGCTGGGCCTGTCTCTAGGGGTTGCTGTCACATCAGAGCTGCCTTCTGTGATGGGGAGGGGTGAGGGGTGGGGACAGAGGACATGAAGAGATGCAGTCAGACCTGGAATTGAGTGTCCTGGGTCCTGCCAACAGAAGGAAGAGTTTGCCGACCCGGGAGGCAGGCTTCACGCTGGAAGACATCTGCATGCTCAGTAAGTCCTGGCCCAGCAGGCCTTTCTCCCTCAGGTGGGCCTGTGTTTTCTAGAAGCTGCTGCTCCCAGCTCTGTGGATGGGTATGGGCTGACTAACACAACCAACTTATTTCAGGATGCAAAGACCGCGGCAGCACCACCAGCCTTGGCAGTGACTTCTCACTGGTCCTGGAGAGCTCCCCAGGAGCAGCTGGCAGCTTTACCTACGAGGCTGTGGAGCTGGGCCCAGCAGGAGCACCAACTCAGGCAGCTTGGTGAGCAGCCAGCTGTGCCCAGGAAGCCGGGCTGGAGCCCCAGGGAATAAAGGAGAACGCAGCTGCACGCCTGCTGTCTGTGCCAGGCTTGTTGGTTAACTATCTGGTCAGTGATGGGGCCACTGCCCAAGATGACCCAGGGCATTAAGGGCCGTTCCTGTGGAGAAGGAAGCAGCACTTGGGATGCTGGCTACTGGGCAGGCATGAGAGGTGGGGTTGCTCCCTCCGAGGAATAGCCGTGGTTCAGGTCTTGACAGCCCTTTGTGCAGGTGGAGTGGCATTTACTGAACTGTGGTTAAGTACCAGTTGCTGCTGCACACTCAGCCAGTAGGCCAGTGTGGGTGGATATCCCACCCACATGTTCATGGAGAGCCCATGGCCGCAGACCTGAGGGGTGCGAGGGTGTCCTGTTCCTAAGAGTTGCCTTCACATGGCCTGCAGCCCCTGCCCTTTGCCCTACAGGAGGAAGAGCCACTCATCTTCCCCACAGAGTGTCCTCTGGAGCCGCCCACTGCCCTCAGATGACCGCCTGCCCTCCCACCAGGGGCTACTCGAAGCCAGGTCCTCCAGCTCTTCATCCTCCAACCACTCTGACAACTTTTTCAGGATGGGTAGCAGTCCCCTAGAGGTCCCCAAACCCAGGTGAGGAGCCCAAAACCCTTCCCCCCAAGCAGGCCACCAAGCTAGTGTGTCAGGCAGTAAGGTCTACCTAGGAGACTTTGTTTCCAGGAGGCTGGCATGGACAAGTCTGTGAGGTTGCTGTTGGAGAAGGGGCTGGTGTTTGGGCACAAAACAAGGGCAGCATCCAGGAGCTGCTCTGGGAAGTGGTTGTGATGTGATTGATGGGTGGCCTCCACCTGTCATTTGGCAGATCCTGGTTCCCTGTGACCCTCATGCTGACAGGTGGCTGTGATGGGTTGTTATGAGGCCCTTCTTTCTGGGGGCAAATGCTGGGGCAATAAGAAGAACCAAATGACAGAGTTGGGCCAGATGTATGTGTGGTCAGGGGAGGAACAAGGGGTGATGCCACTCCTGGCAGAGGAATGACTGGTAAGACGGCTGCACCCACCTGTGGCTACAGTAAGTTTCAGGTAAGATGAAAGCTTAGAACCCCAGGATGACCTGCTCCCTGGGAGCAGGATTTTCAAATGACAGCATTTCATTACCACTTGGTCCCATTTCATGCCTTCAAGGGAGGGGTCCTATGAATTGCTTTTTTAAATTTGAGAAGAGTTGCAGAGAGGGAGAGCTGGAAATCTTCCATAGCTGTTTCACTCCCAGATGTCGGCAACTACTGAAGCCAGGCCAGAGCCAAAATCCAAATCTGGGAGCTTCTTCAGGTCTCCTGTGAAAGTATAGAGGCACAGGCACTTGGGCCACCCTCTGCTCCTCTTCCCCCGCACATCAGCAGGGACCTGGCTTGAAAATGGAGCAGCCAGGGCACAAACCAGCACCCGTGTGGTATCCTGCCGCCCAATTCCAGCTCTGCTGCTTTCTCAAATGTGAGAACATTGAGCAGTTAGTAAGGGGACAGGTAGGCAGGCATCAGAGAGCCTTCCTAGCCTCTGAGAAAAAAGAATCCTTTTGCAGAGGTGCATGTCCACACCACATTCCAGGCCCTCTGTGCTGTCACAAACCCCTGTGACGTGTTCTCTCCAGGCCACTGCAGGCATGAGTTGTATGGAGCCCTCCTCCCATCACCCTTCCTTAGGTCTTCACCATGTAAAGACAGGTAACTCAGGAAGGGGGAGGACTGTCGTCCTCACAAAAGGGAGCTTGGGACATTAGTCACTATGCAGAGGGCTCCTTTGTGTGCTCACCCCCTGGTGCTCCCCCCGGTCAGCCCTTTGGATCAGGAACTTGTGTCTGTCAGTGCCATAGCAGAGGCTGAGAATTACCATGAGTCAGACCCCATGGGAGCTTGGTGCCAGGCAGCCAGCTCCCCTGCCTGGCGTATGCCCTGCTGCCCTGACCCCTGTCCTCAGCTGCTGCATTCGCCATGGCACCCTCGCTGTTGTGAGCTATGGGTCCACTTGCCATTCCTGCCTCTTTTTGCAGCCTGGGCAGTTGCTGGTCATCTGTGCCCTGGAGTGGACCTATTAAGTGCTGGGTGCTTTCGTGCTGAGGCTGCGCAGTGCTCTCAGCCCTTTCCCCAGTCTGAGGGCCCTTCACCCACCCTTCCTGCCACAGGATCTCACTCTGCAGTCCTGTGCTGGTGCCCTCCACCCAACAGGATAGCTGCCCCATTTAGGCTGATCCAGCATGGCTACCTAGGTGCTGCCAAGAGGCTGAAGGCTTGAGCCTCAGTCCAGCATGCAAGTGTGTGTGAACAGCCACCATAAGGTGCCGGGTGTGGGGGTGTCTGCTGGGCCCAGGTGACGACTCTCAGCTGCATGCCTGTTTGCCAGAGATTTTGAATGACTTTATGATTCAAGTTTGGAGCATTCTAATTATGTTTCCATTAGCATTAAAATTAATTTAGTCTCTTTTATCTTGTATTGCCTGAGGGAGTCTGTCTTCAGCTTCCCTACCTCTTAGGTAACAGTGGCCAGGCAGGGCTGTCATGCCATAGGAGTGGCTGGAGGAAGCAGCCTGTAGCACAGCCATCCGACCCTGGGACCCCCTCATGGGACCTCTCAGCTGCATTCTGCAGGCCTGATTCTTGGGGAGCAGGACTCCCCAACCCCACGAGAGTCATCCATGAGGCTTTGTTGGCAAGCCCAAGCTGCATCCTCAGTGCGAGGCTGGTGGTTTCTGAGTGTTATCAGGCACCACAGCACTAACAGCAGCCTGAGATGGTGCCAGAAATTAATGGCTGTGGGATACCAGCTCTTGTGCACATGTCAGAGAGTTGTGTGGGGCCTTGGTCTCTGGTGCCAGCTCGGGTTTTGCAGGATGAGGGTGTTTCTAGCAGAGTCTGGAACCAGCGGCTGATGGGGAAACCCAGCTTGGAGCAGGCTGACCAGAGTATGGACGCACAAGAGTCCCCCCACCCCCTGCTGCTGGGACTTGAGTTGATGCCCATGTGGATGGTCACTGTCGTAGGCTTTGGCTTCACCCACTACACCATAGTGCCGGCCCCACCTTTTATCTTTTCTTCCTTTTTTTTTTCCCCTCAAGATTTGTTTGTTATGGTTTGAAACTACATGCACTTATTTATGCTACCACGGGCCCTGCAGTTGCCAGAGCTGAGCTAGTCAGAAGCCAGGAGCCTGGAGCTTCAGGGTCTCCCATATGAGTGCAGGGCTCCAAGTACTTGGGTCATTCTACTTCTTTCCCAGGCACATCAGCAGGGAGCTGAGTGGAAAGTGGAGTAGCCAGGACTCAAACCGGCACCCGTATGGGATGCCAGCACTGCAGACAGAGTCTTAATTTGGTATACCAAGGTACCAGCCCTCCACCATTTTTCTTTCAGTGGATAGTCTGGTTTCAGTCTGAGCACCTTTTTTTTAACTGAAGATTTACTTATACAAAAGTCTAGGTGACATCTGCTGGTTTCCTCCCCAAATGGCCACAACAACAGGAGCTGGGCCAGGCTGAAATCAGGAACCAGGAACTCCATCCTCATTTCCCACATAGGTGGCAGGAGCCCAAGCACTTGGCCATCCTCCACTGCATTCCTAGATGAATTGGGGAATTGGATCAGAAAATGCAGGAGCCACAACTTACACTGACCCAGCGCCCGCTGCACCACAGTGCCATGCTCCTGGGTCCCTTTTTCTCCCTTTTGTTTTGTTCCTGCCCAGTTAGAATCCCTGCACCCCTATCAAGAGGAAATGTCAGTGTGTGATTGACTGAAGTGACCTTTGGTCAGACCTAGAC
The DNA here is from genome assembly GCF_030435755.1 of Ochotona princeps. Taxonomy (NCBI): domain Eukaryota; kingdom Metazoa; phylum Chordata; class Mammalia; order Lagomorpha; family Ochotonidae; genus Ochotona; species Ochotona princeps. The sequence goes on along the minus strand of NC_080852.1, from coordinate 38,270,705 downwards.
TTCAGTCACAGCTTGGCCAGTCCTCACCCTGTCCTTGAGAAAGTCAATTCCCTTGAACTTCTGGCTTCTGCATTCCTTTTTACCTTGGGTGATGATCGTGGCCTCTGAAGTTAAGGTTTAAGGGATATGGTTAAGTTCCTGGCACATGGTAAACATGTCCTTTTCTTGTCTACTCATTGTTTTGTTGTGGTGCAACCCATTCCCATGAGGCCTTGGGCCTGTGTTGGGCACAAGGCAGCAAGGAACAGCCCTTCCAGTCACCCAGCCAAGCCCTTTTGTACCTGCCTAGGTCCAGCTTATTCTGCTTCTGTCAGGGTTCCTGTCCCGTCTTCCAGAAAGGACTAGCTTGAATGGGCCTGGTTTGAGTTGCTTAGCAAGTTGGGAGGGAAAGACTTAAGCTGCGAAGAGGTCTGGGCCCCTGGGTTGAGGGCAGAGGATCGCAAATCTTGGAAGCAGTGAACTGCTGGTGGGTGAGACTGGCAAGTGTGGCCTCAACCCTTCATGAGCACCTATCTCCTGGGCATAGCCTTGGCCTCTCTTCGTCCCAGCGACTACTCAGCCACCGTGCGGCCTGTTCTGGAACATAGGCCTTTGGAGGGGAAGAGTCCCTGGGAGTCTGTGGGTCACTCATAAACAGTACAGGGCCTGCAGAAGGTGGCTGTTCGCGTAGACCAGGAGTATACCACTCCTCTGCTGCCTCGGCCATGAGATCCTACCTGCACTGCTTGCCTGCCCTTTGGAAGCACTGGTCCTTAGCCTTCGTGGTTGGGGTTTGGACATGAGACACTGTCCAGGCTCTACATGATCTCTAGTTGGCCTCCTGCCATCTCCCCAGCACCAGCTGCACCTTGGCAAGCTGGTGCTGGCTGGGGTCCCATGGAGTCCTGGGCAAGCCTGGCTGGTTCTCACTGGAGGCTGTGAGGGACACCCTGCCTGAGCCAGTGTTTGCATCCAGATACCAGGAAGCCTTGTGCTGTTGGCACTAAGGGTTCCCTCAGGTCACAGACTGAGACATCTCGCGCCTGAGTAGCAGGAACTGTTCAGGGCAGCATTGGTACAGAAAGCCGGCTGCCTACCGGGGGCTCATGGTGGTTCTGTTGCAGGTCAACTTGACCGTGGCCCACTTACACTCACTGGCTGAGGCCTCAGGTGAGGCTACTGCTTCCTTGTCCTGGCTGGGAGGCAGGTGTAACTCAGAGCCACTAGAGTCAGTCTAGGGTAGCAACTGAGTGGGCCAGGGCACCTGAGCATCGTGCCCTGCTCCCCCGTATCTGCATTTAGGCTCTGTTTCTGGGTCCCCATGGGAGCACCTTCCACTGGTGAAACATTGAAATGCTGCCCCTCTGGAACCCAGGACATGAGGGGTTAACAAAAGGGACTTGCTTAGGGCTTGCCTGGCTGCTCCCCTCTGCTCCGGAGGGATGGCTGTAAGTGGGAAGGCTGTGAGAGCTGTGCGTCCCAGCAGTGCTCAGCTCCCCTTCCCCAGGGCTCCAGCTGCAGAGGGTTGATGGAGCGGTCGCATTGTTGGCATCGTTTGTCCCCTCCCTGTGGGCAAGGCCAGTGAGTTTACTGGGCTGATGCTCCTGAATACAAACGATGGCTCCTGGAAGGCACGGCATAGGGGAGAGACCTTGGGGCTGCTGTCCTTCCTGCAATCTGGGTCAGCACTCCCCACAGCCCACACGCCCATGTTCCCTCCTCTCCAATGGGACCTCAGTGAGCTGCATGCTGGGGCTTGTAGGTTTGTGCTCCCTGCCTCAGTGTCACAAAGCTTGGACTTGCTGTGTCAGTCCCAGGAGCAGACCCTCCCGGCCCTCTGCAGCTGCTGTTTGCATGCAGAGCACTGCCTCACAGCTGGGCGGCTCTGTGCTCTGCTCCTGGGTATGGCTTGCCCAGCTTTCTGCACCTATGCAGAAATGCTTGCCTGGCAGGTGCTGCAGTCTGCCCTTGGCCATGGCTTGGGGCCGCCCGCTCGCTCCCTGTCAGGCGTGTGACTCATTGTGCATGGTCTCCCCTCTCTCCTCTCTGCCCCAGATCAGTGGACCACCCCCTGCCCGGATCCTCTCTCTCCACAGACTTTGGCAGCTGGCAGATGGTCACGGGCTGTGGCAGTATTCAGGAACGGGCTGTCCTGCACACAGACTCCTCCCTGCCTTTCAGCTTCCCGGATGAGCTCCCTAACAGTTGTCTGTAAGTGTCTGACTTCATGAGGCAGGATGCTCCCCTGCCCTTCCCAGCTCTAGGCGGCAGGGGAGCTGCTCAGGAGTGAGGCAGAGGCTGGGCCAGGGGAGCTGGCCTCACATCCTTGCTTCCCCCCACCCCCCCAATTGATGGAAGAGACTGGTGGCCTGCTGGGGAAGTATGTTGAGGCTGCCTGCAAAATCTGCAGAATGCTGCTTATGTGCTGCGGGAAAGCTGACTGGACTGCAGCTAGAGCACATTCTGCTTCTACCCACAGCTCTGCCGGCATGAGAAGCCTCTAAAAGCAGCCTAGTGAGGTCGTGAAGGCAGGTGTGGGGAGCCAACGCCAGAATGGTGCTGGGTCAGCCCATCTGTGCTCCCAGGCAGAATAGGCATGACTGGCCCTGCCTCACCCCCACCTCCTGCTTCTGCCTCTAGGCAGCAAAGAGTTGAAAGAGATACTAGACCCATAGCCTGGGAGACTCTCTCCGAGGCTTCTAGTTCTTGGAGTGTACCGCCTGACAGAGCAGCTGCTGCTGCCAGGGGAGCTGCCTGCCTCCTGCCTGCTTTGTTGCTCCCTGCTCATCAGGCAGAGGGAAGCCTCCGGGGCCTGCAGATCCAGCCTGCTGTTGTGGCTTCCTCCAGGGAGACTTCCCCAGCGTGACCAGAGGCCAGGTGCTATGGCCAGCGGGGAGGAAGAGAGCCCCTGGGAGCCACTGAGGGCATCCTTGAATGGCATTCACAGGTTCTGACTCTGCAGCTTGGCAGTCGCTGAGGGCCCAGCTGAGTCTCTGGGCCAGAAACCGGATTGTAGATTGTTGTAAAACCTGTGACTCTTGTAGTAACTTCCTGCTTCCCACAAGTGTGCCTAAAAGCTATTGGTAAAGGAATCCCGAATGCCCCCATCACTTCCTGAAGGGTGTACACACATACACACACGTGTGTGTGCATTAGTTTGGAGACCACAGCTGACCAGAACCTCCTGAGGCTCCAGCTGTGCTCAGAGCTCCTAAGCACACACCTGTGCTGGGCGGTTCCTGGGAGAGAGCTGTATGCTAGAGGTGTGAAGGTCGTGGAGGGGTTAGAGAGGCCAGGCTCCACTGCAGGTGAGGGACTCAGCTGTGAGCCTGCCCTGACACAGGACACTTGTTTTCTTTCTTGGTCTGTGCTCTGTCTCCCAGAGCTGGGGATCATGAGAATGCATTTGGATTGGAATGTCAGCCACTAGCACTTGTCTGCCCACGGGGCATAGGAGGAGCTGTATGAAACCCCCACATTCCCACAGATTGCAGCGGGAGTCAGGCATCCCGGGGAGCTGGCCTCGGCTCTTTCTGAGCACTTGTAAAGGAGCTGTTAGCCTCTCCTAGACCTCAGAGCCTGCGGTTCCTCTGCCTGTCTCATGTCACACCCACCATTTGACCTCCCTCAAGGCTCGAGGCCCCACACTCTGGGCAGTGGATGCTGAAACTTGGGGGAGTACGGTCTGTCAAGCCCAGGGAGGCCTCCGGAGGAAGTCAGGGCTTTGGCTGCCCTTACTGGTTAGGTAGGTGGGAGTATGAGGGCATGTGCTGTGGAGCTCTGTGACCCTTGATATAGCTAGTACCTTGGGGCTCTTGCATGGCAGGAGGCCTCCTGTGGAATCCATGCTCGGGAGAGCTGAGTATGCGTACCTGTTCCCTTGTCATACATGTGGAGACCCAAAGGGAGAAAGAAGACAGGATCAGAACACAGGTGCTGGCAGGTGACCCTGTGATCCCCAAGCCTGAAGGTACAGGCCCCATCCTTTGTGGGGAGGTGTCAGCAGGGCACCCTGGCCTTGCAGACACAGCACTCCCTCTTGCCAAGAGGTGTCAGATTCTGGCATTGAGCTGAGAAGACATATCTGTCAGACCTGGGCCTCCACCTGTCCCTGTTGAGAGGAGGAAGCTATACCTGCAAGTGCCCAGCGTCTCCTTGCTGTCTCCTGGTGGAATCAAATCATTCCCCCAGTCACACCTGCTGCTGCTGCTGCTGCTGTGGATGAGCACAGGTCCTGAGGACTGACAGCAGTGCTGTCAGAGAACTGGCCAGAACTCCCAGGCAGTGCATGGGGCTGAGAGTGCTGGGGTCAGGGTGACGTATTTCCTCATTCTCTCCCTCCCCGCAGGCTTGCAGCCCTCAACAGTCGGGAGAGCCGGCTGCAGGAGGTGCGCTCTGCTTTCTTGGCCGCGTACAGCAGCACGGTGGGGCTTCGCACAGCAGCCCCCAGTCCTTCAGGTGCCATTGGGGGCCTGCTGGAGCAGTTTGCTCGTGGAGTCGGTCTGCGGAGCGCCAGCAGCAGCACCCTGTGAGGCAGTGAGCCCAGCACAGCTTCCTGCTGCTCTCAGCTGAGCCCTTCCTGGAATCAAAGCCATGCCTGGCCTGGGGGTCCCTCCCCTGTTCACACACACAGCAGCCCCAAGCTGAGCAGGCCAAGGCCAAGGGATGCATCCCCTGCCCAGTGGTGCTGGCCACCTGCTCCTCACTGCCTCCCGCCCACTGTGTCTTGGTTTGGGTCCTTGCAGGGGAGGTGACTTCATGTAGGACTCGTTCCAACTTTCTGGTTTCCTGGGAGGGAGGGGTCACTTGCACTGAAACAAGGCTGTTTGGATACCAATCACACAATAAAGTCAAATTTGTTTTTGAACAGCAGCTTGTGTACTCCTCTGATTGCTGTCTGGGGAAGGGGCTCGTGGCCTGTTGATGGGATGTGTGTAGGTGAGACCAGAAGAGAACGGGGTGTGTGACAGTGGACCCTTCCCCCAGAAAAGGGGACATGGACTGCTGATGGGGTGGAAACAGGTGCCCAGGGCTGCCTGAATAGAGCCTGTGGTTGCTGGGGCTTTGGTCTTTGCCTGGTTCAGAATGGGAAGGGGTCCTGCAGTCAGCTCGGCTCCAGTCCTGGGACAGCTGTGGAGGAGGAGGGTCTCAAAGACCACTGCTCTTCACTGTGGCCTGGAAAAGGTGGTCAAGAATATCCACGTTTCCAAAGACCTGGAAGAGGATTCAACCCAGCACAACAGCCTAGTAGCTAAATCTTTGCCTTGCATGTGCTAGGATCCCATATGGACACCTTCATGGGTCGGCTGCTCCACCCTCTTTCCAGCTTCCTGCCTGTGGCTTAGGAAAGCAGTCAAGGACAGCCCAAAGCCTTGGGACCCTGCGCCCACATGGAAGACTGGGAAGAAGCTCCTGGCTCCTGGCTTTGGATCGACTGAGCTATGGCCATTGTAGCCACTTGGACAGTGAAACAGTGGATGAAAAATCTCTGTCCTCTGTCTGTAAATCTTTCTAGTTAAAAATAGGGGCCCAGCGGTGTGGCCTAGTGGCTAAACTCACCTTGAAAGCGCCGGGTTCCCGTATGGGCACCGGTTCTAATCCTGGCAGCTCCACTTCCCATCCAGCTCCCTGCTTGTGGCCTGGGAAACAGTCGAGGACAGCCCAATGCTTTGGGACCCTGCACCCGCGTGGGAGAACTGGAGGAAGTTCCTGGCTCCTGGCTCTGGATTGGTACAGCACCGGCCGTTGCTGTCACTTGGAGAGTGAATCATCGTATGGAAGATCTTCCTCTCTGTCTCTCCTCCTCTCTGTATATCTGACTTTGTAAAAAAGTAAATAAATCTTTAAAATAAATAAATAGATAGATAGATCTGGTCCTGGTGCTGTAGCTTAATGGCTGAAGTCCTCTCCTGACATGTGCTGGGATCCCATATGGGTTTTGATTCATATTCTGGTTGCTCCACTTTCCATCCAGCTTCCTACTTGTGGCCTGGGAAAGCAGTCAAGGATGGCCCATAGCCTTGGGACCCTGCAGCTGCATGGGAGACCCAGAAGAAGCTCCTGGCTCCTGGCTTCGGATCAGCTGAGTTCTGGCTGTTGCAGCCACTTGGGGAGTGACCCAGTGGGCGGGAGATCTTTGTCTCTCCTCCTCTATGTTTATCTGCCTTTCCAATAAGAAATAAGTGTCTTTTTAAAAATAATAAATAGATCTTTAAATAAATAAATCTTTAAAAATAAAATATCCTTTGCTGGCCTGACCCTGTAAGACAGTTTGAATGCCCAGAGGATGTAATGCTATTGAACAGCTGGGAAGTGCTTGCTGTGTGCTAAGATCCCATGGGTTGTCTGCCCCAGCCAGCTGCTAGTGTGGCCTGTCGATGGGAATGAGCACAGGGGTGTTGAGTCATTTGTCCAAGGTCATAACCCTTACCAACAAATGTAACTTTTTTTCATGACCCAGACAGGCACTAGCAGGCAAGGGGAGATGCCTTATGGTGGGAGCGACTTGGAGGCAACCAGCTAGCACCCACCGGATGCCCAAGTGCTTCAGCACCGCGGACAGCTCAGGGTGGGGGCTTGGGTTAGCTTGCCCTGCCCCTGCATTGCGCCTGGCGGGACTCCGGACTTTGAGAGGTGTGGGTTGGGGTGGCGGTTGGGGTCTGGGAAGGTTCCCGGCCAGCTCTGGGCTGCTCCAATGAAGCGGGGGCCGCCCGCAGGGCCAGGCGGTGCTGTGCTGCCATCTGGAGCCACTGCCGCTGGTGGCCACAGCCAGGGCGCGAGCGGCGGGAGCGCACGCAAGGCTGGAGGGAGCGCCACCGCCGCCGCCGCCGCACATGGGCCGGCCCCACGGACGCCGCCCCTAGCCGGTCTCCGGGGCAGTTTCCCTCGGCTCCGGCTGCCAGACCAGCCATGTCTCTCGGCGGAGCCTCCGAGCGCAGCGTCCCGGCCACTAAGATTGAGATCACCGTGTCCTGCAGGTGAATGGGCCGTGTTGGGGAGGTTCCTGCACCGGCACTGCCTCAACCCCAGCCGGCTCGGGGCTCAGCTCTGCGCGGGCAGGGGTTGCAACTCTGGGTGGGGAGAGGCCTCAAGGACCGAGAATCGCGGGTGAAGATGGGTGGGGGGGGGCTGAGGACGGGTTTCCTGAGCAGCCCCACCCCTCAAAGGGGCTCAGGGTGAGGTGGGAGTAGTCTAAGGGTGCATTAAACCGGGCCCAGGGGAATAAATTAAGGGCGACCCCACTCCCGGACGCGCCTGCGTCCAGCCTACAGAGTCGGGGTCCCCAGCGTCACCCGTGGGGGCGACGAGAAGGGGGGGGCTGCAAGGTGTCTCTTGCTTTCGCCTAGGAATCTGCTGGACCTCGATACCTTCTCCAAGTCCGACCCCAGTAGGAGACTGCAGCGCAGGGAGGGGGGGCCTGGTTCTGGGGGTGGGCAGGGGCAGCAAGGGACGGCACTATCCGACGCCTCCCTACTGCCCCACCTCCCCGCAGTGGCCGTGCTGTACACGCAGAGCCGAGCCAGCCAGGAGTGGCGGGAGGTGAGACCCAAAGCCCCTAGCCGCCAAGGCTCATGCCCGCACCCAAAAAACCCCTTACAACACCTAGTGCCCCTTGCTGACCTCCCAACGCCCGCTGCCCATCACAGTTTGGCCGGACTGAGGTGATTGACAACACGCTGAACCCGGACTTCGTGCGCAAATTTGTCCTGGATTATTTCTTCGAAGAGAAGCAGAATCTGCGCTTCGACGTGTGAGGCCCCGCCCTCAACCCAACCCGCCCCTCCCCCGGCCTGGCCCTACCCTCCCCAGCACCACCACCTCCCCACGTCTGAACCCCACCCCACCCCACCTCGATCCCTGACACCCGCACCCTTCCCAGGTACAATGTGGACTCCAAGACCAACATCTCCAAGCCGGTGAGCGGGTATCCAGTGGGTGAGGCTGGGGAGCGCCCAGATCCCCTCTAGCCCCTCCTTGCCCCATGCCCCAAACCCTACCTTGCCTACTCCCCTTCCTCACTGCTCCTCTTCCTTCCCTGCGGCTGCTGGCACCTGCAGAAGGTAAGGCTTGCAGTGGGTAGAAGAGAGGAAAGGGGTGGCAGCAGGAGGTAGAGACCCTGCCTAGCCACCGCACTCAAGCCCAAGTCAGGGGCTGACTTTGCCCTTACTACTCGGTCAGTGGTCAGGGACAACAGCGTCCCTCGAACCTCACTGTCCCCCTCCTATGTGATCCCGCACAGGACTTCCTGGGACAAGCATTCCTGGCCCTGGGAGAGGTGATCGGAGGCCAGGGCAGCCGTGTGGAGCGACCCCTCACGTGAGCTGGGGGGAGGACTTCCCCATAGGTTCCCTCCTCCTCCTTCCTGTTTTGGGCGGCTCTGGGCCAGCTGGGCGTCACCTGCACTGTCTGAGGCTTCCCTGGCCAGAGTTCCATGGGTGTTGGGCCTGCAGTTCAGCCCTGCCTCTCTGTCTCTGAGGCTGTCACCCCAGGGTCCACTGAAAGCTTCCCTGGACCAGGTCAGCCCCTCAGGGATTGGCCCTGATGTTCATGGATCTAAGGTGTCACTGTGTGCTCTGGTGGGGGGTGGCGGTGGAGTGCAGAGCAACTCACCTGGGGAACAGCCCCCCACCCACACACCCCTGTCAGAAGACGCCAGCCAGGTGCCATGGGAAGACAGGCAGATCCTGCAGGTGCCAGGTAGGTAGAGGTATGTACTTGGGGTGGAGGGGACCTCCCCAACAGATAACGGAAGCTGGCATCTGGACGAGGTGATGGAGTGGTCTCATGGGGAAGAAACTTCCAAACTTGCTGGTGTGATCGCAGAGTGGAGAACAGGTTCTGAGAACAGAGAAGGCAGGTGTGACCAAAGCCCCTGAGAGGGCCTGGAGATCCTGGTCAGCACCTTGGAGCTGCTGAGAGGAGAGGCCCTGGAGGGCTTGGGCTGGGACCGTGCCAACACTGGGCAGGGGACAAGCCCCGGGTGCCCCAGGTGGTGGCAGCAGGGAACCAGAAGTGGGCCAATCCTAGATGTGTGCTTCTTGGCATTTTTTTTTTAATTTATTTGAGAAGCGTCAGTGCCCATCTGCTGGTTAACTCCTCCAATGCCCTCAGTGTGCAGCTGCCGGACACAGGGTGCCCCCATGGGGCTGACATCACTGCTGTCTCCCTCCCGGGCCTACACTGGGCAGGGCTATGTCCAGGAATACCAGTATCAGCTGGGGGCATTCGCACCTGCAGAGCTGAGCACTTGCCCCAAATTCTGGATGTGTGTTGACGATAATGCCAATAGGTTCCTGACAGATGGGATATAGGGTAAAGCAGAGCAGGGTCAAGGGTGGTGGCAAAGCCTGATTTGAAAAAAAAAGGAAAAAGGATGAGGTTTGAAGGGAGCAGGTCAGGGCAGGATTTGGTCTGATGAACTTTGTCACATGATAGGTTCCCGACTCCCATGGGCAGGTCCTGGCTGGGTTTCCCAGCCCCTGGTTCCAGCCCCAAGTGGCCCTATCTGCTGTAGGTGTGTGGAAAGGGACCCAGAGGATGGGAGCTCTGTCTCTCTTTCTCTCCCTCTTGAATAAATAGATGCTGTTTTAAAAGAAGGAGAGAGTGGCAAGTTTGCCACATACTGTGAGACTCACATACGATGAGCTCTGGAAATTGACTGCTGGGATTAGCAGGCAGGAACTCCTGGAACTCAGCTACGGAACAGCTGAGTACATGCAAAGCCGGGTGCCCTGCGCAGGGGTGGGGATGGGGAGAGAAAGGCAGGCTCTGGTCCCGGGAGAGGCAGAAAGGCCTGGCAGTGGTGAGGCATGATCTGGGCTGTGCACTGGCCCACCACGTAGGGATGAGCACCTACCTCTTCGAGGCTGGGCTAAGTCTGCCCTGTGGTTGTGCTAGCTTCTGTGCGTGTTAAGCCACCTGGCGCAGGACAGGTCAGCAAAGCTGGATCTCACTGGGGTTATGCTGCTGTCCACATGCCATTATGGTGTGCAACACAGGCCCAAGGAAGCCAAGAGGAAGGGACAGGTTGCAAAATTCACAGTGAGCTAGAGCCAGGGTTGGCACTGACCGTGCAGGGTGCGGTGTCTGTTTGTGGGCCATCACAGATTGGATGAGTCAAAGGCAGGACGAGTGCCTCGTTTTTTTTATGATTTATTTATTTTTCTTGGAAAGACAAATTTACAGAGAGAAGGAGACACAGAGAAAAAGATCATCCCTCTGCTGGTTTACTCCCCAATTGACTGCAACATTTATAACTGAGCCAACCTGAAGCCAGGAGACAGGAGCTTCTTCCAGGTCTCCCACACAGGCGCAGTGTCCCAAGGCTTTGGGCCATCCTCTACTACCTTCAAAGGCCATAAACAGGGAACTGGACAGGAAGTGGAACAGCCAGGACAGGAACCAGCATCCATATGGGGTGCCAGCAATTGAAGGTTGAGGATTAACCAACTGAGACTTTGTGCTAGCCCCAATCATATGGCATCTTGAACCAAGACAAAGCCCAGGGCTATCCCTTGTTTATATGCACATTAGCAGTGGTGGTCCCTATTGGTCACCTTTTAGCACATGTAAGTGCCCGTGCTGGGGTCAGGATAAAATAAAGCTTTTCTTGTCTTTAAAAATGTGTGTGTGATTAGCTGAATAGCAATATATAGCCATTCTAAGGTATATAGAACATGGTTAAATATAAACCAAAATTGAAATGTCCATGAGGAAGTCACAGGTTGTGGCTGAGAACATGCGTTTCTCTAGTAACATATTGGTTAATCAATACCATGTCAATTAATGCCATAATGTTGTAAATGGTTGTAAATATTATGTTGGGTTTTTTACTTGATTGGGATGATACTCTGTTGGTTCTACCTTCAGACCAGAGATGGTCTCACCAAGAAAACTTACCAAGACAATAAGATGCTGGACTTTATGATTGGTCAAAACCTCCAATGAAAGAATGTCAACTGAATTTGAACTATGGAAATGCAACAAGGTGGAGTAATCCACCGTGGGGGTGGGGGGAGGGTTTGGGGAGGGGTGGGGGGAATTCCAGTGCATAAAAACAAATGTGTCACATTATGCAATGAAATTAATAATAATAAAAAAATTGCACACACACACACACACAAAAAAAAAGAGTCTATGGAAATACAAGGAAAAAAAAAATGTGTGTGTGATTGATGTGAAAGGCAGAGTTACAGAGAAAGAGGGAGAGTGAGAGAAAGAAATTGTCATCCCTCCAATGATTCACTCTCCAGATGACAACAACAGTTGGGTCTGGGCCAGACAGGAGCCTAGAATTTTTTCCGGGTCTCCTGCATTGGGTAGAGGGGTCTAAGTATTTGAACCATCTTCCACTACTCTCCCAGGTGCATTAGCAGGGAACAGGATCTGAAGCAGAGTAGCTAGGACTCAAACTGGTACCCGTATGTGTGCTGGTGTTAAGGTGCTGACTTAACCTGCCATGCCACAGCACTGGCCCTTGTAGTTTTTCAATCACGCTTTTCATAGACATCGGAGACTTATCAGACATGACTTGACACTCTGGAACCTTCACCCTTGGGCTTGCTCTTCCCGCTCTCTCTGAGCAGTGTTTTCTGCTTCCAGGGGTGTGCCAGGAAAGAAGTGTGGAACCATACTGCTGACCGCAGAGGAGCTGAGCAACTGCCGGGTCAGTAGGAGCTGTGTGACAGACCAGGAGTGCCTACCCTTGCCTCCTCATGTGAGGGCTGCTGGTTGTGTAGGTCAGCAGCCTGGCCTCTCTGTCCCCAGGACATCGCCACCATGCAGCTCTGTGCAAACAAGCTGGACAAGAAGGACTTCTTTGGGAAATCAGACCCCTTCCTCGTATTCTACAGGAGCAACGAGGATGGCACGTGAGTTGTCGCCGTGGGAGGGCTTGGGCTGGGGTTCTCCCAGGAGATGGGGTCCTGGGACATTGTCTCTGTGAACTCGATCCTGCCTGTGCCCTCCTCACAGAGGCGGGTCCCAGTCCTCTCCCGTGCCTCCAGGTTCACCATCTGCCACAAGACAGAGGTGGTGAAGAACACACTGAATCCTGTGTGGCAGCCATTCAGCATCCCTGTGCGGGCCCTGTGTAACGGCGACTATGACAGGTCTGTCGGCACAAGCTGGGAAAAGAGGGAACCCCACCAGGACAGAGGGCTCCTATGGCCCAGGGTGATGGTGGGCACAACATGATTGTGTTAGGGTTAGGGGAGGCAGGGTTAGGGGAATGGAAGTGAGTGGGGGAGAGGCAGGTGGATAGCCAGGTGGATGGATAGATGGAGGAGTTAGTTGATGGATGGGTACCAAGTAGGTGGATCAGCTGGCCCAAAAAACTAATGAGTAGGAGGGAGACAGGTGGGTCAGTGGGAAAGCACAAGGATGTATTGGGCAGTACATTGGAGAATAAATGGATAGATGAGTAGATAAACATAGCAGACTTTATACAGTTCAGTGTTTGGATAGAAAAATGGACAGGCAAACAGATGCTTACATTAAATCTGCTCGAATGACTGGATGTATGCTTAAGTGATGGACAATAAGATGTACTCATGGGCATGTGAGTCAGTGGTTGGCTAGGTGGATGGAGGACAGGTGTGGGACTTGACACTGGCACACAAGATTTGAGCATGAGCACCGAGAACAAGGGCTGTGGACTCACAAGGTCTTTCTGTGCCAACTCCATCACCAGCTGCAGGACTACAGCCAGTAACTATAGCCAGTTACTTTTCTGGTATCTCTACTTCCTTGTCCAAAGATAAGAATGACGGTACTTTGTTGGGTTATTACACTAAATCTGGACTTAGAACACTGCCTGGAATACAGGAAGGTTCTGCTAGTGTTCGGATAGGAATAGTGGTCCTTAGGCATGCTGGTGAGCAGTGGTGCTGGATGGTGGGGTCCACACACAGGCCAATGAATGAGCAGATGGATCACGGGTGGGCTGAGATGAGTGAGTTGAGAAGAGGACCACTGGGTAGATGGGAAGCTGACCTAAGGTATAATTAAGTGGGGGATTGGGGAGCTGTCTTGAGGATGTATCCTACACAGCCAGCCTATGTTTATCTCTTGCTTTTCAGAACAGTGAAGATTGATGTGTATGACTGGGACCGGGATGGAAGGTACAACTGGCTCACCCAGACAGCTCCTTCCTATATGCGCTACCCTCCCAGAACAGCCTGGGAGGCGTGGAGGGGCACACCAGATACCAAAGCCTGGGGCCCAGGACTTTGCTTGGCTGCTCCTCCTGCATTCTTCCCTTCAGTCTGACCCCCTTTTAGCTTCAGGCCTATTGCCCTAAGGAGCTTATGGAATGGGGTTCATCCTGTCTCCCAGCCAGTCAGCCCCAGCTTCTGCTTGCCTCCCATCTCCCTCTGCCCCCATCTCTGGCCCCATTGCAGCCACGATTTCATCGGTGAGTTCACCACCAGCTACCGGGAGCTGAGCAAGGCCCAGAACCAGTTCACGGTGTACGAGGTGAGAGCCTCTGCTCTGCCCAGGTGGCCTGGGCCCTCCGCCCCAGGACGCTCAGCTTGCAGCCCAGCAGCCGCCTTCCTCCCCTCAGGTGCTCAACCCCCGGAAGAAATGCAAGAAGAAGAAATATGTCAACTCGGGAACTGTGAGTGCTGCCCAGAGCTCTGGCCCTGCCTGTGCACCCTGTTCCCCTCTTGTTAACACAACCTGATGTCCACCTTCTAGGCTGGGGACTCCATTGGGCACAAACCATAGTGTGCCCAGAGTGGCCCCATTAAAAGTTTTAAGTTTTTATTTTTCTCAACCCAGGACAATTTTTTTTTTGTCTTTCATGAAATAAATGAAAATAACCTTAAGATGCATTTCCCAAGCTTTGGGAAAGCCAAAACTGTTTTTGATGATGTATGTCCTTGGGTCCCCTCTCAGAGACTGAGCCAAGTGGGACAGGTTAGGGCCTGGAGCGAGATCACTGGCTGCTCTCTTCTGCCACCTCATTTTCCCTTGCCAAAGTGACAGGACTGCCTCTCTGTCTCCCACAGGTGACGCTGCTCTCCTTCTCTGTGGACTCTGAGTTCACTTTTGTCGATTACATCAAGGGAGGGTGAGTCCTGGGGCCAACCTTGGGGCCGGAGCCCATGTGGGAGCTCAGCTTTCACTTCTAATAAAGGGTGAGGGCTCAATAAGAGCACAGAGGGAACCTCCAGGAAACTACCACCTGTCCTCTGGGTCTCCTCCTGGCAGCCAGCTTTCCTGTTCTCAGCCTCTGCTCCCTCCTGGGAGCTGACTGCCTGGCCAAAGAGCTCTAAAGTTCCCCTCACTGGGGCTCAGGCAGGGTGGGCAACCAGGGAGAGAGATGTGCCCAACAGACTCCAGGGACCATTCAGCTTGGCTGGGTGGAGGCAGGCATACCTGGGAAAGGTACTTTGCTTCTCATTGTCCTTCAGTGTAAAATGGGGGGTGAGAACAGGGGTTAGGTTAGATCACAGGGAGACACAGTTCTGCAGCTGCAACGGCAGCCTGTGGGAGCTTGTGAGGCTGTTGCACCCCAAAGCCATCTGGTTCTGAATCTGCAGTTGAACATGAACCAGCCAGGCTATCCACTCACGTACTGGATGAGCTCTGGCCGAGTCAGGGTTAGCCCATCACTCCTCCACCCTCCGTTTCCCCAACAGGACGCAGCTGAACTTCACAGTAGCCATCGACTTCACAGCTTCCAACGGTAAGGAGACATGGCTTGCTGGTGTTGGGGGCAGGAGTTTCTGAGGGAATTAGTAGGCCTGGCCTTAGTTCTACTCCTCATTGCCCCCCTAGGGTTGCAGGGTCCCTCCCCCAAGAAGCCTGGGCTTCCAGAAAGCCAAGGCAGGTTAGAACTGGGGTGGGAGTGTGGGAGGGAGCTTGGGCTACCAGAGTGGACAGAGGGGGAAGGAAGATACAGTTAAATGTCCAAGAGGGCTGAAGTGATGGCTCGACTGTAAGATGGGAGGAAACAGGAGTGCAACAAGATCTGGGTAGGTGAGTAATGTAACTGAATGGGGTGGTGGCTGGGAGGATAGATGACCAAAGATGGTGGGTTGATAGAGTAGGTCGCAGTCAGCACAAGAAGCCGGACAAGTAGATATATAAATGGATACAGGGCTAGACAAGTAGACAGATCTTTATGTTGGGAAAGTAATATTTAATTAGGGGAGGGGGAGTGAATATGAGACTAGACAGCTAGGAATGGCTGAGGAGATGGATAAAATTGTGTGGCTGTATGACTCATTGGGAGAGAAATGGCAGGTAGACAGGTGGACAGATGATGTGTGGCTGTGCAGCAGAAAGCAGGGGAGGATGGATGCAGACAGCTTAGGTTGACTGAAAGGCAGATGGACAGCCAGGTGTAAGTGAATGGATACTATCAAGGCTGGCTGAGTGGAGAGGTGGGTCAATGGACAGATGGATAATCTGAGTGACCCCCGGGGTGGGGCTCCTGTGTCCCTCCAGGGAACCCCCTGCAGCCCACCTCCCTGCACTACATGAGTCCCTACCAGCTCAGTGCCTACGCTATGGCCCTCAAGGCAGTGGGTGAGATCATCCAGGACTACGACAGCGACAAGCTCTTCCCAGCCTACGGCTTTGGGGCCAAGCTGCCTCCTGAGGGCCGGATCTCCCACCAGTTTCCCCTGGTATGGTAGGCACAGGCCAGAGCTGTACCCCATGCTGGGGCAGCTGGTCCACACAAGTGGCCAGTTTCTTGGAAGGGTGAGGGTCTGTGGAGAAATAGGAAGCTGAGAGCATTGGCAGAGTGGGGACGGGGCAGGGTAGGGGTAAGGGCTGGCTTTGGAGGGAGCGAGGAAGGGAGCGATGGAAAGCAGACTGGGCAGAGACCAGCCTCCTGGGCGTTCTTTCACAGAACAACAATGATGAGGACCCCAACTGTGCGGGCATCGAGGGTGTGCTGGAGAGCTACTTCCAGAGCCTGCGTACTGTGCAGCTGTACGGGCCCACCTACTTTGCTCCTGTCATCAACCAGGTGGCCAGGTGAGGGGGTTGGGCAGGCTGCAGACCAGGGACTGGCTCCTTGAGCATAGTCAGGACTGCTGTTGGGTGAACTTGGGAGGAAGGGGACGGTTTGGTGTACAAAGCAGTGACCTGGTACCTCTCTGGGGGCTAGATGGAGTTCCAGTCGGCAGCTCTATCCCAGCGCCTTGGAAATGAAGCCCAGGCCTTGTGTTTGGGTCTTGGGTACAGTGGTGAAGGCCTGAGCTTTGGTGTTGGGAATTGGGTGTGGTCCTGGCTGCGGCGCTCAACCCATTTCAGCTTCTGATTCAACCTTCAGTAGTGATGAATTTACAAATGACAGAGAGACGGGGAGGGAATCTTCCATCCACTGCTCCACCACCCAGATGTCTGTGACAACTGGCCTTGGCTAGTACAGAGCCAACAACCCCATCAGACTCCCATGTGGGCCATGGGGACCCAGTACCTCAGCTAACATCTGCTGCCTAATGCACATCCATCCAAAGGAGGCTGGGTCAGGAGTAGAGGTGGAACTTGATCCCAAGTGGTGGCTTCATATACTGTGCTGTAATCCCCACCCTGTGAGAGGAATCAGAGTCCCGCCCAGCAACACCGGCATCCCACATGCAAGTGCCAGTTCAGGCCTTAGCTATTCCATTTCTGAGCCAGCTTCCTGCTAAAGCACTGGGAAGGCAATGGAAGATGTCCAGGTGCTGAGGCCCTTGCCAGCCATGTGGGAGACCCAAATGGAGTCTGGGTTCAGCCTGGCAAGACCTGGCTATTGCAGACATTTGGAAAGAGAACCAGCACATGGAAAATTCTCTCTACCCTTTCTCTCCCTCTCTGTCACTGTGCCTTTCAAACATATAAGTAAATAAATAAATCTTTAAAATAAATGAAACAGTGTCTGACCCACAGTAGGTACTCAATGGTTTACCTACTAGAAGAATAATCTTCCAGGTTTTTCAGAGTAAAAATATACAAAAGAATATCCATGTCATATATCAAATGGTTTTGAAAGTCAAAGAGTTTTTAAAATAAAATGATAGTACCAAAATCAAGTTACTTCAACAAATATAAGTGGGGTAAAGTTTGCTTGAGCTTAGGAGAGAAAACTAATTTCTGGATAGAAATCTTGAGTAAACCCTACTGTACACTGCACAGAAGAGACCAGTAGGTGAGGATTCAGGATGATTACCTGTCCACAAACTTCCTTCTCCCACAGGGAGGAGTTGCTTGTTTTCTAGTGCATAATGAGGATGATATGTCTTAATCATAAAAGTGGCATACACTGCTGCAAGAAATCTTTAACATGAAGAAATCAGATGAGGAACCGCTCTGAATTCTGGGAAGGCAGACATACAAGAACATGTAAGGGTTGGGGTTGCAGACAGGTGCTGTGGATGGTTAGGCCATTGCTGAAAGGGATGGGTGTGTTAGCACAGCCACTCGAGCTGCCCTTTGGGGCCTGTGTCTCGTGTCCGGTGCCTTGTTCTGATCCAGCATCCTGCTGATATGCCCGGGAGGCAGCAGAGGATGACCCAAGCATTTGGGTCCCTGCTGTTCTCATGAGTGCCCCAGATGGGGCTCCTGGCTTCTGCCTGGACCAGCCCTTTCACTCCTCACAGCTGAGGAGTGAACTGGCAGATGAAACAGCTCTTTCTCTCCCCCCACACTTTGTCTTTCATATAATTGTAAATCTATATATATATTTTTACAAAGGTTATTTTTTTTAAGATTTATTTATTTTATTACAAAGTCAGATATACAGAGAGGAGGAGATACAGAGAGGAAGATCTTCCATCCGATGTTTCACTCCCCAAGTGAGCCGCAACAGCCGGTGCTGCGCCGATCCGAAGCCGGGAACCAGGAACCTCTTCCGGGTCTCCCACACGGGTGCAGGGTCCCAAATCTTTGGGCCGTCCTCTCCTGCTTTCCCAGGCCACAAGCAGGGAGCTGGATGGGAAGTGGAGCTGCCGGGATTAGAACCGGCGCCCATATGGATCCTGGGGCGTTCAAGGCGAGGACTTTAGCCGCACGCCGCCAGGCCCGTAAATCTATATTTAAATCAGAGTGCTTGGGTACAGTCCCAGCCCCCTGGCAGCAGCAGTGATGTCATGAACACGCTTGTGGGGGAGCTGGGTTGGTTTCTCCTCCTAGTCCAAGTTGTTGTAGACACTAAGGATTGATCAGCAGAGAGGCTTCTTTGTCTCTCTGTTTCTTTGCCACTCAGATAAAGAACATAAAGAAAAATTTAAGTTCATGGGAAATACATACTTCAGGAAAGTTGTGCATTGATTTCTAACTTTTTTTGCACCAAAATAAACTTTTTTTAAAAAGATTTATTCATTTTATTACAGAGTCAGTTATACAGAGAGGAGGAGAGACAGAGAGGAAGATCTTCCATCGGATGATTCACTCCCCAAGTGAGCCCAACAGCCGATGCGCGCCGATCCGATGCCGGGAACCAGGAACCTCTTCCGGGTCTCCCACGCAGGTGCAGGGTCCCAATGCATTGGGCCGTCCTCAACTGCTTGCCCAGGCCACAAGCAGGGAGCTGGATGGGAAGTGGAACTGCCAGGATTAGAACTGGCGCCCATATGGGATCCCGGAGTGTTCAAGGCGAGGACTTTAGCCGCTAGGCCACGCCGCAGGGCCCCAAAATAAACTTTTAAATTCCAATTTCCACAAGCTTTCTAAAGCAGCTTCATGTAACTGACACATTACCTAGTGATGGGCACAGTGACATTAGTCTTCTCTCACACACCTAAATGGAACAGTCGGCTGCACACCACATGCTGTCCCTGCAGGCACTGGGGGGGAAAGGGCATCAGGCAGCATAGGAGACGAGGTGCGGCAGGCTGCAGCTGGGGGGACACGGCACAGTTTGCTGTGTAGTCAACATTCCCATCATCATTTTTATTGCAGAGGCAAAGATAGACAGAAAGCTCCCATTATCTGCCGGTCCCCTCCTCTAAATGTCCACAATGGCCAGGCCTGGGCCAGGGGAGTCCAGGAGCCCAGCGCTGGCAGGGACCTTGCTGCTTGGGCCATCACGTGCTAACCTCCCAGGGTGCACACAGCAGGAAGCTGGAGTCACAGCAGGACCAGATGTGGGCATACCATAGGGTATCGTAAGAACTGCGCCAAATGCATGCTCCAGGCTGCTTAGGAAGTAACATACAGAGCGTGCCAGAGCAGCCTTGGGGCTGCTCACCATCAAGTGCAACACCACACGGTTGGTTGTAGTCTATACTTTCGTGGGCCTTGTGGCATGGGGCATACGGAGAGCTGTTGGACCCTGGAGTCACAGAATGGCAGTGGTTTGTTAGGTTCAAAGCTCACAGGACCACTGCACCATGTCTGCAGTCCACCACGGACTGAGAAACACCAGAACACGGCATGTGGCCAGAGTTCTTCCCATCAGTAAGTGCAGGCGAGTTATGCAAAACATCCTACCAGCCCACTGACTTTTTTTTCCCACTAAGACGAGTGTTGGAGCCTGAACGTAGTTTTTGATATTATGAAGCAGACAAGAAGTGTTATCTTGCTTGGACTGCTGTACCTATTCATGGATTTGTTCATTTGATTCAGTGTTCAGTGGAGCTAAGACACCTGTTCCACCCTCAGCTGTGTGGCTGTCTGGTCAGTAGGCTTGACCTCTCTGTTGATATCCCTCACTGGTCATGTGAGCATCCTAATAGCCTTGTGGAGACTGAGGGAGGACATTAAGAACTTGGTCAAGTGTCCATCCACCACCTGCCCAGCGCCCTGTGAGCATTGCTCTCCCTGTTATCACCGCTGCAGCTATTCAGGAGGCATCTGCTGTGGGCTCAGTTCTCTGCCAGGCACAGGAGAGCCACATAGGAACTACTTTGAGTCCTTGCCCTTGGGAGCTGCTGGCCTGGTGCAGCTACAGAAGTATAAATAAACCATTACCTGCTGTGGGCAGAGGCTGGCGATGGCGCCCCCTGGAGGGAATCAGAGGCACAGCCTAGAACAGCCAGGTTATGAATGTCTTTGAAGTCTTATTCCATTTTTAAAACTCATCTTAAAAATTCACTTGAGATTTGTGTTTTACATCTTGCTCATATTGCATCTCTGTAAACTGCCTCAGTGCTCTTGGGCCTCCAGCTCATGGGTAGGACAGGTGTGCCCTGTGGCCTTGAGTGCCCCCTGCACACACGCCAGCCAGTGCCGATGTGGAGCGGCCGTGTCCTAGGGATAGAGGGAGAGGGAGGGCACAGGTGGAGCTGGAGGGCGAGTGAGACAGAAGAGCAGAGCAGGACTGAGGGAAGGTGGGCCTGTGAGGAACACAGGGGTAGAACGGGGCAGGTGTCCGCTGGTGGGTGCGTGCAGAGGCCGACCAGGGCTGTGGGAGAGTGCAGGGGCCTGGAGCACTAACTGTGGCCATACTCTCTGCTCACAACCTGTGCTGCTTGGCTCTTAAGACAATAGCGGACACAGCACCTCCCCCATGCTGGGAATGGAGGTGACTGCTGATTCAGTCTCGGGTATTGGGGGTACACCTAAGGTGCCAACAAGCACAGCCCTCAGCTTCCCCATGAGGCACGTGCTCCTGGGCCAGACTGCCTGGGCCCGTGTGATGCCTGTGGGTGACCCCAGCTGTCACGCCCTGCATGCCAGGGGCCCTTGTCCACAGGACTTCTGCTGAGACTCGTGGTTTGCAGCCGCCATTGTTTTTCTGGAGCACGTCACCTGTACCTATCCACCACCCGCCCTGCTCCCTACTCCCCTGGCGAGCCCCACACCTGCTGCCCGTGGCCTCAGGGCCCGAGCCTTGGTGCCTTCCAGTGCCATAAGTACTTGTCTCCCCAGGACCGTGCCAGCCCCTTGATGCTGAGCTATGCTGGACACACAGCAGGGGTGCTATGACTGTGAGAGTAGCGTGTGACAGGGCAACACACTGGCCAGGCCCGTGAGGAGGGCAGGGCTATTCAGAAGGTCTTTGACCCACTCCACCCTAGGCTCCGGCAGACTGGGCCTGAGCTATCCACACTCACCTGCCTCCCCTCTAGCCGCATGTGGATATTCAGCAAGAAACAGAATTCTTTGATTCACATGCACACACATATACATGTATGTGTGTATATTATCTACATATTTATTTGAAAGGGAGAATGACAGAAAGAAGAAAAGAGACAGTCTTCCCTCTGCTGGATCACTCCCCAAATGACTACAGCAGGACTGGGCCAGGCTGAAGCCAGTAGCCTGGACTCCTTCTGGAGCTCCCGTGTCAATTGTCTTAGTAGGCCCATGGCAGGCAATAGGGAGAAGGGAGAGAAGGCCTTGGTGTGGAGAGAGGGAGCCCTGGGCCCTTGCCCTTCTACTCCTGCCCACTGTAGCCCATCAGACCTCTCTGTTCCCCTCTTTCTGACCAGCATACCTGGAGGACTACCTTCAGTCCCATGCCAGGGTCTCTGTACATGCTGCTCTCGCTGCTTTGTGTGATCCCCACTGCATTCTCTTGGCGTCACCTAGCTCCTTAAAGGACCCCCTTACTGAGTCCCCAGCCTGGGGACACCTTCAGAGCAGTGTCCTGCCACCCCACACTCTGCATGGTGGGGATTTTACACATCTTGGTGTGATGCTTGAATCAGCATGTCTCCCTCCTAATGGCTGAGATGGATTTGCTTTTTCTCTTTGTGTGGGTCCAGAGTCCCCACAGGAAGGGCTGGGGGGAGGCGAGCAGTCGGTCCTGCGGATGAGGCATGGGCTGCACCTAGCCCAGCTCTTGCCCTCTGCTCAGACGCTGGCTGTGGGAGCCCCAGGGTGGTATGCTGCCACAGCGACTCTACATTAGAGCTGCATTCTGACCTTGACCCCTCACCCAGGGCTGCGGCCAAGATTTCAGATGGTTCTCAGTACTACGTTCTGCTCATCATCACAGACGGAGTCATCTCAGACATGACGCAGACCAAGGAGGCCATTGTCAGCGTGAGTCGGAGGCGCAGGGCTTGGTTGAGGGGAGGGACTTTGAGGGGCTGAACTGTGACCTTGCTTGGGAGCCATAAGTGTGACCCTGCATTTTGCTGGATGCTGGCAGAAGAGCCGAGATTCCTGGTCCAGAGACTGTGATTCCCAGCAAAAGCAGGAGCTGGGGTGGCAGCATTTGCTAGGCTCTTCCAAGTCCAGTCCCCACAGGACAATGTGGCCCCTGCACCAGGGTGGGGGCACCACAGCAAAGGACCCCTTTTCTACCAGACAGGAAGCTGGCCTGTCCTTGGTTCTGGCTGAGAGATCTTACGTTAACCAGGACAGCCCACCTGCCCACAACCGCTGGGGGATCACCTTCTTCGCTCCAGCTGTTCCCCCTTCTCTTCCCACAGGCCTCCTCACTGCCCATGTCCATTATTATTGTTGGTGTGGGACCAGCCATGTTTGAAGGTGAGTAAGAATGTAACAGGAGGGGCGAGGTTTCGAGGTTTCGTGAGCAGGACTGAGAACCGGGAAGAGAGGGAGGGGAGCTGTGGAATATTCTGATACACCTCATGGAAGACTAGGGTGAGGAAGCTGGCAGCATCGCAGAACGCCCTCCCCCATATACCTCAGTACAAGCATTTCCCACCAGTACAAGCAATGATGACATAGCCCCCAGGGGCTCCTGGGAGAAGAGAAGATGGGGAAAGCACGATTCTACGGCTCTGTGTCAGTGTTTAGTATTGGTAGGGCTTTGACACAGCCGTGAGCATTCCCAGCGAAGACAGCAGGGTAGAGCTAAGAGGACTGAGGGTGGCTGCGCTGAGCAAAGTCGTCTTTGCAGCCATGGAAGAGTTGGACGGCGACGACGTGCGTGTGTCCTCCAGGGGGCGCTACGCCGAGCGGGACATCGTTCAGGTAGACCTGGCATGGGGCAGGGCACAGGAGATGCCTGGGTGGGAGCCGCAGTCCCTTCTGCCCAGCACTCTCATGCTGTCTGGAGGACCCAGGGACCCCCTAGTGGAGGCAGCAGCTCCAGGAGGGGCCTGATCTTGCACAGGGGTCAGGGAAAGTCTGTGGGTAGTGGGGTCACATGCAGGGCACCCTGGGCTTGCTGGCTACAGGAAAGGATGGGGGTCTTTTCCCAGACCTGGAGTGCTACTGAGGGACCTGCCATGGGAGTCTCCCTGGGTGGGCAGCAGAAGACCCCTTAGTGAGGCCTCCCTGGGGCCCGGATGGAAGCAGACGGCTACACAAGGCGGTATTGGGGGCTGGGATCCTTAAGGATGAGTTGTGTTGGGGGAGCAGCTGGGTGGGAAGAGGGTAGCTAGCAGCAAACCCTGGCGCTCAGCTCCAACAGGCTAGTCTGAGGGACTGGTGTGCAGTTTGGGATCTTAGGGTGGACAGCAGCAGGTGTGCAAGTCTGAAAGTCAAATAGAAAGTGAGAAGGGGCCACGCCTGCCTGTCCCCACCCGCCCAGTTCGTGCCATTCCGAGACTATGTGGACCGGTCAGGAAACCAGGTGCTGAGCATGGCCCGACTGGCCAAGGACGTGCTGGCCGAGATCCCGGAGCAGCTGCTGTCCTACATGCGCACCAGGGACATCCAGCCCCGGCCCCCACCACCCACCAGCCCCGGCCCGGCCCCGAAGCAGCCCTGAGCCCATGGTCGGCTCGCCAACCCCGGCCTGGCCCCTGGAGCAGCCCTGAGCGGTCTGCACATTCTGCGCCCGCGGTCAGCTCGCCCACATGTCTCCTTGTTTCTGTTACAAGCCAAGGGCCGCTCCCTGCAAGAGCCAGTTAGAAGCCCCAGCAAGGGCTACCACACCCCCGACCCCACCTCCATGCTCTGCGCGCCGCTGCCGTCAACTGTCGGCCTTCGGGTCGCCAATAAAGTTCCTCTAATTCCAGCAGTGTCGGCTGGGGCTGGGGTAGAAAGTGGGAGGATCTGGTGCCCCGGCTCGGAGCCCACGTGCAGGAGGAGGCAGCTACAGGGTCCTCAGAGGGCTCACCTGCTGGCCATTGCGTGTAACTGCGGAGACTCACTCATTTTTAGTTCATTTACCTTTATTAGAAAGGCATATTTACAGAAAGATCTTCCATCCAAGTGGCTGTAACAACCAGAGCTGAGCTGATCAAAAGCCAGGAGCATCCTCAAGGTCTCCCACAAGCTGCAGGGGCTTGTGGACTTGGGCAGTCGTCCACTGCTTTCCCAGGCCACAAGCGGGGAGCTGGCTGGAAAGTGAAACAGCTGGCACTTGTAGGATACTGGCGCTTGCATTTGGAGAATTAGTCAGTTGAGTGTGCCATCGTGCTGGCCCTTAATTTTGAGTTCTTCGGGACTAGATTTTTCTCAGAGCAGTCGCTAGACATTGATAGGTGATGGACAGCCATTATCTCATGAATCCTCCGGTTGACGCATCGGTTTCTATTCCTATCCCACGGTCTTCCCCAGAAAGCAACTCTGTGGACTTTTTTGGAAAACACGACGTATGACAGCACATAGGTTCCGGTGGGCCCTAGACCAAGTTTGCAGCAAGAGGAAAGGAGTGCTTTCGAGGGGGCGGGGCTGGAGGGCTCGAGGACCTTGGGGTCCCACTGGCGCGCCTCTACGCAGCACTGGACAAGCCTCCCAGCAATGGATCAAAGCCTTGTGCAGCTCAGTAACCGAGGAGAACCGGGGAAGGCCTGCGTCATCCGGCAGGTGCACACTGCCCAAGCCAGGCCGCACCAGCAGCGCCCACGCCCCGCCCCCTGAAGCCCCTCCCCTGCGGCTCCCGCTACTCAGGCCCCGCCCCGCCGAAGCTCCTCCTCGCGGCTCCCGCTCCACAGCCCCGCCCCTCTGAGGCTCCTCCCCGCGGTTCCCGCTCCCCAGGCCCCGCCCTCGAATGACCACGTTCCTCCTCGTGGCTCCCGCTCTCCAGGTTCCGCCTTCGCAGGCCCCGCCCCTCGGTAAGCCCCTCCCCGCGACTCCCTCTCCCCAGGCCCCGCCCCTCTGAAGCTCCTCCCCTGTCGCTCCTGCTCCCCAGGCCCCGCCCCCAGTAAGCCCCTCCCCGCGACTCCCGCTCCCGAGGCCCCGCCCCTCCGGGTCCGGCCCCCGTGCGCTTCCCACCGGCACCCCGTCGCCTCAGGCCCGCGTCGTCCGCGCCGGCTCCGGTCCCACGCCGCGCTCCGTCCTCGTGTCCCCCGGTACCCTAGGGAGCCAACCTTTCGGCTTGGCCCGGCCCCTCCCTCGCGGTTCCTCAGCACCGCCCCCCGCAGGCAGGCCCCGCCCCTCAGCTCCGGTCCGCGTCCGTCCGGCTCCGGGCCTGCCCCCCGAGTCCCGCCCCGTGCCTCCGGCCCCGCCTCGCCGCCTTTCTCGGAGACCGAGGCCAGGTCCCCGCCGTGGCCGCCGCGCCCGCCGGAGGGGGAGGGGAGAAGGGCGGGCTCCTCACACCCAGCCCGGCGCTCGCTGTCCGCGCCCGCAGATTCGCCACAAACGGCCCGGCGACCCCGGATCCCACGCGCCGTGGCTGCCGGGCCCTGAAACCCGGCTGCAGGGATGGAGGTGCTAGACGAGCCCTGTCAGACTCCCGGGAGTCTCCCCGGCCCCGGAGCGCGGCCCCTGGGGGCCTCGGCGGGCCGGCAGGGAGCCGTGGCGAATGTGCAGCCCGGCTGCGCCGCGGCGCCGCATTTACCCTGCGCAGACGCCGCCGCTGCCGCCGCCGTTGCCACTGCCTTTGCCGCCACGGACCCCGCCGCTGCCGTCCCCGCGCTGCCTCCGGGAGCCTCTATTGTTGCGGCCGCGCCGGGTCCCGAGGCCAAGCAGCCTAGAGACCTGCGGAGCGGCCCAGCGGCCGACGGAGTGGAGCCCCTGTGGGCGCCGGCGGGCCCGGGAGCGGCCGGGGGTCAGCGCGGGAATCCCGGGCAGCCGGGGTCGGAGCGTGGGGAAGGGGGTGGCCAGGGGCCGGGGTGGCGAGGTCCGCTGCCTACGGAGGTGGGGTTCCCCCTTGACGGCCCGCCTTCCCCCGCCGGCCTCCCCGAGAGGGGTCGGAGCCCCGGCGGGCGCCCCCGGCGATGAGTCCGGACTCGAGGTGGCCGGTGAGTTTGCGGGAGTGGCCAGCGACACGGGGAGGCCCCCTGGGCCGGGCGCGGCGGAGCTGACAGTGCGTCGCCTCGCTCTGGTGGGCACCCCCCGGCCAACAGTAGCCTTCGTAGCGGCCGTGGCTGGAGCAGGAGGGGGCCCCGTGGTGAACTCGCTGCATTCCCACAAAGGGGAAATGTGGTTGCATCCGGCCGTGCGCTGCGGGCACGGAGGAGACAGAGCTAGCACCCCCACTTCCTCCATCCCCCCGCCCCGGAGCTCCCCCGGGTAGATGTGAGTGCCACACCCCTGGGTCCCGGGCCCTGCCCCCCGCGGGCTTCCTGGTTTGATTCCCTCTGTGTGCCTCTGCCTGCCGGTCCCAGCAGGATGTAGTGCCTGGGGCGGCAGAGCCAGGGCCTCTGCGGTCACCTGGGACAGCTGCGACTTGGAAACGGGAGAAGCTTGTTTGTGTGTCTGGTAGGTTGGTGTTGGGAGATAAAACAGGCAGGTAGGACTCGGCGTTGGGGTGGAGTTGAACGTGGACGAAGAAGCGAGGGGCTGCTGGCCGGGCAGCTCACCTGCCTGGTTGAACTGCAGCAAGGGAGAGGCCGGAACAGGTCAGCTTGGTCAGGGAGTTCTGGGTGGCCATGCCTGAATTGTTGAACTCGGCCCAGCGGAGAGGACATCTGGGCAGGCATTGGCTGAGCTGGGTGTCCTGGAGGCTGGACCATCTGTTGTGTCCACTTGCCTGGAAAGGCTGGGCGGGTCTGCCCTGTGGAATCCTCATCTGTGTTCTCGGGGCCTAGAGCTCCCACATAGCACGTGCTATTGTCCTTGACAAAGTGACCTTGTTGTTCCCTCAGTCCCCAGTGCATCTTCCGGGCTAATGCCAAGGCCAGCAGCGTGGCCACTACTGCTGGGATTCCAGACTGATTCTCTAGCCTCCTGTTGAGAGTTTAGACACAAGCTGAACCTCATCCCAGCCCTCCTGGCCCCGGTGATCCCACTGGGCAGCTGTTTGGGCAACAGGTGGCTCATTCATGTGCTGAGACCCGAGTGTTGGTGCACACTGGATCCTGGGTGGACAGTCGGATCAGCTCTAGGGTTGGCACTGCAGTGCTCCTAGTCATGGGGGAGTGGACAGGGAGTTTCCTGTGTGGTGGGCGCTACAGGGAGAGGGAGAACGGAACACTGTGCACAGGTCCCCATGGGAGGGCTTAAGATATCTTAACAGAAGTGTCCTTTGAGCCAGAACAAGTGGAAACGCACTGCTCAGAGAGGATGGGAACATTCCACAGAGATGCTGTCTTGCAGGGCAGGCAGGTTGCTCAGGAGGCGGCAGAGCTGGATGGGTGGGAAGCATTTAGGAAAGGCCAGAGCCCCACATGGAAAGCGCCGTGAGTGCCATCCTGGAGAAGGTGGGCATGATCTTGCAGGAACTAGGTGCTGCAGGAGGCCTGGTCAGCCTGCAGACATGGCAGTTGCTGCTGTGTGAGATGCAGGGTGGGGAAGCGGAGCCCGGGCCAAGGACACAGTGGAGTAGGTGGCACTGGAGCTGCTGTAGAGGTGGACAGCGGGCTCACGAGCACCGGGTCAGGGTGCAGGGACCGAGACCTCTCCTCCAGGCCGGTGTTGACTGCTCCTTCTGTTCTAGATCTGACAGCATGGGGGTGGACTTTGATGTGAAGACCTTCTGCCACAACTTGCGGGCAACTAAGCCGCCGTACGAGTGCCCCGTGGAGACCTGCCGCAAGGTCTACAAGAGCTACAGTGGCATCGAGTACCACCTTTACCACTATGACCACGACAACCCACCACCCCCGCAGCAGACCCCACTTCGCAAGCACAAGAAGAAGGGGCGCCAGTCACGCCCCGCTAACAAGCAGTCACCCAGCCCTTCAGAGCTATCCCAGTCCCCAGGCCGTGAGGTGATGAGCTACGCCCAGGCCCAGCGCATGGTGGAGGTGGACTTGCATGGCCGTGTGCACCGCATCAGCATCTTTGACAACCTGGATGTGGTGTCTGAGGATGAGGAGGTCCCTGGGGAGGCACCCGAGAACGGCAGCAGCAAGGAGAATGCGGAAGCCCCGGCTGCCACCCCCAAGGCTGGCAAGCACAAGAACAAAGAGAAGCGCAAGGACTCCCACCACCACCACCACCACGCTTCTGCCAGCACCACGCCCAAGCTGCCAGAGGTGGTATACCGGGAGCTGGAGCAGGACACTCCTGACGCCCCACCCCGGCCCACTTCCTATTACCGGTAAGACCATCTCTGCCGGCGTCTTCAGGAAAACTGGTCAGACAAGGCCCAGCAGCCAGCGGGATGTTGGGCAGGAGAGTCGCTGCGATGCAGGGTAGAAGGGCAGTGAGAGGAACCAACCATGCACCTGCTGAGGGAGGCCCTTGTCCGGCACAGTCCCATGTTGGTCCTGTGTGGAGTGTTGTGTAGTTGCTCCCGTGTTCTCACAGCTGTCGGGGAGGTACTGTTCTCGTTTCACAGGTATAGGAACCAGTTAGAGTGTGGCTGGCCTAAGGACAGTTATATGCCGGAAGTTACATGCCCAGTGCCTGTGCGTAAGTCGAGGGCTAAGCTGTTCCTTTGCTCTGCCCCATGCTGCTCTGTGTCCTGCTGCCCCTTCCCTGTGAGGTGTGCCTCTGCCTGCTGAAGGGTCAAGGCCAGGGCCACTGTGGGCCCAAGGTCCTGAACATAGCCCGCTCTCGGCAAGGGAAGTTTCCCCTCGTCTGTGCTGTTAAGGGTCAACTGTTCTGGTGTTTTCATCTCCAGGGGCCCTTTTACTCACGTGGTTGCTTCTGTCCTGCACAGGGCTGGGGACTGGTTGTAAAACCACAGACAGAAGTCGGAGCTGCAGAATGGCTCACAGCCTGAGCTCTGCATGGAGCCTCCGCGTTCAGACAGGCTACTTACCTACAGAGAAGCCTTTGTTGGCCTCATCTGGGGCTTACGCCCAGCCCAGCCCCTCGGGAGGGTCTCTTGGGAAGGCCTTGTGCAGTGAAGCATGTCTTTACCAGAAGTGCAGTCTGCCCAGGGGCACCCTTCCCGCTTTGCACACAGGCCCCCACCCGCTTCACTTCCATCGGTTCAGCTCAGTTCTCCTTCTGCCTTTCCACCGTCTTCGGTTCTCCTGGCACTGACCACTGCACTTGCTCCCACCCATGATAATCCCTCATCCTCCCGGCTCTTCGGTCCACTCTTCGGCCATAGCCCAGCTCGCAGGCACTCTCCCCTGGGGAACCTGCCCTCCCCAGGGGCTTTCCACTGGCGCCCTTCCAGCAGGTGGCTAGCATGCTGCTTGTCATTTGTTTCCGCAGTTAGTGAGACTGCCTGAGTTTCAGAAACAATGGCTTTTTTATTATTATTATTTTTTATTTTTATTAGAAAGTCAGATATACAGAAAGGAGGAGAGACAGAGAGGAAGATCTTCCGTCCAATGATTCACCCCCCAAGTGAGCGCAACGGCCGTTGCTGCGCCGATCCGAAGCCGGGAACCCGGAACCTCTTCCGGGTCTCCCACACCGGTGCAGGGTCCCAAATCCCTGGGCCGTCCTCGACTGCTCTCCCAGGCCACAAGCAGGGAGCTGGATGGGAAGTGGAGCTGCTGGGATTAGAACCCATATGGGATCCCGGGGCGTTCAAGGCGAGGACCTCAGCCGCTAGGCCACGCCACAACAATGGCTTCTGTGCATCTGACAAATCTGAGGTCTCTCCAGGACCCTGCCTTCTGCCTGCATTACGATCTGCTACTATGTCAGGAATTGTCCCCAACAGGCAGCCTGCCTTCTCTGTGCCACAGCAACCAAAGGAGAGGCCGTGGGAGGGTGTTGGGCACCATCCCATGATGCCCTGTGTGTCGCAGCAAAGAAAAAAGCGAGAGCTGGTGCTGAGCAAGCTGGCAGCCAGGCTGGAGGGGGAAGATGCTCATGAGGCCTGAGTCATAGGGCTCTGAGAGGAGGCGGCTGCAGTCACCTCAGGCAAGAGGCACTAGCCTAGAAGGAGCTGCCTACTATGGAGTTCTAGTCTCTCCTCCTCCGCCCACAAGGGAGGGGAGAGATCAAGTGAGCAGTAGCGAGCACCCATGGGGGGGTGAATCAGCCAGCGTCCACGCATTTGTCCTGTAACGTGAGGTGGTACAGGCAGGGCTGGTAGACGGAGGTCAATGTCCTGAGCTGTCACTCACTTCCTGCTCTCACCGTGGCTGCAGAGCCAATCTGCTATGGGCAGAGAGGAGCTGAGTGACAGGACCTGGGAGGTTTCCAGGGCCTACTGGGGCTGCTCAAGTCAGCCTGTCATGTTGGTTATTCCACCCAGACCTGAGAGTGTCTCAGTGCACAGGTGTTACTACCTCCTTGTGCCTCCAGGGTCACAGAATTTCTGAGAGGGACAGTGATGTCCCGAAGGTTGCAGTGTTTCAGTCCAGGCTTGTCGGAAGCCCACCCCGTTTTCCCCTGCAATCCTAGCACCAGAGTCCAGGTCACCCAGATGGGTGTCTCCTGGGCCTCAGTGCAGGAGCTGGACATAAAGAGGCAGCCCTGCTGTAGCCTGCTGTGTGCTGGGCAGCAGGACCACCACCGCGTGGCTGTCCTGAGACTGCCCAGCTGGTGGCTCTCTGAGCTGTTACTGCTCTAAGTTTACCTGACTGGGCTGTCCAGGGGACTGACTGCACCTGCCGTTTGGGGGACCCTGAGCCTAGAGGGAATCCCAGACATGGAAGCCTTGGCAGCTATGCTGAATAGCCTCTCTGTGGTTTGTCAGCAACAAACAGGGACCTCCTCCCTCCCTCAGCCTGGCGCCCTCATCCCGACCACCCCGTGGGTCCCTGCTGCCTGACCTCTTGGGCATCTGAGTGAGCCTCTGTAAGCTCCGTAAGTGGTGTCCTGTGTCTGGGTTAGGAGCTCTGGAGCATCAGGCCTGGACTCATTCCCCAGGGGAGTGCAGGCAGCTCTGTCCCCTGCCCACAGCCTTGAGCCCTTTTCTGCAAAACAGGAGGGATTGAGTTCCTGGGCTAAGGTGGGCATCCCTGTGCCTGTGCCAGCACACAGCAGGTGCTGGGCTGCCCGCGGGCCACCTCCCTGGTCAGGGAGGAAGTGGCAGGCATGTGACACCGAGCTGCCTGTGTGTACTGCAGGTACATCGAGAAGTCAGCTGAGGAGCTGGATGAAGAGGTTGAGTATGACATGGATGAGGAAGACTACATCTGGCTGGACATCATGAATGAACGGCGGAAGACAGAGGGCGTGAGCCCCATTCCACAGGAGATCTTCGAGTATCTGATGGACCGGCTAGAGAAGGAGTCCTACTTTGAGAGTCACAATAAAGGTGACCCCAATGCACTTGTGGACGAGGACGCCGTGTGCTGTATCTGTAATGACGGTGAGTGCCAGAACAGCAATGTCATCCTCTTCTGTGACATGTGCAACCTCGCCGTGCACCAGGAGTGCTACGGCGTCCCCTACATCCCCGAGGGCCAGTGGCTCTGCCGCCGTTGCCTGCAGTCACCCTCCCGCGCTGTGGATTGTGCCCTGTGCCCCAACAAGGGTGGTGCCTTCAAGCAGACAGATGATGGGCGCTGGGCCCACGTGGTGTGTGCCCTGTGGATCCCCGAGGTCTGCTTCGCCAACACAGTCTTCCTGGAGCCCATCGACAGCATCGAGCACATCCCACCAGCTCGCTGGAAGCTTACCTGCTACATCTGCAAGCAGCGGGGCTCCGGGGCATGCATACAGTGTCATAAAGCTAACTGCTACACAGCCTTCCACGTGACCTGCGCCCAGCAGGCTGGCCTGTACATGAAGATGGAACCTGTGCGGGAGACAGGTGCCAATGGCACCTCCTTCAGTGTCCGAAAGACAGCCTACTGTGACATCCATACCCCCCCGGGCTCAGCACGCCGTCTGCCCGCCCTGTCCCACAGTGAGGGTGAGGAAGATGAGGATGAAGAGGAGGATGAGGGTAAGGGCTGGAGCTCAGAGAAGGTCAAAAAGGCCAAGGCCAAATCCCGGATCAAGATGAAGAAGGCGCGAAAGATCCTGGCAGAGAAGCGGGCAGCAGCTCCTGTGGTATCGGTGCCCTGCATCCCACCACACAGGTATGCGGGGAGCAGGTGGATAGGCAGGTGAGGGACGCAGCAGCCCTCCTGGAGAGCAAGGGACAGCCCAGTAGGATACATGGAGTGGCTGGGTTCTGTGCTTCTGTCAGAAACTAAAATAATAAAGTAGTTGAAAAAACAAAATGCCACCCAAATTCCGAAGCAGGCTGTCTTGAGCAGGTCAGCTGAATGGAATACTTGACAACCAGAAACCTCAGCCTGTAGCTGACAGACCACACAGGTGTTTTAAACTGCCTTTCATGCGGATGGTGTCCTTTGTTCAGTTAGGAAGAAAGAGGATGGAACCCAGCAGCCACCGTGGGAAGAAATGGCCTGATCATGAAGATAGGAGCAACAGGAACAGGGGACGGAGTTGTGGGGTGTGAACTGCTGCTTATTTGGGCTGTGCTGTTCAGTTACCTTGAAGTCTCGCACCGTTGGGTTGACTGGTACAGGTTCTGCAGGCGCTTCCTCAGGGAGTCTACCAGGTTGGAGAAAGCTCTGGGCTGCAGCAGTGGTGGCAGCAGAGGGCTAGGCCTACCCAAGTGTCCCGTGCATGCGGCGAGCAGTCCAGCTCCGGCTGGGAGCATCATATCCCATCTGTTGTGAGGCCACGCACGATGCTGTTTACTCACTCTCAGCCTGGCATCCCAGGCCTACAAGGGTATTCTCTCTTCCATGTTCCCAGGCTCAGTAAGATCACCAACCGCCTGACCATCCCGAGGAAGAGCCAGTTCATGCAGAGGCTGCACAGCTACTGGACACTGAAGCGGCAGTCACGGAACGGCGTACCGCTGCTACGGCGCCTACAGACACACTTGCAGTCTCAGAGGAACTGTGAACAAGTTGGGGTACCGTGTCCAATGCCCTGTAGGCTTGGGAAACTAGGGCCAGGGAATGAAGACCAAGATTGGCAGCTGTGGCTTCCCAGAGCAGAGAGCATAGGCTGTTTTCTGCCCTCTACCAGCAGCCTGCAGACCAGGCCCTGCGTGAAGTCCTTATGGATGACAAGTCTGGCGGGAAGGCGTTGTTCCTGTCATTCATTCATTCTTTCATTTATTCAACAAACATGGAGCAGGCATTTGCTTTGTGAGGTCTTGGGGACACACAGATTGAGGAACTACCATGTCCTGAGAGTCCTGGGCTCCCTGCTGTCCTCTGGCCTTCCTCTTCCCATCTCCTGATTCCCCCTTTTCCCTCAGCAGCGAGATTCAGAGGATAAGAACTGGGCCCTCAAGGAGCAGCTGAAATCCTGGCAGCGGCTCCGGCATGACCTGGAGCGAGCCCGGCTGCTAGTGGAGCTGATCCGGAAGCGAGAGAAACTAAAGAGGGAGACGGTGAGTGTTCTTGGGCTAGCCCCATTCTACACAGGATGAAACAGAACCCAGTTGGGAGACAGCAGGGCCGGCGTGAGCCTCAGGTCTGTGAAGCCCCTGGCGGTGGAATGGGAATGGAGAGTAGGGAGGGACGAGGTCTCTTCAGGTCGGGGTGGGTAAAAAGTTCAAATCCGGAGCCAGCCGTCTATGCCACAGGCTGGCCTGGTGCTGACTGATGGGGTCTTGTCCTTATCAGATCAAGGTCCAGCAGATCGCCATGGAGATGCAACTGACACCCTTCCTCATCCTCCTCCGCAAAACCCTGGAGCAGCTCCAGGAGAAGGACACGGGCAACATCTTCAGCGAGCCGGTCCCTCTATCTGAGGTAACCGAATTGGACGAAGTAAGAATCCCTTCCCCTCATCCTTTCTTCTGTTCCTCTCCCTGCTGGATCCTTGCTCCAGGTCTGGGCCAGAGACCAGGTGTTGACTTGAGGAGAGGGCCTGGCGGCTCTGGGGCACATGTCTCACCTGGTCCCTGTCTTATCCTTGTTCCACCCTGAGGGCCCAGAGTGGGAGGCAGTCTGCATACCTCTCCCAGAGTGCCTGGTGGGAAACTCCAGCAGGAAGACACTGTGGGGTGCTGAACCCTAGAACAGAGATTTTACAAGGCTCAGGACCTAGAGAACCAGCTCTGAAGTCCTAGGCCCTGACTGGCAGACTCTTCTCTTGAAAAGAAATAGAATGAGAGACCTGAGGCACCAGCCTCTTTACACATTGTCTGGAGTTCAGAGAGCTAGCAAGTGTGACATGGTGTTTCAGAGTGTGGCCGTAGCCATTTCCTTCCAGAAACCTCTACAAGAGGGTGTGCAGTCACCATTTCCCAGGCAAGGCCCAGGGAGGTCATGCAGCTGGGATTGGTAAAGCCAGGACTACACAACATTTTTCCTTTCCCGAGTGCTACATGCCTCGGTGTGTGACTCATCACCCATCACCTGCCTCTAACTTGTGGGAGGAGGTGGCTGGGGCATTTGAGGGGCTCTTTTAGGAGCAGGGTTCAGGGGAGTCAGGAACACACCTCCACTCGGACACTCTACCCTGCTCTCCCAGGTCCCTGACTACCTAGACCACATCAAAAAGCCCATGGATTTTTTCACCATGAAGCAGAACCTGGAGGCCTACCGCTACCTGAACTTTGATGATTTTGAGGAAGACTTCAACCTCATTGTCAGCAACTGCCTCAAGTACAACGCCAAGGACACCATCTTCTACCGCGCAGCAGTGCGGCTTCGTGAGCAAGGTGGCGCTGTGCTCCGCCAGGCCCGGCGCCAGGCAGAGAAAATGGGCATTGACTTTGAGACAGGCATGCATATCCCACACAACCTGGCTGGTGACGAGGCCCCACAGCATGCTGAAGATGGTAGGTGATGAGTCACACACTGAGGCCAGTGTCCAGGGTGGTTGGCTGCCGAGAGTGGGTGGTATAGGCAGAAGGCAGCTGGGCCTTGCACTAGCAGGCTGTCCCTAGGAATGCAGAGCCCACGTTCTGCATCCCGGTGCTGCTTTCCAGCTTTGGCTGGCGAGAAGGTACGGGGTGGAGTGACTTCCTTGCTGTGTGCCAGGCTCCAGCACTGCCCCCAGCTGACCTTTTGCTCTTGCCCTGCCTCTCACAGTGGAGGATGAGCGACTGCTCCTGCTGGAGCACCAGAAACACCTACCTGTGGAAGAGCAGCTGCAGCTGCTGCTGGAGCGGCTGGACGAGGTGAATGCCAGCAAGCAGAGCGTGGGCCGCTCACGGCGCGCCAAGATGATCAAGAAGGAGATGACGGCACTGCGGCGGAAGCTGGCCCACCAGCGGGAGACTGGACGCGATGGGCCTGAGCGGCATGGCCCCTCAAGCCGAGGCAGTCTCACCCCGCACCCGGCGGCCTGTGACAAGGATGGGCAGACGGACAGTGCAGCAGAGGAGAGCAGCAGCCAGGAGACGAGCAAAGGTCTGAACCCCCTGGCAAGGCAGACCCCAAAGCAAGCATAGCCTCAGTACCTGCCCACCCCGGGCAGAGGTCCCTCCAGCACAGCTAGCCATACTTTCTCCCTCATCCTCCCATCAGGGGCCTCTTAGCTGCCTCTTTGGCTGTTTGTATCCCAGTCCATGCCCGCATAGTCTTGTCCCCTGTCCAGCTGGGGTAAATGGTCCTGTCTACCCAGGGCGGGGTCCTGGACAGCTGCCCTTCCCCCAGCAGGCCCCTCACCAACTCTCCTTCTTTCTTTCTCTGCTCCAGGCCTGGGTCCCAACATGTCCTCAACCCCCGCACATGAGGTGGGCAGGAGAACCTCAGTTCTGTTCTCCAAAAAGAACCCGAAGACAGCTGGACCGCCCAAGAGGCCGGGCCGGCCCCCCAAAAACCGGGAGAGCCAGATGACCCCCAGCCACGGAGGCAGTCCTGTGGGGCCCCCCCAGCTCCCCATCATGGGCTCCCTGCGTCAGCGCAAGCGGGGTAGGAGCCCCCGACCCAGTTCGAGCTCAGACAGCGACAGTGATAAGTCCACAGAAGACCCCCCAATGGGTGAGCCTCACCATCACCCAGCCCCCCAGAGACCCCACACAGCCTCAGCCATAGGAGAGAGAGCTGGAGAGACCCCCTAGGCTTCCTTTCATGTGGTCACCTCATCTTAGAGTTGGGACAAATGAGGCCCCGACACACGGACCCAGCCAGCCCCCCTCCCATTCCTTCACCTTTTCTGTTCTCACCTTCCTTGGGAATCTCCTGCCCTAAGTCACTTGTGTCCTAGGATGAGTAGCTAATGATGGGAGTGGGGAAGGGACAGAACTCTGGCCAATCACAATATAGGTGCTGCTCACAGCTAGCACCCACTGGCCAAGGTTGGGGGAATTTTCCAGCACAGAAAAGGAGCCCAAGCTCTTGAGTCCCTCTCCCCACGTTACTTCTGCTCTTTATCTTCCTGACCGGTTCCTTCCCTCCTCCCCTCCCCCCCACCAAGACTTACCTGCCAACGGCTTCAGCGGGGGGAGCCAGCCCGTGAAGAAGAGCTTCCTGGTCTACCGGAATGACTGCAACCTTCCCCGCAGCAGCTCTGACTCTGAGTCCAGCAGCAGCAGCAGCAGCAGTGCCGCCTCTGACCGGACCAGGTACTAACCCTGCAGATCACAGCAGGTCCCCGGGCATGCTCTTGTAGAACCCTTCTAGAAAGTGGGTGGCAGCAGTCTCGGGGAAGGATGGCTCCTATTTACAGAATAAACGCCGTAGGTCAGTGTCGGAGGCAGAAAGATGTCCTGGGTGAATCAGCTGTGTGAGAGCCACAGTGCCTTGGAGTGGGTCTGCAGAGCTGTTTTGTTTGGCCAGCAATGCATTGAAAAAAGGAAAGAAAATAAATCCAGGGCCCATGTTGTGGCCTAGTGGCTGAAATTCTTGCCTTGCACACACCAAGATCCCACATGGGTGCTGGTTCATGTCCTGGCTGCTCCACTTCCTGTCCAGCTCCTTGCTTGTGGCCTGGGAAAACAGTCAAGGATGGCTCAAGGTTGGGACCCTGCACTCAGGTGGGAGACCCAGAGGAAGCTCCTGGCTTCAGATTGGCTGGGCGCTAGCCATTGCGGACACTTGGGGAGTGAGCCAATGGATGGAAGATTTTGCTCTGTCTCTCCTTCTGTCTCTGTATATCTGCCTTTCCAATAAAAATTTAATCTGTTTTTAAAAAGACAAAGATACCGTCTGAAGATGTAACACTCCTTGGATCTGGCCAGTGCTGCCTTAGGAGAGGGCGTGCACTGCTGCTGACTGCTGGGCAGTGCCCACCCCGTGGGCTAGCCTCTGACCTGGCAGTATGGAGTGTGAAGTTCCCTCCTGTAGCCTCTGCTTTCTAAGACTGACCAAGCCTGGGGCTTGGAGCCAGGACACCTGTCATGCCATTCCCCGTTTCCATCCACAGCACAACACCTTCAAAGCAAGGCCGGGGTAAGCCCTCCTTCTCCCGAGGCACGTTCCCAGAAGACAGCAGTGAAGATACCTCAGGCACTGAGAATGAGGCCTACTCTGTGGGTGCTGGCCGCAGCGTGGGCCACAGCAGTAAGTACCCTTGCCCAAGGCCAGGGATGCTGGAGTCCCAGTGTCACGGCCTTGCCAGCCCCCCACCTGCTGATCGGCCTCTCTCACATTCTGTGTAGTGGTGAGGAAGAGTCTGGGCCGGGGCACTGGCTGGCTGTCCGAAGATGAAGATTCCCCATTGGACGCCCTGGACCTCGTGTGGGCCAAGTGCCGCGGGTACCCGTCGTACCCAGCTCTGGTAGGCGCTTCTGCTGTGGGCATGGGACTCCCTGGCAGACCACTTTGGGGCAGGTGCTGCCCCAGGGCTGTTGGCAGGCTCCCAGTCGGATTCTCCTTTTCCATTTTCATGCTGTTTGTCCTTGGGCGCTGAAATAAGCAGTGTGGCAGGGAAGGGGCAGACTAGACCAAAAGGCTCTTCTTGCATCCTCAGATCATTGACCCAAAGATGCCCCGAGAAGGCGTGTTCCACCATGGAGTCCCCATCCCTGTGCCCCCACTGGAGGTGCTGAAACTAGGGGAACAGATGACCCAGGAAGCTCGCGAGCATCTCTACCTCGTCCTCTTCTTTGACAACAAACGAACCTGGTAAAGGAAGCAGGGAGCCTGTGGGGCGACTCATGCTGCAGATAGAGCAGTGGGCTGTGTGGGCAGGCTGTGAGAAGCTCTGCCTGAGACTGGGGAGGCAAGCTGGCTGTATAGATGCAGTCTGAGAGGCTGAGTGGGCAGTAGCTGACCAGTAGCTGTAGCCAGAGAACAGAGGACCTTCAGCTCTCAGCTGAGGATCCCACTCAGACTCTGGAGGCTTTGAGACTTGGTTTCCCCACCTCAGCCTCCCGGGGACAAAGTGAGGGTGAAGCAGGCACACACATTCTGGCTCTGACCCGCCCCCCCCCCCCGAGGTCACGGGTTCGTTGTCTGCAGACAACAGTGGGCATCAGGGCTTCTCCTCAGTACCCATAATACACCATGGTGACCCCTCTAATGTAGCTTTTGACTGATTGGCCCTTGTCAGCTCTGGACTGTGAGAGGTCCCCTGCACCTGCTGGTATCTGTACCCCAGTACCCATTAGGGGGTGATGAGCCCGTGGAGTGAGGAGGGCTGGTTCTTGCTGTCCGGCGATGGCCGATTTTGATCTTTACTTCATCCTGTAGGCAATGGCTGCCCAGGACCAAGCTGGTTCCTCTGGGTGTGAACCAGGACCTGGACAAGGAGAAGATGCTGGAGGGCCGCAAATCCAACATCCGCAAATCAGTACAGATCGCCTACCACCGGGCCCTGCAGCACCGCAGCAAAGTGCAGGGCGAGCAGAGCAGTGACACCAGTGACAGCGACTGACTGCTCCCTGCCTGGAGTGGCACCGGTTGCACTGACTCATCCTGGTCTTGGGGCCATTCTCAGGGGAAGCTGGGTGGGGGGGTTCCTCCCGCCTTGAGTGCAGCTGGGCTGTACAGACACTCCAGGGGCTGGCAGTGGCTCAGCGCCACAGTGAGCCTGCCACCTTACAGCAGGGCGGAGGGTGGGGCAGTAGGCCACGGTTAGGACACTGCATAAGACAGGCCGCCCTGCTGCCTCTGCCGGCTGGGGCCTGGAGAATCCTAAACTGCCTGGAGGCCTGAGGCCCCTGCAGGTGGGAGGTGAGCAGGCAAGGGCCCAGCCCAGAGGAGGGGCACTAGGTGCCCCCTCCCCTGCTGCTGTACATACTGTAATTATTGGAGAATTTAAATTATTCTCATTTGTAACTGCGTTTCCGGGTCGCGCCAGAGTCATTTGGTACTAAAAAAGACTGGGGTCTGTCCCCATGTTCCTCCTCTTGCCCATAGATTGTCCCTACCTTTCGAACTGGTTTGTATTTATTTCAAAGGAAGAAAATATATTGATTCTTAGAAAATAGTTTGTTTTCTTTCTTGCTTCCACTGCCAGGGTGGAAGGGTCCCCAAGGAAGGCTGTGTGCCCCGGAAGGCGAACGGACTGGGCCCAGAGGTGGCTCTGGGTTCCCAAGACCCTTGGTTCCACCCCACCTGCTGGAACTGGGGGGCTGGTGGGGGCGAGGGGGAGGTGCGCTGACACTCCGCAGACTGCAGCAACCTGGCCCGAGAGTGCAGCGGGGTTCCCGTCCGTTTGCACAGCTGGCTCTCTGAAGCTCGGCCCTCAGTGAGGGGAGCACGGCCACTCGCGCCCATGGGCAGGTGGGGCGGAGGGCCCGCGGGTCCAGCTGAACACCACGGCCATCCGTGAAGCGGGAGCGCACGGGCACCGGACAGGGGCCCGCGGGGGGGGGCAAGCCTCCCGGCAGACTGGGGCTCCGCAGGGGGGAGGGGAGGCGAGGCCTCAGTGGACAGGGGCCCCGGGGGTAGGGAAGGCGAGGCTCCCGGCGGACTGGGGATCCGCAGGGCGCCCGCCTCGGCAGCGCCCGCCCCTTGGCTCCTCACGTTCCCCTCGGATTGGCCACGTCGGGTCCAATGAGCGGTTCTGGAGCCCGGCTTCCGGGGATGGCGAGGCGGCCCAGGGGAAGCCGGAAACGCGCCGGCACCCGAGCGTCCAGAGCAGCACTGGGCGCGTCACGGGGCGGAGCCTGCAGGCAGTGGAGCAATAGAACGGAGTGGGACCGGGTGGGCGAGGACTCACGGGGCGTGGCCTCCGCGTGGGCCCGCACGGTGTGGCAGCGCCGGCCATTCTGTCTTGCAGGGTGGCATGCGGCACCGCACGTTGGCCTCCGACCCGGCCCTGTGGGCCTCCATCCCGTGTCCACGCTCCGAGCTGCGCCTGGACCTGGTTCTGGCATCCGGACAGTCCTTCCGGTGAGTAACTGAACCTGAGGGACCCTTCCCCTGGGACCCCGCCCAGTCCCTGAGCGCCACGGAGGTCACGGGTGTGGACGGTCATCACGCCTGACCATCCTTTGTAGAGTCGGCAAGTCCATGAGGTGTCGTGCGGACACACGAATGGTCGCCCTGAGTTTGCTGCTTTGCCACCTGGAGGGGCTGTGGCAGGGGAGGGCAGATGGAGTAACCGTGTGTGCGTGGGAACCCACAGGTGGAGGGAGCAGAGCCCTGCGCACTGGAGCGGCGTGCTGGCTGATCGCGTGTGGACCCTGACGCAGACGGAGGAACACCTGCACTGCACCGCTTATGGAGGGGCCGGCAAGCCCACGCCGCGGGAGCTGGAGGCGGTTCACCAGTACTTCCAGCTGGACGTCAGCCTAGCCCAGCTCTACAGCCATTGGGGTTCCGTAGACTCCCACTTTCAAGAGGTGGCTCAGCGATACCCAGGTGAGCACAGGGGTCTGGGGTGCTGACTGGGGAGTGAGGGGAGGCAAGGTGTGGAGAGGCGGAGACGTGACTTGCTTTTGCCATCTGTGAAATGAGATTATGAAGATTGAAGGGTGAAGTGCTTAGAAGGTGCCCAGCGCACAGCCACTATAACCAGATATCCTGTCATTCCACGAAGTGTCCCAGTGAAGTGACCAGGATGTTAACCCTGTGTATGGGGGGAGCAGCACTGCCGTGCAGCCAGTTCCAGCACCCCATGTGTGCGCCTGTCCTAGTCCCCATGATTCCATTTCCGGTCCAGTTACTTGGCCCTGGCACCCCTGTTGGAGACCCAGATGGAGTTCCAGGCTTCTGACTTGGGCCTGGCCCAGCCCCCATCATTGCAGTTGTTTGCAGAGTGAACCAGTGAATGAAAGAGCTCTATGTCTGTTTCCCTCTCTGTGACTCTTCAAATAAATAAGATTAGTCTAAAATTTCATAAAAAGAAAAAGGCCTGTCCTGGGCAGGTGATTTTGCTGGTTGTTTGACTGCACACAGAGCCCCTGCTGTGGGACTGGTATACAGCAGTGCACGGAATGAGTGCCTGCCCCCGGGGTGCTCAGGTGGGTAAGCCCTACAGCCCTGATGCCTGAGTCTGGTAGGAGGGTGGCAGGGGGTGGCCTGTGGCAGCAGGTACTTGTCCCACACCCTGCCCGTCTGGTCCCCAGGGGTGCGATTGCTACGCCAGGACCCTGTCGAATGCCTGTTCTCCTTCATCTGCTCCTCCAACAACAACATCACGCGCATCACCGGCATGGTAGAGCGGCTATGCCAGGCCTTCGGGCCCCGGCTTGCTCAGCTCGATGATGTCACCTACTACGGCTTCCCCAGCCTTCAGGCTCTGGCAGGTAAGTGGGTCTGCCCGCTGTCAGTTCCCACTTGTATCCTTGTTGGCGTCTCCCCTCCTGGAGGGTCCCAGCTTCCTGAGAGCTGACCCCCCACTAGTCTGCCCCGTCACACCTCATCCTCCATAGCTCTGCTGGCCCAGCATTGGCACCTTGCTGGTTTACACTTTGCGGCCACAGCTGCAAACACCTGCCTGGAGCAGGCAGCGATTTGGGGTTGCTAGTGAGTCTCCTGGAGACAGACCTCCAGGAGCTCAAGCCCAGCTGTCACTCTGCACACCATGGAGTGGGAGCATCCTCTGTGAAGTGGTGACAGCAACACCTCCCCAGCAGCTGTCACCCGGGTTAAATAAAAGCCTGTAGATGTTGCGGGTGACATGGTGTTCAGCAGGAAGCTTGTGGCAGTAGTGTATCTGAGAACGCCTGTGTCCACAGCAACTCCCGAGTCAGACAGCCAGTCCTGC
Source organism: Ochotona princeps (assembly GCF_030435755.1). Classification (NCBI taxonomy): domain Eukaryota; kingdom Metazoa; phylum Chordata; class Mammalia; order Lagomorpha; family Ochotonidae; genus Ochotona; species Ochotona princeps. The sequence continues at coordinate 38,228,648 of NC_080852.1, read as the reverse complement.
AGGTGGAGGCAAGCACCAATCTGGCGGTAGGCCTGGAAAACGGCTTGGCCAGGAGAGTGCTTTGGTGCCCTAGAAAGCTGGGCTGAGGCCTCAGGGTTGTAGCCACAATGCAGACCTTCTACTGTTCACAGAGTGGGAGCAGCAGGGCCCTGGAAGGGTGGTGTGGTGTCCTGGCCAGAAGGCTGGGGGCAGGCGTCCAGACCTGCGCCCACATCTGCAGTCGGTGCCTGGAGACAGCAGCTGAGCCATCATCCCAGGTGCGGTGATGGGTCTGCAGCCTGGCGTGCTGGGAATGCTCTTTGGAAAGGGTCAGGAACGCACTCAAGGGGCTCCTCCAGGGTAGTCCTGGTCCTGGAGCCCAGCAGGAGGAGGTACACAGCACCTGGAATGTAACTTTTTTTTATTAAGATTTATTTATTTTTATTGCAAAGTCAGATATATATAGAGAGAGGAGGAGAGGCAGAGAGGAAGATCTTCCGTCTAATGATTCACTCCCCAACTGAGCGCAACAGCTGGTGCTGTGCTGATCTGAAGCCAGGAGCCAGGAACTCTTCCACGTCTCCAATGCGGGTGCAGAGTCCCAAGGCCCTGGGCCATCTTTGACTGCTTTCCCAGGCCACAAGCAGGGAGCTGGATGGGAAGTAGGGCTGCCGGGATTAGAACCGGCGCCCACATGGAACCCCAGTGCGTTCAAGGCGAGGACTTTAACTGCTAGGCCACCACACCGGGCCCAGAATGTAACTTTTTGCTTTGTTCCTCAAGGTGTCCCTCTGTCTCCCATAGGCCCTCAGATGACAAGGGACCCTGGGGAAGAGCATGCCTGTGGGGTGGCGAGCACACACCCCCAACATGAGCATGCCTGAGCCCCACTTCCCTCCCCACTGCCCATAGGGCCGCAAGTGGAGGCTCGTCTCAGGAAGTTGGGCCTGGGGTACCGGGCTCGCTACGTGAGTGCCAGCGCCCAAGCCATCCTGGAAGGCCAGGGCGGGCTGGCCTGGCTGCAGCAGCTGCGAGCGGCCTCCTATGAGGAGGCCCACAAGGCCCTCTGTGCCCTGCCCGGGGTGGGCACCAAGGTGAGGCCCTGGGGACGGGAGCGGAGGCCAGCCGGGGCACTGAGGGGAGGCATGGCTACTGAGGACAGGATAGAAGGAGACAGAATGTGAGCAGATGTTTCATTGGGGGTAAAACAAACAAACAAAAAAACCCACAAGTGTAAAAGACTTCCCCTTTGAATGGGTTTTAGTTAATCTGCTTGTTGGGGTGTTTGTACACACTGCTGTACTCACAGGTGCACACAAGTTTCCAGAAAGAATTGCAAGGAACCCAGTGATGTTTGGGAAAATGTCAGCAGAGTTAACGGATAGTAAGGTGGCACAGCATCTGGTGTTTCTTTTTCTTTTGTATACTTTTCTGTTGTTGAAAAACATGAGTTTGTATCTAGAGATTTTTGAGATTCATGCATTTATTTGAAAGGCAGAGTTACTGAGAGCAAGGGAGAGACCCTCTGCTGCTTCACTCTCCAAAGGCCACAATGGCTAGAAATAGGCCAAGCTGAAGCCGGGAGTCTGGAACTCCATCCGGGTCTCCAGCCTGGGTGGAAGGGGCCCAGGTACTTGGGTCAACTTCCACTGGTTTTTCTTTTTTTTTTTTTTTAAAGATTTATTCATTTTATTACAGCCAGATATACACAGAGGAGGAGAGACAGAGAGGAAGATCTTCCGTCCGATGATTCACTCCCCAAGTGAGCCGCAACGGGCCGATGCGCGCCGATCCGAAGCCGGGAACCTGGAACCTCTTCCGGGTCTCCCACGCGGGTGCAGGGTCCCAAGGCATTGGGCCGTCCTCAACTGCTTTCCCAGGCCACAAGCAGGGAGCTGGATGGGAAGTGGAGCTGCCGGGATTAGAACCGGCGCCCATATGGGATCCCGGGGCTTTCAAGGCGAGGACTTTAGCCGCTAGGCCATGCCGCCGGGCCCTCCATTGGTTTTTCAAGTGCATTAGCAGGGGGCTGGGTTGAAAGTAGAGTACCTGGGACTAGAATGGCTGCCTATATGGGAAGCCAGCATTGCAGTCAGCGGCTCAACCTAGTATGCCTTAAATCCCTTAGAGATTTGGTTGGGGTTGCAGACGGAAAGTCGGCTCTGGACAACAGACTAAGAGAACTTCTGGTTCTTCCACATGACTTTGACCAAGTCACTTCACTTTCCAGAGCCTCTCGCGTCTGTAAAAAGGGCCCAAGACCCTCTTCCAAGTCAGGGGGAGAACCTGACCCATGTGGGGGTTCATTCAGTAGCGACTGTTATGGTGGGGCATTTTTAAATTATCCAGAGAACATATATGTCGGCTAAGAATGTAGAATAGTAACATCAGCGTGGAGGGGCCAGTGGCTGGCTGCACCTGACCAGTTCTCTCTGATGTCTCGCTTTGTGCCCGTCACAGGTGGCTGACTGCATCTGCCTGATGGCCCTGGACAAGCCACAGGCAGTGCCCGTGGACGTCCACATGTGGCAGATCGCCCGCCGGGACTACGGCTGGCAGCCCACCACCTCTCAGGCCAAGAGCCCCAGCCCCCAGGCTAACAAGGAGCTGGGTGAGCAGAGGGGGCAGGGCACAGGGCAGCAGTGACCAACCTCCTCTCCACTCCTCTCTCAGGCCCCCTGCTCTGCACGTGGCAGAAGGGGCCGCTCCCTAACTGGGCCCCATCGCTTGTCACCTAGGAAACTTTTTCCGGAGCCTGTGGGGACCATATGCAGGCTGGGCCCAAGCGGTGAGTGAGGACTTCTCCCCCAGCTCTGATGCCATGGACACTTTGGATGTCCGCACGGGCTCCCACCCATCCCTGGCCCTGACCCCTGCATGCCCACCTCTTTCTTCCCACCTCCTAATAGGTGCTGTTCAGTGCTGACCTGCGCCAGCACCCCTGTCGTGCCCAGGAGCCTCAAGCAAAGCGCACGAAGGGGCCCAAGGGCCCAGAAGACTAGGGGGCCTGCCGGACCAGGCGTCTCTGCCTGCCCGCCCCCTCCCTTCCCAACTCTCCCACACCTGCAGCTTCCTCAGGGCCAGGAGCCCCCAAACCATGCAGTGTCAATGCCACGGACAGAGACAGGGCTAGCCACGGTTTTATCTTCTTCCCTTTATTACAAGAAGGAACAATAAAATAGAAACATTTGTATGGAAAACATGGTGAGGATGGCAGGGCCTGGGGCAGGCAGGAAGGAAGGAGAGTAGGCTACCCCACCTCTCCGGGGCAGGAGATCCCAGCCCTACAGCTGTGGGGGGAGCGTGGGTGGAAGCTCCGGGCCCGGTTCCACGCAGCAGTCCCGGCAGCAGCAGCCGGCCCCCGGCCCTGCATGGGAAGAGAGGATAGAGTTGGCTGTGGAGCACACACCCGCCCCCACCCAGGTGCCTGTCCACAGGCCCTGTGCTCACCCCCTGCGGCTGGGGTCAGCAGCTCCCCGTGGCTGGCTGGCTGCCCCTGGCCCTCCTGGCTGGTGCCCAGCTGCAGCCGCCTCATGTGCCGCACCACAGCTGTGGCATTGAAGGCTTGCTGGAGGGAGAGAGGGGAAGAGAAATGCGTGAGCAGGCTCTGGGGCCACCGCCGGGGCTGGGTCTGTGGGCCTCTGCAGGCTTTACTTAGTCCTTCCCAGCACATGCTGTGCCCCTCTGCTCACATATGGACCACTGCTCCCACAGCACACGCGTGGACCAGCTTACGGTTATACGTCAGAGAAAACCTTTTGTGGTGATACATGTATTTTTCACAGACCTCTTTGAGGTACATGGATTTTCAAAAGAGGACACTGAGGTGAAGACAAGTAATAGGTGTGTGTGTTGGGGGTTTGTACGTATGGGTAGATTCAGATGTGTGGGTGTGGATTGTGTGTGGGAGTGGGTGAGTATGTGTACATGAGGGTTACATATGTATGTGTATATATCTGGGTGTGTATGCGCCTCACTGGCTACTCAGCATGTCCACTTTGCTGTCACACACACACATGTCCCTGCCCCCAAGAATCATCATCCCAGTAGTAGACCACTATCTACTCTGTCCCTGGGTACTCTTGGGCTGGGCTTCACTTGCCTCCTGTCCTCCATGGGTATGGGTCCTTCTTCCTCAGCACCTGCTGTGCAACTCTGCTCTGACCTGAGCTGCTGCTCATGCCCAAGCCTGCATGTCTGCCACAGCCTCCTGTGTGGTCTGCCCATCTTCCCTCCACACCCTGAGACTCCTCCTCTGGGGAAAGCTGGTACCCTCCTGTGGCATCCAAGGCTCTGAGTGGCCAGCTTCACCACTCCCCCAACTCCAGTCTGGCCTAGCCCCTCACATGCCAGAATAGCCACACACTTTTCCCTGGCACCCTCTGCCTTGGACACGGTCCACCAGGCCTGGCTGGACAGAAGTGCTGGAGACTGTTCTGCAGGGACACATGTTGGGGCACATTTGTTGAGTGAATGAAAGATCCTGCCATGGACATCCTAGAGTGCTTCCCCCCGTTCCCCTCTGAGGCTGGGTGCTGTGCTGACAGCCCAGGTGGGCCTGCCTGCAGAGACCCTGATAGGGCAGGTAAGCAGGCTCACCTTCCACTTGCTCTTGGCAAAGTTCTTCTTGATCTGCTCGCTCACTGACTGGTGGATGTTCTTGTCTAGAGCTGTGTCTCCTGCGATCCTGGGACAGGAGTGGGGAAGGGTTGCTGGTGAGGGCAGAGGGGAGCCCAGGGACCCCAACCCGCAGCCCATAGGGGTGCTCACCACGGGTGCTGCAAGGCCTGCTCACAGGTGAACCGCTTCTCTGGGTCCTTCTCCATCAAGTGCCGGATGAAGTCTTTGGCTGCACCCCCAAGACAGAAGCAAAGAACATGGCAGTGCCCACGGACTGGCGTCAGAGGAGGCAAAGAGCCCAGGCCCATCCCTGTGCCACCCTACTCAGGGCCACCCAGCCAACAGGGAGGGTACTGTGGAGTGCTGCAATTGGTGGGAGCTCCCAAGACTGCTGGTGTGGAAATGTGTGTTTGTGGGAAGGTATTGGAGGCCTCAGGGAGGAGAGAAATATTAAGGTGCCATCTGGGGCTGGGTGGCTGAGATGAGCGAGGGTCAGCGGAGGCTGGGGACCCAAGGGCCAGTGCTGGAGGCAGGCAGAGCCCAGAGTACCAGAGTCGGAGATGTCGTCCCAGTAAGGAGAGTCAAACTCGTACTCGGCCTTCAGGATTTGCTCGAAGAGTTTGGCGTCATTCTCGTCGTAGAAGGGAGGGTAGCCACAGAGCCTGAGCAGGGACCCGCAGCATAGAGGCCCTCTGTGACAGGCCCCCTTCTGCCTGCCCCTCTTCCTTGAACTTGGCCTCCTCATAGCTTTCCCACTGACTGTTCCCTCTGCCTAAACAGTTCTCCCTGTTCCTGCTGGGTTTGCCTGGTCTATTTCATACCATGTTCCCACCTTCCCTATCTGACAGGCTTCATTCCATTGAGAACCTGCCCTAGCTGTGGTTGGTTCTCTGCTAAATTGCTAATGTTTGTAGGGCCTGAAACATATCTGTTGAGCCAAGTCACATTAGTAAGGAGCAGGCAGGTGTCACTTGGGACGGGAGGAGGAAATAGCTGAGGGAGGTAGGGGGCAGGCTGGGCAGGAGACACCTGGAGTCGAGTCCTCCCCTCCCCCTGTCCCTCAGTTACAGGATGTAGCCAATGACCCTGATGGAGGAAGACAAGCAGGCAGGAGCCCCACCCTGCTTACAGGATATAGGCAATGACCCCGATGGACCAGCAGTCCACGGCCTTGCTGTAGGGCTTCTGGGCCAGAACCTCAGGGGCTGTGGAAGGAAGGGGACATGGCGGTGACATGTGTCCACCCTGCTGCCCTTGGCTGGACTCCCACTCATCCATTCCCCCAGCCCAGAGCCCTCCATACCCACATATCCTGGTGTCCCACAGGCCGTGGATAGCACACTGCCTGTGTCCTCCATCTTGGAGAGGCCAAAGTCGGAAATCATTATCTTGGAGTCTTCATCCAGACTATAGTACAGCAGGTTCTCTGGCTGTCAGGGTGCAAACATGGAGCCAGGGGAGTCAGAAACTGCCGGAGGCTGACATGGCCCACCTCCCCCGAGCACCACATGAGACACCCCTACCCACTCGGGAAAGTTGCTGTGGCCTCATGGCTGCCATCCCAGCAGCAGTCAGGGTGGGCCGGTTTTTTTTAATCTCAGGTATGCATGACACATCCCGAAAGGACTCCTGCACGCTGGCTGGGTCTCATCCTTCACAGCTCCCTGTCCGGGCCAGAGTGAAGAAACCCTTTTCCACAGGAAACCTGCTTCCTGTGAGGAACCTGCTTTCATGAGCAGGACAGTGACCGACCCCAAAGCTGCATGCTGGAAAGCTGTGGCAGGGCCACTTCGGCTACACTCTGTCTCCCTGGCTCAGCTGTGGATGCGCTGTGGAGCAGAAGCCCAGCAGTGTCTGGGGGGCCCGGCTCAGGCAAGGAGGGGTCCTGACTCCTGTCCAGGCTTTGCTGTCCTGCCCGTTTTCTACAAACAGGTGGGACTTTAATCATGAGCAGAAAGCACAAATAGGAGTGGTCAGAGCCGTAGCACAGTGTGCTTCTGGGCCCTTCCAAAAGAGGTAGCGCAGGAGTTGGGAGGTTTGCAGTATAGACCAGAAGCCTCTGCTCAGCACAGGGGTCAGTCAGGCGGAAGGGTATGAACAGGCCCGCCTCCTGGAGGCCCACCTTGAGATCCCGGTGCACAATGCCCAGCTCGTGCAGGTACTTGACTGCATCCAGCACCTGGAAGATGAGGCGGCTGGCGTCCCGCTCAGTGTAAAAGCCTTTCTCCACGATGCGGTCAAACAGCTCCCCACCTGACACCCTGTGGTAGGCAGAGGGCAATTTTGGCCTGAGGCAGCCACGGCGAGAGGGCTGCTGAGGAGGGGCAGGGGCGGGGCCACTCACAGCTGCATGACCAGGTAGAGGTGGCCCCCACTCTCGTAGATGTCATCCAGGGCTACAATGTTGGGGTGCTTGATCCTAAAAGGAGAGGAGAGGCTTGGCACTCAGCCTGCACCAAGTGCAGCTTCTCAGCATAGGTACTCGTAGCACTCAGGAAATGATCACAATGGAACTGTCTTGATGAGGAGGAAGACTGGCTCTCAGAAAGCCTCATTCCACCCCCTACCCAGGCTCACCTCAGAGAATAGAGATGAGCATTTCTTCTGTGCAAGGTGGTTTGGGGGAGAAGGTGGGAAATCAGAGACCCTGAGGTTGCCAGGGGGCAGGAAGGGCCAGTGGGGTCGTTGTTCAGGTGGGGTCCCAGTACTAAGGCATTTCTGAACCTGTCAGGGGCCCTGAGGCTGGACTCTGAACATTCTGGCCATGGCGAGGGCACTCTGATGTCATAGCTGTCAATATTTGTCCTGCTGCAGGCACTTGGGACAAGAGCCGCCAGTGATCCCAACATCCCTGCCAGCTGGTGATCTACACCATTTTACACATGAGCAGTATGAGGTAGGGTGACCGGGAAAGGTCAGGTGGGGTCGGGCCCAGGTGCATGCGCACTTGTGCAGGACGGCAATTTCGTTCTCCATGCTGCCCTCCTTGCCCTCCAAGGCCTTCTTGGCGATGCACTTGATGGCCACCAGCTTCTGTGTCCTTTTGTCTTCTGCCAGGATGACCTCAGAGAAGGCTCCCCTGCAGGGAAGGGGGATTGGCTAGGTGAGGAACTGGGTCCCATCCTCCCACCGGCTGAATCCAGACCCAGGAGGAGGCATGAGCCTCCCCGGTGAGTCCCAGGGCTGGCTACAGAGGTGGTCGCATCCAACCCTGGGTCATTTCCTGTGGAGCTGGGTCTGTCTTCCCCACAAGGCAGACACCGGTTTATTCTGAGTTCTTTCTGCACTGCTCATATGTTCCCCAGGCTGGAGGAAACAGGAAGCATTCACCCATTCACCGTCAGCCCAGCTGTCCAGAGGAGGCCGCACCTTGGACTCTGCTGCCCACCCTACCCTGGTACCAAGGCTTGGGGTAAGGGTGCTCCCAGTCTGTCCAGCCAGAAACTCACGTGCCCAGAACATCGCGGAAGTCGTAAATGTCCCGGATGTCCTCCGCCTGCTTCCAGCTGGGGCCATCCACTGCCCCCGGCATGGCCCACTGCCCCCCAGCCACAGCCAGGGCTCCTGGGAAGGGCAGGGGTGCAGGGCACTCAGGGCCCAGGCTCCTGTCTGCTGGCCCTCAGCCACCTGGCCCATGTTTATTGATCCCTCAGTACGTTCATTTGACAAAACCATTTCAGCTCCATTCATCTGCGCATTCTTCCATTCAGCAACTTTCAGGCCTCCAAAAATGGCTTTTATGGTGGCAATGAGATTCTCCCACAGAGTCAGGCATTTGTTTATTCAATCAGTCAAACTCACTGCCCAGTTCCTGGGTACCCTCGGTGGAGACCCCAGAGCAGCTGACAGAAGTGCCACACCTGCTGGGTGTCTCTGTGGACCTAACCCACCACAGCCCAGCCCCACCCTGGAGACTGCTGGAGTGTCTCCTCGTTCTCTTCCTCCTCTCTCCTCCTTCCACCCACCCCGGCCTCTCGGAAATCAGGTTTCCGGCAGCCTGGGCTCCCAGCAATATCTCAGCCACGTTTTTAAATATAGCTCCTTTTGCACTGTTGCCACAGCAACAGCAGCCACAGCTGGAGCTCCCCATTCCACATCTGGGTCCCCTCCTGGCCGGCCCCATCGCACCCTGACCCAGCCTGCAGCTCCCCAGGCAGGAGGGGCAGGAAGAACGGGGAGACAGTGCTAGGAGCTGGGCAGGGGCTGGGCTCAGTGTTGCCCAAGAGGTCTGGCTAGACTTGCAGGGGTCTAAGGCCATGGCAGAGGCTCCTGGGGGAATGGGTTCTCTCAAGCCCACTGCAGGCCAACACAGACCTGGTATGTGGAGTGAGCACAAGGTGGGACTTTGCTTCTTTCCCCTGCAGGACCATGCAGCGGGGGAGGGGCGGTGCCTGGCCTCCTCTCCTCTCCCTCGTGGAACACTCCTCCCTGCAGGGGATGCTGCCCTGCTCCCAAGGACACCTGGTCCCCATGCCAGGACCAGAAATGGCCAGGGCAGGAGTCTGACGGTAAGCTCTAGCCGTAGAGTCCTAGGGGTCCTGGGCAGATGGCTGGGCATGGGGGTGGACCTCCCACAGCCAGCCCCATGCACCCCCTTGAATGGCAAGGCCTGTGCCCACCATATCCTGTGTGACAAGGCATCCCACACAGCTCACTGTCCACACACACCGTCTCCAGGCACCCTTCCACCTGGACACCTGCCTGGACACCCATCCACCGCAGACACCCCTCTTTCACACCCAACTAACACCCCCCACGTCTCTGTTACCTCGAAGCTTCTGTACCCCAAATTCTGCTCACATGGAACCCCAGCCTGCCTCTGACCAAGCTGGCTATTGCCACACAACACCCACCCAGCCCCCAGTCACAGTACCTGGACACATTCCGCAATGGCGTCCCCACCCACTGGGGCCCTTTGCATCCCGCCGCTGGCCTAGGAGCCACTCTGCTCGCCTGCATCCTCCCTCCCACTGCCCACTACTGCTCTCAGGCCTGTCCAACACCTGCCTGGCCTGAGGCAGGGGTTGTGAAGAGAGGCCCAGTGCTGGCCAGGGTGCGGGCGCCGCTCTGGGCCGGGAGATCCCTAGCGCAGGGGCGCCCGTGCGGGCGGTACCTGCGGCTGCCCAGCCGCGGGGCTGGCTGCGAGGGCCGAGGTGCTGGCGCAAGCTCCCACCGCCGTTCGCCGCTGCCGCCCGCTCTCTCGCGGGGCTCGAGCGCGGCGGCTCCCAGCGCCAGCCCGCCCGCCCGCAGCTCTGATGTCAACGGAGGAGGAGCCTGGGCCCAGGGACGCGCGGGCTGCGGAGGGGCGCGGCCGCCGGACCCCGCTGGCCGGGCGACCCCTATTAGCTGCTCCCCGCCCCTTGGCTCCTCAGGACCCCATTTCCCAGAAGTTAGTACTGAGGCCCAGGAACAGTGAACTCCCCAAATCAACAGCTGGTCAGAGGCGGAGCTGAAGAGGGCCCCACGCCCCACCACTGTCCGGCACCAAAAACTGACCAGGGGCTCTGAAGGGCCTTGTGGACTTCCGGGCAGATCAGTGCTGGGAGTTCCTGTAGGGCTCCCGCCCCTGTTGTACCCAGAAGGGCGTTGGGCCCTCGGGAGACTGATGTGGGGCCAGACAGGCTGCACAGTACAGAAGAGGCTGCTCTGCGAAGGAGTCAGTCCTACAGGCTGGGCCCACTGGACAGACAGGGGTGGAGGAGGCATCCCCAGGGGCCTGGAGCCCCACGGGAGCGGAGTTAAATCTGGAGCCGAAGGAATAGCCTAAAGAGGACCCCAGTGCCACGTGACTAGGCAGGCTCCAGGGACCCTGGCCGAGGGCCAGCTTGGGGAGGAAAGGAGGAAGCTCAAGGGCTTGGCAGCAGGCAAGGGGCCATGGGGCCTGCAAGGCTCCGGTGGGCAGCAGTTCAGTGAACTGAGGCCAGCCCTGGGGGCACACACTGCTGAGGACCCCTCCCACTTCTTGCCGGTGTGGCTCCCGGCTTCTGAATTCGTTTGCAGATGGGACGACGATAGTGCTTCTTCCCAGTCCTGTCTCCTCAGGCTTTGCACTGCCTTGCCATGCCCATTTCACAGACGGGGCGGCAGATGCCTGTGGCCACCTGGTCCGTGTCCCCCAGCATCGCTGAGGATCAGTTCGTTCCCAGGGACCAGGGAGCCCCTCCCCCCACACACTGAGCTGGTGAAACTTTGCCACTAGTTCCTGTTGGTGTGGATGGCACTCTGCTGGCTAATAAGTTGGCTGCTGTGTGGGGGCCTGGGTGACATCTCTGGTTTACATTCTGCCTGCTTTGGAACTTCTCTCTCTTTCTCGCCAAATGCATTCTTAGTCCTTTTTCTGTTAAATATTACGCCAGTACTGGTCACCACCAGTAAAGAGCCATCAGATGCTAGAACTTCACGCAGAGGCCACAACTGCTGCTGTTTCCTTCGTGAGCAGCAGGTTCCCCACCATGGCCATGTCATCCGGGAGGAATCTTGCTGGAGGCTGGCTGAAAAACCCCAGCCCATGCTGGCCGGGCCTGGCTTGGCCTGGAATCCTGCAACTGCAGCCACAGCGCTCAGACAGCTTCCTTCCCACCTCTCTCCTTGTGCCTCAGTTCCTCTCCATCTGCTGGTCCCTCTTTCCATGTACCATGACCATCTATCTCCATCTGGCGGGAAGCGGGGACGTGGTACAGTCACCCTGGTTTTGCAACTCCCCCACAACAGAAAGAGCTGCACCCCTATAGCTCAGCTCAAGCAAGAGAGTGGCATACTCCCCTCCCCCTTTCAAACCTGGTATCGGGCGGGAAGCACTAGGTCATGGCGCTGTCGCTGGGGATGCCAGTCATGGCACAGCCGTAGGGAATGAAAGTGGTGGATTGTGCAAAGCAGAGAGGGCGAGCAGCTAAGACAGATAACCAGTGTTTCATCAACTGCCTGTCCAGTGTCTGGGGGCATGTGTGTGAGTAAGGGGTGGGCAGTGGGGGCTGGCACTGAACCTGGCTGTTCTGATGCTGATGAAGATGACATCCTAGCCAGAGTACCCAGGCCAGGTTCTGCACCCAGCTCTGACTGCTGACTCAGTTTCCTGCTTTGACACAAACAGACCCTGGGAGTGTCAGCAGTGAAGACTCCAATAATCGGGTCCCTGCCAGCTGCTGCAGGCATTTGGAGGGTGAACCAGCAGATGAGATCAATCTCTCTGCCTTTTAAATATGTTAAAAATTTGTAAAAATTCCCTTTATCCCTACAGTGAGATGGATGTAGCTGTTCTGCCCATTCAACCTCTCCTTCCGGACTGTGGATGTGGTACAAGCACTGATGGCTGCAGAAACCCGACGCCCGTCTCCCCACCTGGAACTTGACGTGAGCTTACTCTGGTCATGCCTGCCTTGCTGGGTGACTGAGGGTGACACAGCCCAGGGAGCGGGTCTCAGCCCCCAGCTGGTTGCCCTGCAGCTGTCGGGACCCCAGCACCCACCTGCTGTGGTTACCTGTCCCACAGAGCACAAGAGAGGTCCACTGCCCCGAGACAGACGCTCTTCTCAAATGATTCTTGCCTTCTTTATGCCCCACATGTTGCGGTCAGTCTTGTGCCTTGGGGGTCCCTGTTGGCCACTGCTGCTTTCTTACTGTGGCCACTGTTCCAGGAGCAGCCAGCCTTGACAGCCTGCAAGGAGCCCTGCAGTGCTTGCCAGCTTCTTTCAGCTGACATGGGCATGCCCTGGGGGTCGAAGGCTCTCCTGCATTTACTCCGATCCTCTCTGCCCTCTCGCCACATGCCTGCCATGGTGCATGGGATGGCACTAGTGGGCCTGGGCAGGGACATGTTGGAGAAGACCCTGGCACTTGGAAACCTGACTTATGAAGAAAGCTGCCTCTCCACCAGTGATACTCCGTTTCCTAGTCTACAAACAAGGGGAGTGAGTGGCCATTCTGCCGTGGGGAGTGGAGGCAGGTGCAGAGTACTGGGACCCTCCTACAAGTCCTCCCAACCCCTCAGCAGGCTCATCAGTAGTACAAGCAGCAGAGCATTTCCACACGAGAAATTATTGGCAAACCGGGTGAGCTGTGATGTTTCGTTGCTATCTGATAGTGTGGGGACAGCCCAGGAAGAGGCACAAAAGGAGCGTGAAGAATGTTCTGACACAGGTTCCAACCCTAGTTCCCTTCTGGTCCCCTCCCCCACTATCTGTGGGTAAGCAGTGACACCCCACCCACCCTGGACATAGATCTGGTATACTTGGCGTTCTAATACTCGCTTGTTCTTCTTTTTAAAGATTTGTTTGGTTCACCTACTATATGGCTGTGATAGCCAGTGCTGGACTAGTGCTAAAGCCAGGAGCCAGGAATTCCAGCCAGATCTCCCACAGACAGGGGTATCTTTGATGGAACACATTAGCCGTCACCTGCTAGGCTGGAGGCGGAGTTAGTGGATGTTGCATGGGAAGCAGTGCAGCTGGGACTACAACCAGTGTTTTGCTGGAATGTTGGCACCACACGTAGCAGCTTAACCCACTTTTATTTGCAAGTGGAGCCTCCTTCTTTTTCTTTCTTTGCTTATTATTATTATTATTATCATTATTGATCTATTTATTTGAAAAATGACATAGAGAGAGGGAGAAACATAGGGCCAGGTCTCTCACGTGGGTGCAGTGGCCCAAGCACTGGGGCCTCCTTCTGCTTTTCTCAGTGTGTTAGCAGGGAGCTGGACTGAAAATGAAACAGCTGGGACTTGAACCAGCACTCCAATGTAGGATGCCAGAGTCTCAGGCTGTAACTTAACCCTCTGTACCCACTACCTCCACCCAGCTCTTGCACTTCCCAGGGTTCTTGCTTGGCCTCAGGGTGTTGCATGCTACCCCTGTTCCTGACACCACACCTGCACAGAAGAGAAGGCAAGGAAGCAAGTCTAGTTTGAAGAGTGTTGGTGTGCCAGGTAGGCCTGGTCTGGTTTCTCTGAGAGAACCCCCAAGAAAGCAGTGTCTCAGATAATCTGTGTGGACTGTGGTTCCAGTGCTTTGGTGGCCTCCTCTGAGGTAAGGAGGGACAAGCTCCCAGCCCCACCCATACCTGGTAAAGCCTGTGGGACCACTGAAAGTTCACCCTGACTGTAGCAGTGCTGCAGTTAGGAGCATACATCCTGGATGTGAGTCTACCACGCAGGGGACTGCCCTCGGCTGTTTGCCATGCCCTTGCAAGCAGCTGCTGTGGTCACGGTGACTAGTCCTTTAGACTGGGTTTCTTATGTTGTGATGAGTCTTTATTTTTTTTAAGATTTATCTTTATTGCAAAGTCAGATATACAGAGAGGAGGAGAAATAGAGAGAAAGATCTTCTGTCCTATAATTCATTCCCCAAGTGGCTGCAACAGCTGGAGCTGAGCCAAACTGAAGCCTGGAGCCAGGAGCCTCTTCCGGGTCAAGGCTGCCGGGATTAGAACCAGTGCCCAAAGAGGTCCCAGACTTTGGCTGCTAGGCTACTGTGCTGAGCTCAAGTCTTTGTTATTTCTATAGCAGTTATCTTAGTTGAGTATGCCTTATGATGCTTCATCAGATGGAATGTGATGATGGATTGGTATAGGAGTCTTGTGACACAAGTACTGAAGGTGTCCTGGCTTGTATGGGCTGTGTAGTCTTGCTGTGGTTGGGTTCTTCTGGCCTCTATTTTTTTCAGTAGAGTGTGTACAGGCATTTTCTAAAAGCTGTCTTAGCAAGGACAGGTTCTCAGGGTTGGGAGGTAGGGACCTGTCTTTTCATTCACAAGTTTCCCAGGCATTTCTCTGATGGCCTGTGTATTGCGGGTTGGCTGGACAGGCCTTGGGGTGGGTTTTCATCTCGCCCTCTGATAGATGCTCTTCTGCTTTTCTCTCCGCCAGAAATTGTGTTGAGAAGACTATACCTGCCCTCACAGTTTTTTGGATGGTGTGGTTGTCCCCACCTCCATATTGCTCTCTCTGGCCCCAGAGTCCGTTGTCATTCAAAAGGGTGGTATAGTACTGTCCTGCTAATAAGCCGCTCCTGGCTCCTGGCTCCCTGCCTGCTTGTGAGTCATAAACTGTAAAGGGCACCTGAAGTTGAAAGAATGAGGGAAACAAACTATTTCTCCCCAGAATATTGCAGAATGCCAACACGCCTTCAAGTGGAGGATGAAACAGGACTTGGGTGTCCCTGACCCCCACAAACTTTCTGGTTCTCTCTGATGGGGCCTGAGGATGTGCGTTCTCATCAGAGTCCCGGGTAGTGCTGAACCATGCTGGGACCTGGCCTGGCCTGCTCTCGGCCTACTTTCCAGCTCCCTCCCTGCCACACCCCTGGGGCTCAGGTGACACTGGAGCTGCCACCTCTCTTGAAGCAGGCCAGCTGTTCACACCTCCTTGTCTGGCATGCCAGCTTCTGTCCAGCTGCTTCCTGTCTGGCCCTACAGGCTTCCTTAAATCCTTGCCTTGCTGGGATCCCTGCAGGCCGCATACCTGCCACCTTGGGTTCTGATCATCCAGTGGCATCCTGGCCCTCCTCTGCAGCTCTCAGCCAGGGCACTGAGTAAGTGCGAAAGGGAACTTGGAATGAGTAAAGACGGAGGGCAAGTAGGAGGGGAGGAGCCAGTGGAGCACCTGGATGAGGGTATGACACACATGAGCTTGTGTCCTGCATGCCCACCATCTTCATGGGGTCCTGAGCCCCAGGCCAGGGAAGGAACCTGTTGTCTGACTGGGTTCCAGCCTCTGTGCCCCTCTTGGCAGCAGACACCTGGGCCCCTGCACTCCAGTCCCCAGGGTGCTGGGGACCTGCTGTGGGAAGAGGCCTAACCTCCCCACTCTCCCCATGGTGCTTCCCAAAGTCCCTGGTCAAGAACTGTGCAGGAGCAGGTGTTGCTTTTGTGGGCTAAATTAAATAATAACAAGTATATATGTATATACACATTTATTTAAGAATAAGCACTCCTGGGCCCGGCGCAATAGCCTAGCAGCTAAAGTCCTCGCCTTGAACGCACCGGGATCCCATATAGGCACCGGTTCTAATCCTGGCAGCCCCACTTCCTATCCAGCTCCCTGCCTGTGGCCTGGGAAAGCAGTCGGGTATGGCCCAAAGCCTTGGGACCCTGCACCCATGTGGGAGACCTGTGGAAGTTCCTGGCTCGTGGCTTCGGATTGGCACAACTCTGGCCATTACAGTCACTTGGGGAGTGAATAATCGGATGGAAGGTCTTCCTCTCTCTCTCCTTCTCTCTGTATATCTGACTTTGCAATAAGAATAAACTAAATCTTAAAAAAAAAAAAAAAAAAAAAAAGTAAATACTGCCATCCCCTGGCCCACTCCTCAAATGCCCTCAAATGCTGGCACTGGGCCAGGCTGCAGCCGGGAGCCAGGAGCCACACTGCGTATGCTGGCCTGTTAGCCAGGAGTGAAGTTATAAGCCAGGGGTAGGTACAGGATCCAGGCCAGGTGCCTCACCATGAGGTTAAACACCCAACCTTGGAAAAACAAAACAATCATCTTGGGCACTAGGGACACCTCCTGGGACCAAAGTCCTTGTTTCCTATTTAAATCAGAGCCTTGTGTTCCTGGAACACATTTCCCCCTCCTCAGGTGACCCCAGCTTCTCACACACAGCACACCCAACCCCCACAAGGGAGAGCCCCTGGGACAGGCTCAGCGTCTGTCACCATGGTGCTACAGGGCGGTGACAACTGGTTCCTGCAGACAGGGCGTGTCGCCATTCACCTTGTCCATGTCTGCCGTGTCCAAGGTATGTGGTAACAGCCTGGCAGAAAGGAGGTGAGGAAGGAAAGGTTCCCCACCAACCCACATGAGCCAGTCCCAGTCACTCTTCGAAGGTTCTTCCATTTATAGTCCCTCCCTCCCCCTCTCTCTCACAGTTCCTCCCAATTTTGGAACACCAGCCCCCGCCTCGCCTCCTCCACATCATCTTTGTTCCTAGAATTCTCTGTTCACAACACCTACCAAACGTATGCTCTTGACAGAGGCTGAGGGAGGGCCGAGGCTTGCATGCAGGACTGCCCTGTGGGGCTGCACAGGTCGTACACTGACCAAGTGTGGGGGCTGCTGTCCTCACAGACTGTTAGCGGGGCAAGTTCTGTTGTGAAGAGACTGTGTGTGAGTCGCACAGGCAAATTTTAATCCTGATCAAGCAAGGGACACAGCTGGCTCCGCCGTGGTTTTTTCACTGTGAGTGGCGGTTGGTAGGAACCATTAACGGCGCCTGGGCCTCAGCTGATGTGTGCCGAGTGCTTGGTCATCATTGCTATTGGCACTGGCTTCTCTTGTATCTGCCTGAAGTGCCCCTAAGCAAGCTGGCGACGTTGCTGGAAAACTGCTGGTGCTACACCTGGCAGGGGCGGGCTGGTGCTGTCCTCTGTAGAGCGGTTTTCCTTGATTGTCATTACAACCCACTTTTTTATGCTATTTTTTTTGAAAGGCAGAGTTATAGAAAGAGGGAGAGAGAAGTCTTCCATCTGGTGGTTCACTCCCCAGATGGCCTCAATAGCTAGAGCTGGGCTGGTCCAAAGCCAGGAGTCGGGAGCTTCTTCCAGGTCTCCCACGTGAGTACCAGGGCCCAAACACTTATGCCATTCTCCACTGCTTTCCCAGGCTGTGAGCAGGGCGCTGGATCAGAAGTGGCATAGCTGGGTCTCAAACTAGTGCCCATATAGGATGTCACACTGTAAGTGGTGACAGTCCATTCTGTCACAGTGCCAGCCCCCAAATCACCTTGTGTTACCCATGTCTGAGTTACAGGTGACCAACTGCAAACCGAAAAGCAGCACTTGTGGCCTGAAGTGAGGGGGAAGCTCAGCAGGACTTGCAGGGCCCCCGACACCCTCAGGACTTGGCTGTCTTCTCCATCTGCTTCTGCAACCCAACTCTGTTCTCAGGCAGGGTACACAGACCCTGTGTGGGCCACATGTGACCAGGACTTGACCAGTGCTAACCTCTCCTCCCCTGGTACAGTGGTGGCCTCCCTTGTCCACTCCTTAATCAACCACAGCTGTTGGCGGCACTGAGCCTTGCTAAGCTGGCCTTCGCCCTGACTTGCCAGTCCCAGGAAAACCACGTGAGTGGGAGGGGCCTTTGTACCCGTGGAGAGAGAGGGGCTCTGCTTCTATAAAGAAGCTCAGTTTATAGGTCACTTCCCTAGGGTACCACTCCCCTCCCCACTGCCTGGACCTCAACCTTTCCATGATAAACTGCCTGTTAAATCCTGACTAATCTGGGAATAGAACAACTTGAGGTAGGGAAGAAGGGGAGGAGGGAGAGTACTTCAGGCATGGGGCTGGGGCCCAGCTCGCCAGCCCTGGCAGTAGAAGGGGGCTTGTGGAGGCCTGGCAAGTTCCACCCCTCTCTCCCCACGCCTGGCTGCTTGGTTTCCACACTCTCGCCCCAGGCCTGGTGCTTAGAGGGGCAGGCTGCACTGGTGAGTTGGAGCCTGCAGCAGGAGCCCCATTGCAATGGCCAAGCAGCAGGCTATGGACTCCAGCTCAGGCAGAAGGGGATGTGGGAAAGGGTCTAGCCCCTGTTCTCTCCTGCACTGACTGTAAGTGAGGAAGTACTAGCCCTGAATGCTGTGTCTCACTGCCACCCCACAGCTGGAGAGCAGCTGACCCCAGGGCAGGCCATGTGGAAACACCTGACTCCTGGTGGCCCTGCTGAGCTGCTAGATTGGCCAACCTTGATTGGCACCCTGCCAGGGCCACCAGGCCTTGGCAACACTTTCTGCAACCTGTAGCCCACGTGTCCTCACAGTTATTCCTGCGTGAACAATGAGTAGCCCTGGGCCCAACGACCCTGAACCCTGCCCCCCACCCCAGACTCCTACCACACACAGGGAACACGTTCAATGATGGTGGGGTGTCTTTTTTTTTAAAACCACAGCAGTCGCTTTATCCTTAAATTTGCACTTTACAAAACCACAAGGGAGAAGTCTCTGGGGTGGGAGAGGTGGGGAGGGCCAGGGTAGAGAGGGAGGGGAGAAGGGGAAGACAGAAGAACCAGAACAGATGCCCTGCCCCATTTCAGGGACCAAACAGGAAGTGGGCCTGAGGCCAGCCCAGCAGGGCTCGAGTCCTGGCGGTAGAGCCTATGGCCGCCAGAGGGTACTCCCAAGGAGGAAGATGCCCCAGCAGGTGGCAGGGCGTTACCCATCCAGCAGCTTCAGGATGCTCTCACGCTCCTTCAGCGTCCGCCAGGCCTGGTCCTTTTCCTTCTTTGTGGGGGTCCGCTTCTTCTGCCGCGCGGCCATGATCTTGCGGAAGGCATCCATGACCTCGTTGTCAGCCATGCGGACCCGTTGCCTCAGCTCCTGGCGGCTCACCTCCTCCTTGGCCAGCCTGTGGGGACCAGCAGCCATGTGCTGTGGCCAGCCTCTCCCCTGCCGGCCCAAGCCCACACACTGTCTACACTGGCACACCTGGGCCTTTCATATGCTCATGACCCAAAATAGAAGTCATGATCCATGTTCCATGGCACTGTGTGCTGGGCACTATTGTATCTTCTTTCCAAGAGTAAATCAAGTGGACCGTGGGGGAACCATGCATGGTGAGGAGAGAGGGCATGAAGAAGTCTCTACTCCTTGCTCTCCAATGTGCTATTTAAGAGCCCTCTGAAAAAAACCCAATCTCACAGTAGGGTTGGCACTATGTTCCCGTGGGCTAAGTCATCAGTTGCAGTAACAGCACTCCATTTTGGAGTGGTGGTTCCAGTTCTGGCTCCCCTGCTTCAGATCCAACTCCCTGGGAAGGCAGCGGACGATGGGTGACCCTCATGAGGTTCTAGGCTGCTGGCTTTGGCCTATACCAGTCCCTGATCATGTGGCCACCTGGGGAGTGAACCAGTGTATGAAAGATCTGTGTCTCTGCCTCTCTGTCACTCTTACAAAGAAATCTTTTTTTTTTTTAAGACTTATTTTTATTGGACAGGCAGATATACAAAGAGCAGAAGAGACAGAGAAGAAGAACTGTATGTTGATTCACTCCTCAAGCTGCTGAACTGGCCGGAACTGAGTCAATCCCAAGCCAGGAGCCTGGAGTCTCCTCCGGGTCTCCCACACGCGAGTGCAGGATCTCAAGGCCTTGGGCCGTCTTTGACTGCTTTCCCAGGCCACAAGCAGGGAACTGGATGGGAAGCAGAGCTGTTGGGATTAGAACTGGTGCCCATATGGGATCCTAGCGCGGTCAAGGCAAGGACTTTAGCTGCTAGGCTATTACGCCAGCCTCCAAAGAAATCTTTTTAAAAAAAGAAAAGAAAGGCCAACGCCCTTCCACAGTGAGACAGACCTGTTGCAACAGCCAGCTCCACTTCTCTACATCTTTTCTGCATCCTAACATTTTAGATCAAGCTTTCACCTGCTGGTTTACTCCCCCAGGGACCACAATAGCCAGGGACGCACCAGGAAGAAACTGGGAACAAAAGCTCCATCTGGGTCTCCCGTGTGGGTGGCAGGGGCACAAGCACATGGCCCATCTCCCACTACCTTCCCAGATGCATGGCAGCTGGCTGGGAGGTGGTGCAGTTAGGGCTTGGCCTGGTGCCCAGCTGTCAGATAAGAAGCAACAGCTCACTCTGGAGGCCTGGGGACTGCTTCCTGCTGCTCAGACATGAACAATGGCCGTACTTCTCTCTGCCCACTCCCCTTGGTACCTCCTTTCATCTACATTTTCCCTTCTCACCCCTGAAAGGAACATGAACTGTAAGAAACACAGACTCCATCTCAGGCTCAAGCCTCAGCTCGGCTCTTTACAGGGTGTGTAGCTTTCAGTGAACCTGAAGAATTCCAGCTCCCCGAGGGCTGGCTGGGGGACTGCGCGAGAGCAGGCAGCTACATCCTGACACACACAGGCACTCAGCATGCACATGCCTCGACACCTGTGTACCTGGCCAGGCGGTACCTGCAGATGGCCAGTCCCTTTTTCCGCCTCTCCTCCCGCCCCCAGCACAACAGGTGCTGAGAGAGAGGGGACATTCGGGGATGACACAGCGAGGAGCCTGTTTGGCTGCCTTGCCGCTCTGCCTCCCAGCAGGAGGGTGGTTCCCTCCAGATGCCATGTGCAGACCTGATGCACTGGCACTGAGTCCCTGGCTGCTTTCTGCTGAAGAGCCGTAACTGTCACACATCCAGCCAGAGTTACCGGGACTGACCCAGCAGGAGGCTTCCAGCACTCATGTTCACACTCTCAGGCTGCAACACACCCATGGCGATGGCTATGATGGCAAACTTTATCTAGAGAGGCCCTCGAGTCAGTCGAGTGACTGCAGGTGCATGACACCTTGGCTTTGCTCTGCGGCCCAGGGGCCCCTCCTTGGCATGAGTCACCCTCCCCGCTCACCTCAGCAGGTCATGCTTCTTGGTGCGGTTGTGGGCACTGAGGGCCTTCAGCTCGGCCTGCCTTTTGCGCAGCTCGGCCAGGACTTCATCCTCTGAGTCCTCCGCGGGGCGGTCCTCAGACTCCAGGAGGCCCTGGGCAATCAGCTCCTCCTTGATGCGACTCTCCAGGGACTTGGTATGTGGCACGCTGGGGTGGGGGCGGGAGGGAGGACAAGACCCTCAGGTTCCAGGACACCGATGTCAGCCCTGGGGGGAGTCTGCCCCAGGCGCCTTTCTCTGTGTATCCAGATACAAAAATACAGACACAGGGCCAGCACATGACAAGATGAGTAAAGCTGCCCTGTGTAGCACTGGCAGCCCATAAGGAAGTCAGTTCAAGACCCAGCTGCTTCACTTCCCATCCAGCTCCCTGCTGATATGCCCGGGAAAGCAGGGAGGATGGCCACGTGCTTGGGACCCTGCAGCCCTGTGGGGGACCAGGAAGAAAACTGACTTGTGGCTTTGGTCTGGCTCAGCCCTTGTTGTGGCGGTTCTTTAGGGAGTGAATCAGATCTTTATACTCTGTCTTTCAAATAAATAAAATCATTAAGCTGTATCTATGGAGACACCCACACCGGGTCTGTGCATGAACACAAGTGACAGAAATCCACAGTGCAAGGGCTGAGAGGAACCTACAACACCCCCAGGCCGCCTGACACAGACGGCAGTCCATCCCGGCTGCCCATCGCCCAGCCGCTATTCTCCCAGCCTTTCCCGCACATGCACACATGTGTATCTGAAGTGAGAATGGATCACACCACCTGGACTGGGTCGCCCTAGCTTCCTGACACTCACCTGAAGGGCTTGTTCTGGTTGCGGGGAGAGGTGCTTGCGCCATCGGCCCCTGACTCTTTGCCAGACACGTCAGGAATGGGGGAGTCCTCCATGGGGGAGATGATGTTTTCCTGGTAGGCCGCAGCAGCGGAGGGGAGGGTGCAGTAGTTGTTCCAGCTGCCTGTGCTCCAGGCTCCGAGCTTCTTCAGAAGCCAGCAATCTCCCATCACCCTCCCACCTGCTGCTTCCTGGAGACAGCCCTCCCCAAGAGACAGGGGACAGCTGCCTCCCTTTGGCACTGCTCCTGAAGAGCACAGGCATATGTGGTGGCTGCTCGGGCAGGGGGTGCTCACCTCCACCAGGGCCTGAAGCAGGCGCTGGGTCAGGGCACCGAAGGGGCATCCGTCTTCCGGCTGCTCGTGTTGGGCCTCTGACTTCTTCAGCAGGGCATCGACATCTGCAGCAGGCAGAGCAAGAGGGCAGCGGGGTGGAGTTCTGGGCACTCTGTACCTGGCTGGAGCAGGCAGGCTGAGGACCTACCTTTGGTGTCCAGCTCGGCCAGGGGTCCCACGAGGCCTTTCTTCTTGTCGGCAACAGCTGCCGCCCTGGCCCCATCTTTCTGTTCCTCCAGCAGGTCCTCCTGGGCCCAGCGCTGGGAGTAGTGCTTGCCCAGTGGGGGGATCTGTGGGAGGGTAGCACAGGCCCTGAGCAGGGACGCGGCTCCCCCTGTGCGCCTGGTACTGCTGCGGAACTGCTTGCTCATTCGCTTATCTCTCGCCAGCCCGCAGTCCTGGTCGGGGCCAGTGCCAGGCATCAGAGGAATGGAGCAGACATACTATCCCTAGCCCAACAGACATGTGAAGAAGGAACATGGAGAAGACGATCCAGAAAAATCTATCAAGGCACAGGTCATGGCTTGGTGCTTATACAGACTGTCTTGGGTTACAACCTCCATCCAGAGAGAACTAGGGGTTTAGATTTGCATATGAGAGGAATTTCTCCTTTCACTGCTTGAATTTTCGAGTGCCTATCCAGCAAGATTGCAAGCACACCTGCTACAGCTAGGGCTGGGCCAGACCTAAACTGACAATTCCATCTGGGTCTTCTGTGTGGGTGGCAGGGCCTGTTTCAGCAGGGCAGCCTGGAAACAGCCCTGTGGGATGTGCACATGACTGCCCAATCTGCCTCTCGGATGTTTGCTCTTTGGCTCAGATACGTGATACGGCAGTCGCGGGGAGATCTGCCTCCTGCCAGGGGATCCAGAGTGTCACCATGGCAGAGGCACCGTGTGGTCAGAGCTGGCCTGGGCCAGCTGGCCTGTGGGTAAGGCACACAAGGACCCACACCTGGCAGGCTGCTGTGTGGAACAGGTGCCCTGGGAGTGGGGCGGAGGAAAGCGAGGAGGGTTGCCGGAGTCCAGGGTCCTACCTTATAATGTTCGGCTTCATCTTCTGGCGGTTTCAGGAGCTCCTCCAACGTGCGCACCTCTTCACTAGTGATGTCGGCGCAGTAGGGCTCCACGGAGGCCCAGAACCTGCAAGGGGAAGGAGGTCCCAAGCGGGGTCCCACGTCAGCCCTGGCCCCTGCCTCCCTCATCCCCAATGCCTCCCTTTCTGTCCAGAACCTGTTGGGGGCGTCATTCTTGGGGATCCGGGGCACGTCGACAGGGTCATCAGTGAACTCGTATTCCTGGATCTTGGGCTGCAGGTTTTTGGACTTGGGCCGCCCGGGGCCGGGCCCAGGCCCATGCCCTGCCTTGCTTTCGAGTTTCTGCTTCTTGGGCTTGCCATGCTTGGGGGGTGCGCCAAGCTCGTGCTCCCGGCCCAGCTTCAGGAATCGCCGGTCACCTTTCTTATCCTGCCAGTCTGTGAGGATCTGCAGCAGGGCAAGGGCATTTCACGTCCCGTGAGCTTGGCGTAGGGCTCCCTAACCCGGGGCCTTACCCGACACCCTGGCCCAGAGCCCGCCAGCAGCCCCCTGTGGGCCATCACCTGGGTTTCGGCCTCAAGCACGCGCAGGCGCCGGCTGGCAGAGGAGAGCAGCGTCTCCAGCTCCAGCTGTAGCGTGTCCAGCTCCTCAATGCCAATGCCATCGTCCTCGGAGCGGGCCAGCACAGCCGTGTAACGTGGGCAGACCTTTAGGTGGTCCACGGACTTGAAGTCATGGAACTGCAGGGGACAGTCCTTCAGCTCGCTCATGGCCCGGGGTGCGGGAGCCTGCAGAGCTGTGGAGGAGCGAGCCATGGGTGGGGTACGAACAGGCTAGAAGATACCTCACAGCTCTTTCCAGCCAGGAACAGCTGGGCTTGATGAGCCCACTCACCAAGCTCCCACAGTGCACCCAGAGGGGCCCAGGGCAGCCTACTGGCTTATGCCCAAGAGCAAGAACCACTGGACCTTTTTTTTTTTAGATTTATTTTATTGGAAAGGCAGATGTACAGACTGAAGC